>NW_022103942.1:6100288-6264566 GCF_000313985.2 Echinops telfairi
TCCCTACCATTGGTTTTGAACCAGTTGTTGTTCCCTTGTCCCTAGGTTGGCCAACCCTCCTCCCTTCCCCTACCTCCCACACTCCAGCAAGTGTTTCAAGTCCTCCTCACTTTCAGCAAGCAAAAGTTGTGTCATCTGCATGTCTCAGGTTGTTAATAAGCCTTCCTCTGTCCCTGATGCCACATTCTTCTTCAATAACTCAGCTTCTCTGATGATTTACTCAGCATACAGATTGCATTTGCAGTGTAGTGCTTGGGGCAAGTATTGGACTTAGAGTCAAAGGAACTGAGTTGCATTTGTAATTCTCTTTTCTGAGTCTCAGCTCTTTGCCATGACTTGTCTTGTAAATATCACAGCAGGGCAGTGAGAACCATATAAAAATATATATTTTGGGATCAATTGTTATCTCTATAAATGGATCATTACTTTATTATATTGTAAATATTTATTTATGAATGCGCACATTGTGTTTGCTTTACATTGTTTATTTGGGATGATAAAATAATATAGAACTCTCCTCTACTATTAAATAACACACCTATCCTTTTGAAAATTCTTTTAAGCTCTGAAAAAGCTAGCATCTATAGTTAGCTTTATATTGCTCTATACTATGTACTTTAACTAAAGTTCTTAAAAGCATGTTGTAACCTAAATTGCTGTAGTTAGCCTCACTCATGCCATATTTTCTCTTACTGTCATTAGCCTAAATTTTCCTCGTTCTCCAAGTCAGTCTCTTTAAATTTTGATAACTCTGTATTGCTCAGAGGCAAATATGATGAATGCAGATGTCTCCTGAAAGGGCCAGATTACTCTCAGTATTCTCTTATTTACCTTTACCTGTTTGTTAGTGGCTGTATTAGTCTAGGTACTTTGGAGAAACAAATCCACAGCAACTCACGTATAAGAGAGAGTTTTATGCAAAGAAAATGTGCATCACGAAAAGATCCCAACCCAATGCTGCCCAAGTCCACAAGTCCAACATTAACCCATACACAACACCAGTCCACAAAGTCCTTCACCTCACAAAACAGAAGCAATAATGCCGACTGCAGGAGGCAAGCTGAGTCAGTTAACATGTAAGCATCTCAGCACTGGCAGGGGTCTCCTCACGGCTGCTCCAGCACCCAGGGCTGCATCGGGATAGATCCATGCAGCTTCTCCTTGGGGATGTCTTGTAGGAAGTCAATTCTTGCAAGCTGAAGCAGGGAATTGCTAAGGCAGCTGCACCCGATGCAACCATCACAAAACAAGAGACCCGAGAACTCGAAAGGCGAGGCTTCACCACCCATTTATCCCTCCACCTTTCAACCAGCACCACATGTGATTATCGGCCAGGCTGGCACAATTAACTAACTCAGTGGCCAAAAAAACTGAATTTCTCTTATCTAGTTAGTGGATAGAGCCATCTAGGAATTGTTCTAAAACTTAAGGCTGTTTGCTTGGTCATGGTCAATAATTGCACCTCCTGATTAGCTTGAAACCTGAGTTAATGCAAAACATCTAGGAAAATACTTGACTCTTCCTGGGTGTGAATTCCAGTGTGAAGTGCATAATCTCTCTATATTCTGATTACAAGTGAAACTGTATCAAGATTGCCTGTGATGTTGTGGGTTTCTCTGCTGGAGTTAACATTTAATACACTTCTCTTTTTCTCTCTTGGGTTTAGTGAGTTGGCTCTGTTGCTCTAGGGCACAAACCCTTGTTAAAGGTAACAAAGTGTTCAATGTTCAATACTTTCAAGTTTTCTTTTTCTCCTAATGTGCAGCAGGACTTTTATCTCAGTGTGCCAGACATATGCATGCCATTTAAACATACAAACTGAATGTCTCATATTCTTCTGTAAGTAGCCAGAATGCTAAATCTTAAAAGGTTAGGACTTGTGAGTTCTCTGCCAACAAGACTCTATATTGCCATTTAATTGCTACCAAATTGTCAACTCCTGTCTCTTCTTTTCTTAGCCTGAAAAACCATGTGCATAGTTTATTTTCTCTGTTTAGTGGGAGTTCGAATACTAAACATTAAGTGTTCTGATGCAAGACTAATTTATTCCTCTTCAAGCCAGATAAATAAATATCGCTTAACATCTCAGGTCTTCTGTTTATTATTTCTGTCTCCTTCCCTATTGTACTCTTAGTTTTCTTTCTGATTGAAGCTTCTCTTTTCTTCATCCATCCCCTACCTCCTCACTGACCAATGCGCTCTCTCTCTCTTTTTCATTTACCTTTCATTGAACTCAGACTGCTCCACAGAATGGTTTCACAGAACTCTTCATTTAAAGGCTGTCATGGATATGACGATGGCAGTTGACATAGAATCTCAAATCTACAGTTGCTCTTTGAATTTTAAAATGTTCAAGATGTCGCCCCTCTCAGTGCTTTCTATAATAGAATCTTCTTTCTGCAATAAAATTATAATTAAAATGAGACTCTCTTGCAGGCAAATGGGGGTTTGTTTTGTTCTGCTTTATTTTGTTTTACTGCTTTTTATAATGTGGTGAATCAAGAGTATTCAAGATGGAGGAAAATAACCTACTTAATTTTCCCTATCAGCATAATATAAAATGCAATGTTTTCTCAGTCAAACATTCCCAGGTTCTTTGGGGATTGGTGGGAGGAATGTGGACCAAAAAGAAGAGAGCAAAAGACAAAGGAAGTGGCGCAGAGAAGAGGTATGATTGGTAAATGGAATTGAAGGCTTCAGTGCAATGCTGACTACTCTTCATCAACATTTTGGCAAAGAAGGGCCAATATCCCCACAGAATCACTGATCTGCTGTTTATCCTTATTGTTTCCAATACAATTTTATAATTCTAAGAGGAAAATATGATGGAATGTGACTTCTATCAGAACTCTTGTCCCCCCCGCAATACCAATGCTATATTAACAGTAGTTGTAATATTGTATAATGTCAGGTGCTCCCACAGAACTGTTCCATGCACAGGTATTGCTGCAGTGCAGAACTCAGTCTGTTCCACAGGATGACTTTACTGAGATCTTCATTTGACAAAGCTGACATGAATATGACTATGGCAGATGATAGTATAATCTCAAATCTGCAGTTGCTTTCTGAATATAATGTTTCTATTTATTTCACTAACCAAGTGTGATCCTTCACAGTAGGGAACGTTTTTAACATGCTATTTTGAAAAATGATGCACAATTCATTTGCAATCTGTATGCTCATGAACATTTTCTTGGAGTATACCTAAGTGTATGTATGTGAATACATGTGAATATATGAGACAGTTTGAGGATAAAATTCCCATTGAGGTAATTTAGAGATATGAGAGAAGCAAAAACACTTACAATTTTGAAAAGAGTAAATATATTTGTGTGAATGTAAAATTAACTGTTGTTAGGTATTTTTGATTTGATTCTGACTCATGACTCCATTTACATGCATTTTTTATTATTTTATTCAGCAAAGTAAAGAAGACATCTCATTAGTATTTCTTCTAAGTAACAAGTGTTATGGTATTTGAACCCTCAAAAACATGAAGGATGTTCAAATGGATTCCAGGTAATGTGTCTTACTAGGTTTTTTCCTTCTCTCTTTGAAAAAAAAGGCATACATTCCTCTTAAAGATATCTTTTGTTCCTCCCAAATGCTGGAACAATATAGATTCTTGAAGGCATATTGAAGCACTGAAGTTAAGTCCTACCATCCTCCATCTGTCCTGCTGCTCTTACCAGTGCTAGATACCCTGTTTCCCTGAAAATAAGACAGTGTCTTCTATTAATTTTTGCTCCCAAAGGTGGACTAGGTCTTATTTTCAGGGGATGTCTTATTTTTCCATGAAGAAGAATATGGTACACACTTATTGTTTATTGTTTTATTAAAAGAAAACCGAAAAGTGGGTGAAGAGAGACGTCAGACAGGGCAAGATATGACAAAATACCCATTTATAAACTATCAAGGACTCATGAGGGAGAAGGAAGCGGGGAGGGAGGGGAAAAATGAGGACCTAATGGGGGGGTTAAGTGGAGAGAAAATGTTTTGAGAATGATGTACAAATGCGCTTTACACAATTGATGTGTGTATGGGTTGCGATAACAGTTGTATGAGCCCCTAATAAAATGTTTAAAAATAAATAAATAAATAAATAAATAAAAGAGACCTCGCACTTCCCGTCTGCTCCGGCTGCACTGCAGCCAACAGTGAGCAGCACGGTGGCGCCCACCGCTACGGTCCAGAGTCCAGAGTTAAGTTAGCTTCTGGGGGCCTTATTTTGGGGAGGATGCTTTATACTGTAAGTAAAAAACTATAAGTAGGTCTTATTTTCGGGGATGTCTTACTTTCGGGGAAACAGGGTACAACACGAAGTGAAAGTTCCAAAGACCAGAGAAACTTCTCCTGGCGGTGACTTAACTACCACTGACATTGTGATGCTGGTATAGATGAAATCCATAAACACAGTCTTAAATTTCAGGCATTTGGGTTTGTCAGGTCAATTCAGGAATGGCATTATTTAATGCTAAACTGACTGCAATTCCGCAAAAGGAAAAGGGGGATGAGGGGCAAAACACATTTACATTCCACAGTTAATATGATCAGAGCTTTGCAATATTATAAACAGCATGGGCAGAACAGCGCAACTCCACACAGTAAGCTAGAGTTGCGGTCTAGCGAAAGAAGCCCTTCCAAGCTCATGAGCTTACTGCTATTCACAGGGAGATTCGCTCCTCATGAAGCGGAGGGAGTCCATTAAGCTATGTAACACAAGCTTAAAGGTGCAATAGAAAGCTCTTAAAAAATGAACTATTTAAGTTTCTAAATCAGGAGTGTGCATTATGTGCTGAAAACTTAAATATGCCAATAACTCTGCATACATTTCTACATAATGATGATCGCATCCATATTTTAAAGGAAAACATTTAAAAGCACATTCCTTTAACAGCAATAAAAATAAATAAATAAATTGAAATCAGTATTCTGGCTTTGCTCTGAAAGAACTGCAGAAAGAACGGCAGTCGGAGTGCGTTCTATGCTTTCCAAGTGCTGCCATCAATTCTGATACATCCTTAATCCAGTCTTTGATAGGCAGCTGAAGAAGCAATTGATTTTTTCAGATCTTTTGGTATAATCAGAGTATAAGAAATGTAAGCATGTGCACATATGTTCATGGAGATAGGACCTGGTTTATTTTAGTATACAATTTGGTGTGAGAAAATTACTTAGGAGTACAAGCATGAAAATTTAAAAGGGTATTAATAACATATGTGTAGACCTATGGCATCATCAAATCCATTGCACAGTTCTGGAGACCAACAATTTTGAAAAGCAATTTGGGCATAAACCCAACCCTAGAACAGCATGGTGATATAGTTTTTATTGTTGTTGTTTTTTTGTTGTTGTTGCTGTTGTATTTCACTTTCACAGAGTGTTTTTTGATGGATACCCAAGCTAAGACTTAATTCAATTCAGCCCCACTCTGGAATGGTCAGTACACCAACTACAGCAAAAATGTCAGACTGCCAAGGGAAAGAGAACCATTCTCTCAAAATCCATCGATTTTCTTCCAATTATAATAAAAACTAGTAAAACAACCTAAGAAGTAGACACTATTGTTATCCAGTTTAAGATTAATTTTCATGAGAAACTAACTTAATCATGCATGTCTATGCTTTTTCTTTTGGAAACGGTGTCTTCTGCGGTTTCATTCGATCAGTATTATTTTCTGTTAGTGATAAGATGACTGGTACTTCAATTATGATTGCAAAGCAATGAGTCATTTTCTTCCACTTGTTATCCTGTGATGAGATGAGTTTGATCTTTGTTCTCCATGATCCACATTCCCATGACAACATCAAGAGTGACTTTGCCCTAAGGAAGAGAAGCAGATGCAGCCATGGGACAGGATGAACTCAGATTTCTGGTGTGGAGATTTTAAGGTGCATTTTAATGTGTAAGGCTCATATTTCTCTCTTGCAAAACAGATGACTGCAATTTTGACAAAAATGTCTATAAAAACATAGAGTGTATCCGGTATACCAAAATAAAAAGATTTTATTTCATTGGGGTGCTAGCCAAAAGAGTGACAAAAATCAGTTTGTGGGGACTCTGGCACCAATTATAGTACAGGAAATTACTCTAAACCTCACTATTGTAATGGACTCTAAATTTTCAGCAACTGAAAACCACATTGTGCCAGCCAATTGGTAATAAATTTAAAATACCAGAAGATGATTTCAGAGAAAGAAATTGCAAGCATGGAACAACATATTTCGAAGATCAATGGGACATATCTGTCTTACCGGAATAAGATACATTTCTGGAAATAAGTAATGATCTTAGAAGGCGGAACAGAGATTCGTTTTAAATATCTTCCTTCTTAAAGCAATGGAATGAGAGTTAAATGTTGTTGGGCTCTTGCATGGTTTAAGATGGACACTAAAATATAGCATTTATAATTCAAATCTTCCTGACTCTTATATATTTTTAATTTATGAAAAATGCATAGCATTTATATCTGCTTAATGTATTATATTTATAGCTTATGTACTTGAGAAATTCCTATTAGAATAGTTTGCAATTTTTAGTACACATGCACAAAAGATAAACATTAATACATGAAAACAAAATACGTCCTGGTTGTCGAGCATTAGTAAAATTAACATTGGTTGACCTTGTAACAGGTCAATAAGCCAAAGCTTTAGAAGTTAGAGAAACAAGGAGGTTCCCAAATTCAGGAGTCATTTTGGGGAATTCTGGCTCTTCCCTTAGAATTTCAATCACAGGTCTATACAGAAAAGAGTTCTCATGTGTCCCATCACAAAAGAATTTTGAAATAAATGTGACCTTTAAGAAAAGTAGGAACGGGGACGGACAACAGAAAAGTGGGTGAAGGGAGACGTCAGACAGGGCAAGATATGACAAAATAACAATTTATAAACTATCAAGGGCTCATGAGGGAGGGGGGAGTGGGGAGGGAGGGGAAAAATGAGGACTTAATGCCGGGGGATTAAGTGGAGAGAAAATATTTTGAGAATGATGAGGGCAACGAATGTACAAATGCGCTTTACACAATTGATGTGTGTATGGGTTGTGATAACAGTTGTATGAGCTCCTAATAAAATGATTTAAAAAAACAAACAAACTAGGAGCTCTGATGGTATACTGGTTATGCATTCTACAAGATGGGCAGTTCCTAACTACCAGGTTCTGTATAAGAGAAAGATGGGACTTTCTACTCTCCTAAACAATTATAGTCTCAGAAACCCATTCGGGCAGTTCTACCCTATCTGAGACGATCACAATAAGTCGGCATCGATTTGATGGCAGTTGAGTTTGATTTGGTTTTAAGAAATTTAGAGGACTATGTTTTTCAGATTAATATCAGCATGTGAGATTTTCCTCAGAAAATAATAATTATTTGTATATATTATCCAATTTCATTCAGGAACAAACAAGTAGATGGGCTCTTTAAAACTAGTCAAATTCTTTAATATTTATGCCATTGAGTCAATCTTTCATTAATTCTACACATACTGATTAAATAGTTTGCATTTATTATATTGCACACTATGCAAGACAGTAGGGATATACACTAAAACTATGACATGCCTTTCCACTAGAAAATGAAGAAAGACAAGAGACAAAGTTTGCATTGTTCATTCCAATCTGATAAAATTTAGGCTTTAGGGGTTCAGATCTCCCCCTGGAGAATACAAAATATAAGCATTGGTCAGACACAGCCTTGAGAATTTCATTAATAAGTTAAATGTACTCAATACGAGATTTTGAAATTTGAGGGAAAACAGAACGAACCCCAGACAGCCTGAGCAAATTCTCTGAGCAAAGAGCAACCACTGCCAGTAAGGATGCATCTAATCCCAGGATTAAGGTGGATCCCAAGAGAAAGGGGAGGTTTGTTTTAAGTGGGATTTTGCTACATGAGAATTGCCTGAAGCCCTGTGGGCTTACCTGTGGAGCGCTTTTCCCTGTACAGAGGAATTTGAAATGACTATGTTCAAATACTTTTATTACCTATGAACCCTCCAGATGGTGATATAAATTGCAAAAAAATATCAAAAATCCACCGCAGATTTTTATTTTTAATGCACTTTTGTTTTTGCCAAACTGTTCAGCACTGGAAAACTACTGTCGCTTAAAGGAGTATTGTACAGACTTTACAGAGTGTGTATTTGATCCAAAATCAAACGCGCTGCCATCAAGCGAGTTCTGACTTATATACAGAGTATATGTGCAGGGTTGAAACTCTGCTTGCAGGTTTTGAACTACACATTTTTATGGGAGCAGAAAGCTTCATCTTTCGATGACGTGGGTGGTGGGCTCAAACTACTGACTTTGTGGTTAGCAGACCAATTTGTAATCCACTATGCCATCAAGATCCTTGCTTATCTGATACTATGACAAAAATGGAAACTTTTTTCAGATCTATAGAATAAGGATAATCTCACTCTGTCTAGATTGGTACACATTTTGCTTAGAGGATGTACAATTTTTGCATCGTAGGTAATTAAAGAAAACAAAAGGTATATTTCAGCTTAAAGGCTCTTACCATCCAAATGTTGTTTATCAAAGGGATTCTGGAATATGAAGAGTTTCATGTTGGTGGGTAAACTAGGTCCATAACATTTAAACATGTAAAATGAAGTCTTAATGTCACCATGAAGATAATATACGTACGTTTAAAAATCACAAAGATTAACAATAGTAGATGCTCCTTGCATTGGAAACATAAAAAGATATTACCAATTGAGAGTAAAAATATTACCAAATCCATTTTGTCTAGAAAATGGTGTATATTTGACTTTCAGTTGTTAAGGATACGTTATTCTGATACTGAAGCGATGAACTTCTGATGCCACTTTTCCTTCCAGTTCTTTCTTTTGTCTTACTAGTTTAGTCACCTGACAAGCCAAGTTTGTCAGGGCCTGCTTTCTTGAGGCCTTCAAGTGTCTCTTCAAAAGGTTGTTGTGAGCTACTTTGGTGTTGGCAACTGACTCATGAGGTGATTTGATATGTTCTATTCGCTATCTTTCATGAAGGAATTCTGATTCTTTCAAAAGTTTATATAGAGTGTATATCTCCAATTGTGAAGCTAGCCTTTAATTCTCCTGACTCTTAGGCCAGGCTCTCGTTGATCTGGCACATCCATGGCACATCACAATTAAATGTGTGTGCGTGTGTGTGTGTGTGTGTGTGTGCACACATGTGTGTGCGTGTGTGTGTGTGTGTGTGTGTGTGTGTGTGTGAGAGAGAGAGAGAGAGAGAATCAACATCCATTATTTTGGAGTAGTCTGGAGACTCCCTGGGGTGAAATTGGGGATTGGTTTTGAGAAGGTAGTTTCTATGTGAAGTTTGGGAGACTGACACATTTTTGAGAAAGTGAATTCATAAGTACTACTTCTGGGAGTGTGTCCAAACAGAACCAATATATGGCAGCATTTTGAGCCATTAACAATGGCAGGGTTGTGAAAGTCCCTGAAATGCTGTCTTTTTTTCTGTTCAGAAGAGGAATTTTAACTTGGTCTCGGAAATAAATACCCCTTGAATTAGTTTTACTTTGCTAAGATGCCTATGATTATGTGTTATTTTATAGTTTCTTTTTCCAAACAAAGTTCAATTCCCCAAAGCAATTTCCTTCGCATCCTTTCTCTTTTCATTTCAATCTTAACTCTTTCAGAATCCTTCCTATTGTAGTAGAATTTATAAAAGAATTCACCATTGACTGCACTAAAGCCAAATGTCCTATGGTCTGAACATTGCCTCAATATATGAAATACCTCAAAACGTATTTATCAAGTAACTGACTCATCTGGCATTCTACTAATAAATCTCATACTCCAACAAGCCAAATATGAAGCCAGCACAGTCATTCAGATATTTATTTTAAAATGCACCAATCAGTCAGTCTTGCAATTGTTCTTCTCATCTCTGTATCATGATGCATTTAAGACAATTCCCTACCTGCAATATTGCTATCACAACATACATTTTTATACCTTATTAATGAAAAAATAAAAAAATTACTGTTTTATAAGTTTATTATTTGAAACCATATAGAGTACAACAAGAATTACAAATTCTACAAACGTGACCTTTATATTTGCTCATGAAATTAGTTTCACCTGAGATATTTTAGCTTTGTCTGTCTTCAAGCTGCTGTTTTGAGCCCTTTCCTTTCAATCTGAAAAAAAATCTCTTTATTATCTCTTGCAGGACAGATCTGGTTGTAATAAATTCCCTTATCCTTTCTTTATCTGACAGTATCTTAATTTCATCTTCATTGTTGAAGGGCAGTGTTGCTGGATATAGTATGCTTGGCTGAAAGTTCTTTTCCTTTAACGCTTTAAATATGCTTTTCCACAGGGTCTGGTCTACAAAATTTCAAAGAATAAATTAGCACTTAATCTCTTGATTCTCTTCAGATGTTCTCTTTATCTTTATTAGGGTCCAACCAGATTTAAGAGTTCCAAAAATAATTGGTTCCAACTGCTATTTCCAGAATAATTATTGATTTGGTGGGAACATCCTGTAGGCCAGTGATTCTCAACCTATGGGTCGCGCCCCCTTTGGGGGTTGAACGACCCTTTCACAGGGGTTACCTGATTCATAACAGAAGCAAAAAATACAGTTATGAAGTAGCAATGACAATAATTTTATGGTTGGGGACTCACCACAATACGAGGAACCGTATTAAAGGGTAGTGGCATTAGGAAGGTTGAGAACCACTGCTCTACACTTTCCTACTCCCATCTTTTGGATGATGTCACAGACTCTACTTTTAAGAAGTAATAGTAGTGGAAATAAAGCAGGCATACAAATGCCTACGGAAAAGGTGACTTCAATAAATATTACATGAGAGAGTTTTAAAAAGTGTTACTAAACCTTCAGTGGAGGGTTCACCTAGTAGTATGATTCAAACTTTTAATTAGTCCTTTCTTTGCCAACTATTTACTGAGCATTTGCTATTTTTCAGATGTGTAGAGGACTGTCATGGTCTCTTTCTTGAGAGGCACAGTTACAAAAGTTAGTTAAGCGATTAAAAATCAATCAATAAAAAGGTGAGACTAGGATTGTGCAGAAAGAATCCACTTTGGAAGCACAAGGAACAATCACTTAATCTAGTCTAAGCTAACCTCTGCCACAAGGAAGTGGGAATCAATTGTCAGACATACTACAGAAAGACAGGCCTCTCAAGATGGGAGACATTAAATGCATGACTTAGAAAGAGATGCCTCCTCAAAGCACAGTTGGCAATAGTAAAGTGATGGAATTCAGCTTTTAAAACTTTAATTTACTGTTGGACCATGACATAAAACAAAAAGAAACAGCTGTAACCACGCATTAATAATTGGAAAAGGGAATGCAAAAAGCATCAAATCAAGAAAAATTGGAAATCACCAAAAACGAAATGGAATGCATAAAGTTTGATATCTTAGGTATTAGTGAGCTGAAATGGCTGGTGCTGAGTATTTTGAATCAAATAATTATATGGTTCACTATGCCAGGAATGATAAAATCAAGACGAATGGTACAGCGTTCCTTGTTGAAAAGAAGAGCTCTATATCTGTCTTGAAGTACAATACTATATTAGGCTGGGTTGACTAGGAAAAACAAATCCAGGGATGCTCATATATGTATATTAAAGAATTTTATATGTGAACAAAGTATTATAGATCAAGAAAGCATCCCAGCCCTGTCTGACACAAGTCCACAAGTTTAATACTAGACCATAAGTCCCTCTTCAGACTCATGCAACCACATTCAGTGACGCAGAAGGCAAGAAGATCATCAGCTAGTGGGTGCAGAGTTGTGTGGGTCCAAGGTCAGTGAACACAGGGCAGTGTTTCAGCAGCTTTCCCAGTGGTCACCAGAGTTCTACACAAGCAGCAAAGTAGAGTAAGGAAGTGAGAGGAGTTTTCCAAGGTCCATCTTATGAGAAGGCCACACCCATATGGAGACAGCATCAGGCTGTGACCTAATTGACATGTCCGACGCTACCCCTAGCCAGGAGTGTTGAGTTGACATAAAATCATCTAACTACTACAGATATTGTCTGTGATAGGATAATATCTATGGGCCTACAAGTAGGTCTAGTTAATACAACTGCTATTAAAAATTATTCATCAACACTAACACTAATGATTAATAAATTGAGGAAAACCAATTAAAATGCTTCAAAAAGCTGATGTAACACTGGAAGCACTCACTCATCTATGCCCCAAAATTTGGATGACAACTACCTAGTCAACTAACTAGAAGAGATCCATAATTATGCCCAATGCACAGAAAGATGACCCAAAAGGGTGTGGAAATGATCAAACAATATCATGAATATTACACGCAAATAAAATTTTGATGGAGATTATTCAACAATGGTTGCAACAGAACCTCGACAGTACATGCCATAAATTGAAGCCTGGTTCAGGAGAGGATGTGCAACAAGGAATATAATTGTTGAGTACATATGAATTTTGTCAGAAACCAGAGAATATCTGAAAGATGTTAACTTGCGTTTCATTGACTATGCAAAAGCATTGAACTGTGTGGATCATAACAAACATTTAGAAGAATGGGAATTCCAGAACATTTCATTGTGCTTATATGGAACCTGTACATGGACCAAGGTTTTAAAACATAACGAGGGAATAGTGTATAGTTTAAAATCAGGAAAGGTGTGCCTCAGGGCTATATCTGTTCCCTATATTCATTCAATCTATAAACTGAGCAAATAATCTGAGAAACTGGACTAAATGAAGAAGAAATTTGTATCAGGATTGGAGGAAGGTTTAATAGAAACCTTTAATAGGCACAGGACACAAATCTTGCTTGCTGAAACTCAGGAAGATTTGGAAAACTTGCAACTTGATATAAAGAAACCAAAATCTTTACAACTGGACCAATAGACAATATAATAATAAAAAGTTAAGATAGAACTTTTCCATGATTTCATTTTGCTTATATCTATAATCAATGCTCATGGACACAGCAGCCAATATATCAAACTACATATTACTTTTGACAAGTCTGCTGTACAAGACTTATTTAAAATGTTCAAGTGCAAGGATGTCAATTTGAGGAGTCTGATGCCTAGCTTAAGTCATGAGATATGCAATCATCTCACATGTATATGAAAGTTGGCCAATGATAAGGATGACTGTAGAATAATTGATGCATGCACATTATGGTGTTGGTAAAGAATATTGAAATGCCTGTGGGCTGCCGAAAATAATTATTATAAGACACATAGCTAGAATGCTCTTCAGAGACTAAAATGGCAAGATTCCATCTAACCTGCTCTGAACATGTTATCAAAAGAGACCAAATCAAAACCAAACTCACTGCCATTGAGTAGTTTCCAAGTCCTAGCAATCCTTATGACAGAGTAGAACTTCACCTGTGGATTTCCTAGACTGCAAATCTTTATAGGCTTAGAAAGCCTCATATTTCTCCCACAGAGCTGCTGGTGAATTTGAACTGCTGACTTTGTAGTTAGCAGCCCGACTAGAACACCATGATTGGTAAAGTAGATGGTCAGCAAAAAAAGTGATAGACCCTCGTGGAGATGGTTGTGCACAGTGCCTGCAATAATGGGCTCAAACATAGCGATAGCTGTAAGGAAGGCACGGGATTAGGCAATGTCTCCTTTTGAGTTGGAATCAATGCGATGGCACCTAAAAAACATATTAATTTTTTTCTAAATACTTTGTAGTGTATCGATATAATATTATAAATTTGAAAGAAAACTATAATATTCAGTCAAAGTAGGAAGGCAGAGAGAGAGAAAATGGACAGAACATAAATTCAAGACCACTGCAGCAGACCCCGGATTTCAGCTCTTTGTATGTCCATAGCCCCACCACACGTCATTCTTGTCCCTGCAAATATGTCAAGGTCACAGCAAAGCAGGCTCCCAAGTTTCTTGATGTTTTCTTATACAACTATACACACACACACGTGTGAGTACACTAATATATATGCATATACACACATGTGTATATATATATACATACATATATATGATATATATGTGTACATTTAAACCCTAAATGTTTCAGTTAGGGAATCCTGTTGATTCATATGTATGCTTAGATGTATAATAATCATAATAACTGTACTGCGGGTTGACTATGTGTCAGGTGTAGGGGTAGTGAATTATTGTATATGGCTTTCCTAGCCAAAGACTGTAACTCCCAACAAACTGCATGGGTTTGGTAAGACGGCATGGAGTAGAACACATCCTCTGAACCTGCGTTCTCTCCATAGTGAAATTCTGAGATCCACAAGCCAACTTTAACATCAGAGGAGCAGGAGAAGAACCAGGAGGCTGCACATGGAACAGAGCGATGGACTTCCCCGCGCAAGGAACAGGTAAAGCTGAGTGCTGTTGTGCAGGAGGCTAGCTTGTAGAGTGGAGTTCCTTTGGGCCCTTGGGGAAGTTGGGCTTGATGACACAGGGCAGTGGAGCTGAGTGTCTTCGGACAGAGGCTCACTGAAGTAGGGTGCCTCTGATCACCTAATTAAGAGAATTGGACTTACTGACCCACGGAGCTGAGTGGAATACTTTTGAGTGGAGGTGTAGTAATATGCCCCTGAACTTTGTAATATGTCCTGAGAAACAACTATCCTGAGCATATCCCACTAGCCTTGCAACTTATTAACTTCCTTAATAAATCCTTTAATCATGAAGTTTGTCTGTGAGCTCTATGAAAGCATTGCAATGGATATTAGAAGCTAAATATCAAGTAGAGAAGTAAAATAGAGAATATTAAGACTGCACACTACCACTTTTCATGCCCATTATTCATTTAATCCTCATACTAGTTCCAGGAGTTGTTTGCTTTACTCAACAAATATGAACACCTACCATGTATCAGCTCTTGTTCAATAGATTGGGGTAATTGAACAAAACAAACAAATATAACTGTCTTTAGGAATCTTAAATCTAGTTGGCAAAGATACACAATATCTCCACGTTACAAATACAGGTTAGGTAACTTATGCAAACTTATAACTAGGAAGCTTTGGAAATGATATTTGAACCTAACATCCCATTGCTAACATGTATGCCCTTAACTACTACAGTGAAACTGATTCAAACCATGTCCCATTTGGAGTTATATCCAAAGGAACTTCCAATGTGCAGTTGATGAAACCAAGCCTGCTCCTAAGTGTACACTCACATGCTGACCTTGTAAGGCACTATGCAAAAAGAAATTGCTCAAAATCCCCAAAGTTGAAATGCTAGATTTGAGATTGAACACCACTTTATTTGAATAAAGAGACAGAGCAATATTTAAATCCCAAGTATTCCTAGAACTGTAAAATTATGTACATGCAACAAATACTATTTTGGGAATGTTTTTGATCTGAAAATATATCCTGCCTGATTTCCTGTTTGAGTGGATTGGAGAACAGATTTTCATTAAAAAAAGTCTGATGAAAGTTTATAGAACCCTGTCAGTACAGGCAGGAAAATGTTTCATTTCCTCTCCTTTTCCCTTGGAACTGAGCATAGTTACTTTTCTCTATAACACCCAAGGGCCCCATCACTGTTATCAAGAATTTTACAGACAAAGAGATGTCTTCCAAGGTAACACAACCATGTGTCTCCAGAAATGTGTAGAGAAATGTTGGGATTCCTCAGCAGGTATCAGCACTGATCACAGTTCAACTATTCAACAAAAGTTGAGTCTGGGCTGGAATCCAGGACAGACTCTGGGACAATGCCCAAAGAAAGTATATCTAGTTCTTTATAGGCAAGAAAGAAAGTTCAGTGCTTGAAAAAGACTGAGTCAGTTTATGTCTGAGCATATTTATTTGATGCCTACATTAATTATCTTATATCCTTAAATTTATGTTTTCATTGAAAGAAGAAATATCCTGAAATAATGCATTAAAAAATTGAGAACAAACCAAGACATCAACTTTCTACCAAGGGCCTATCATTGGGTTTACCTGGAGCCTTTGTTGTTTTTTTTCGATTTTCTTCTTTTATAACTGTCTTTGTTAATAATTTGAACATAAATCCCAAGATAATTTCTATGATAAAAAAGTTAAATCTAATGGTTTACCTACCTAAGCTGGTTTTGAACTAACCTGGAGAAGTTGAACATTATCACAGACCTTCAAGAACCCAGAGTTTTCCCATATTGAGGTATTTCAATTGATAGGATTTAAGGAAGAGCAATGCAACTTACATTCTCCTAAATTTCAGAACAATAAGTTTCACAAAATCTGGAACTTACTTATGTCCATAGTTCTTAGCATGGTCTCTAGCACTTACTAGGTACTCAGTAAATGCCTGATAGATGAATGATTAAGTATGCCTCTTAGACGAATGACTTAGAATATAGTTTTTTTATTCTTTGGGCTTAATTTAAGTAGACATTTAAAAAGAGATTCTGACCTAACTGGTAAAGCATGGCGACACAGTCAGACACTTTATAACCACCCTCTCCACCACCTTCTTCAAGCAAATAACACCAACAGAGAATAGGAAAACCTGAGTTCTGAGCATCCTAGGCAAGAGAGAAGCCTCACCCAGACACAGACACAGAGGAAGCAAGCCCATGCAGGGTGCCCGAGAAAGGGTAATAGCAAGCAGGCCCAAGAAATCAACACCAGGCAGATCCTTGCCCCACTTTCCTCTTCTTAGGAGAGAATGGGGGTGGGGGCAAATTGGTCCCCAGTTGCCCCAAATTTCCAGACACCAAAACAATCTAATCCCACAGAGGAAAATGGCATCTTTCCTTCCTCCCCCCCACCAACACACACACACACACACACACACACACACACACACACACACACACAAACACAAACACACGCAAGCACGAGGGCAAACCTACACTGGGAGAGGGCAAAGCTGCCTGAACCTAAACAGGGGAAATTAGCCTGAGAGAGAGACTGAAGCTCATTAATACAAAGCAGCCCTGGGGTTGAAAAAGGTGCAGCCCTGTAATTGATTCAAGTTCAAGTTCACTGTCATCAAGTCAATTCTGACTCTCAAAGAACCTATCCAAAAACCAAACCAAATTCACTACCATCAAACGAATCCTGTCTCATAGTGACCATATAGAACTGACTCTGTGAATTCTCGAGACTATAATTCTATTTTTGGTATTTTTATTGGCATATGATTTACATATCATTCAATTGAATCATTCAATCATATTAAGAAGAGTTGTACAATAATCACGACAGTCAATTTCAGAGCATCATCTTCTCATACTCGTTGTTAGCTCCCCATTCCTCCTATGTAATTATCAATCCAGTTACAGTTTGTAGATTCAATATACAGAAAATCATATACAGAAAATCATACAAAACACACAAACAAAACCTACAACAAAGGTACAACATAACAAAGTAAAACTTCAACTGAAAAGATAAAATATTAAAAACAGATGTCAACACGGATCAAAAGGGAGATCAAATGATATGGACATGACCATAGTCCAGGGATATGACTAGCCTTGCTTCCAGACAGAGATAATTGAGACTATGACTCTATGGGAGGACAGGATAGAACTTCCCCTGTGGGTTTCCAAGACTGTAATATCTTTCTTCCATGGAGCAGCTGGTGGTCTCAAACTGCTGACTTTGAAGTAAGCAGCCTAACAAATAACCTCTATGTTGCAAGGGATCCTCCAGGGCTCCTTGTCAGAAAACCCTACTCACTGCCATCAAGTCAATTCTAACTCATGGTGAACCTACAGGACAGAGTAGAACTGCCCCTGTGAGTTTCTGAGACTGTAACTCTTTACAGATGTAGAAAGCCCAGCTCTTTGTCCCATGGAGTGGCTGGTAGCTTTGAACTACTGACCTCGCAGTTATCAGATCAACGTATAATCACTATACCACTAGGGCTCCTTCAGAAGCTTTAAATTGACCTTGGGCCCTGCTCTGTCACTCATCTACAGTGAAGACATGAGCGCTCATCCCTCCACTGGAACAGAGACAGGTTCTTAGAATGGAAGGGAAATTCCTCAACATAATAAAGGCAGTGTTAATTAGACAGAAATAGGCAAAATGAAAGGAGGTGTAGATGGCAGGAATCCTCATTTTAAAAAGAGTGATAGAGACACTTTACCCATGTAGCTCTCCAGCACAAAGGAAATGGCAGCCACATAATACACATTTCCTTATCATTGGAAGAGACCAGGGATCATAAAATAGCTGGGTGGAAAAAGACAGAATGTCCACACAACCCTCACAATAGCTGAATAAACTCTTAGATTTGGGTTCTGTCCAGAGACAAAGGCAGAGCATGAAGTTTGGGGTGAATAGGTACAAGGATGCAATAACCTGCAGAGAGGAAGCACACTACAGAGAACCAGCCAATAGCAGAAGACCCACAGGAAAACCAGTCAATGGGGGGAGGTCGGCCATTAGTAGAATAAAAGGCCCAGCTCAATATTCCCCGTAACCTTTGGACTGTGTAGGGTCTCTTTGGCTTGCTATTCCAAAGTAGCCTCTTCAATAAAATCACTCTTTTTAGTTAAACCTTTTCTCTGACTCTGTTCTGAATTTTGTTGCTCACCTGAAATCTTTTTGCAAGCAGAGCAAGAACTAGGGAGTGGAGAGGTTCAAATCCTTTAGCTACCTCCTGGGAACAATCATATATGCAAAACTGACAGCTAGTACTTTACTCAAACGTAGAGAAAATGAAAGTATTCCCCCACCAAACAGGAATGATACAAGGATGCCCTTTATCATTGCTTTTGTTTAGTATAGTCCCAGAAGGCTTAAGCACAGATATTAGATATCAAAAAGAATCAAAGTCATCCAAACTGGCAAAGAAGTAAAACATTCTCTGTTAATAGGTGAGATGAATTTATCAATATATAAAAACCTAAAGATTAATACAAAAATTGCTGTTACTAATTGAAAAATTTGGTAACATGACTGGCTATAAGATCAGCATAAAAAATCAATAGGTTTTCTGTATATTAAAGAAGAGAACACTAAAAATCTATTTTGAAAATTTACAATCATCATACCAAAGATAAAATAATTAGGACTGATCTAATCTGAGAAACAAAAGATTTGTACAAAGAAAACTATAAAACACTATAAGAAACCAAAAGAGACCTGCAAAAATTGAATGTTTTATATTCATGGATAGGAAGACAATGTTGTGAAAATGTTAGTATTACTTAAAGCAATCTGTAAACATAATTAAATTCTGATCCAAATTCTTCAAAGAAATGGAAAAGCTAATCATCAACGTTATACAGAAGGAAAGAAAGCCAGTATCAGTAAAACACTACTAAAAACAAAAATAAAATAGTCCTCACACTCCTTGATTTCAAAACCTATTATATATTCACAATGGTCACATCATCTTGGTTTAGGTACAAATGATAGATATGTAAATGAATGGATCAAAATAGAGAACCAAGAACCCAGAAATAAAATGAGGCATCTACAAAGTTTTGATAAACGGAAAAAACACATTAAATAGGGAAGAAATCGTTTTTTAATAAATGGGGCTGCAAAGGAATTAAACAGGACCCATACTTTACACCATAGACAAAACAAAATCAAGGTGGATTGACACTCAACAAAAATGCTAGAACTATAAAGATCATCAATGAAAAAATAAGGACAAATTTCAGGGCCCTGATTAAAAGTACTCATAGCTAAATAAAATTTCTTTAAAATAATAACAAATGGTGGAAAGGTTCGAAACCTTATATCATGGTGATGGGGTTGTATTATTGTATACTCACTATAGAGAACAGTATGAAGTGACCTGATAGAAATGCAAATAGGAATATACCATCTGACCCTTCAAACTCTCTACTCCGTATATACTCCAAGAAAATAAATAATCAAAAGCAGATATATACATTTCCTGTTTATCGCAGCAGTACCCACAATAGGAAAGATGGAAACAGCAAAACTCCTCATTTGTAGAGTAGATGTATAAATGCCAGTACATAAATACAATGGAATAATATGCATCCATATAAAGCAATAATGAAACTGTCAAACATCTCATAACATGGATGAATTTGGAAGACATTATGCTCAGCAAGGTTAATCTCATAAATACAAATACCGTATAAGAAAACTATTTTACAGAGTACCTGGTTTTCACACCAAAAGACACCGACTACCAAGGTTATAGGGAGGCCAGGGCAGGAGTAAAAGGAGGGAGGGGAGAGGAAATAAGTAAGAGGAACAAACTCACAGCTACATGGATAGATAGAGATACACACAGATACATCTACACACAGGCAAAAAAATCATGAAAAATACTTAGATGTACATGCACACATGTAAATGTCAAAAAGATTTGCTATTAGGGTTAAAATAAAATTATATCTTAAACTGAAATTACTCAAGGAAAAATTCATGCCTTGAATTGCAATATTGAAAGATTCCATGGGCAAAATATTTAGCAATGGAAAAAACATTGACATTCAATCATTGCAGGAGTGAGCATATGAGCAAGAAACATGACACCAAAACACCAAAAATAACCGAGGAATTGATGGAATACAAATTGAAATGTTACTGGAGCTGATAAAACACTGGAAGCACTCACTGGTCTATGCCAGGAAATTTTGAAGAGATTTGGTCAACTGTCTAGAGAAGATCCATATATGTACTCTTTACAAAGGAAGCTGACCCAACAGAAGTCTCGAAATATAGAACAATATCATTGATATCACATGCAATTAAACTTTTGCTGAAGGTAGAGAATACATTGAAGTTGTAAAGGATTTTGTCTTGTTGGAATCAACAATAACATGTCAAGGAAGCAGCAGTCAAGATATCAAATGATGCATTTCATTGGGTAAATCTGCTGCCTAGATGTCTTTTACGTGGTGAACAAAGGTATAACTTTGAGGACTAAGGAGTGGCTAACACAAGCCATTGTATTTTCAATGGCCTCATATGCATGTGAAAGTTATGCATTGAATAAGAAAGACTTAAGAAGAGATACATCTCAACAGTGATGCTGGTGAAGAACCTTGAAATTACCACGGACTGCCAAAAGAACAATTCTGTCTGGATGAAGTACAGCCAGAGTGCTCCTTAGAAGAAAGAAGGGTGAGGCTTTGTCTCACGTATGTTGGGCATGTTGTCAGGAGAGACCAGCCCCCAGAGAAGAACCTCATGCTTGGTAAAGTAGAGGGTCAGTGAAAAAGAGGAAGTCGTTCAAAATGGATTGACACAGTGGCTGCTACAGTGGGCTCAAACATAACAATAATTTTGATGGCCAAGTAGTGTTTCCACCTGTGGTACATAGGCTTGCTGTGAGCCAGAAGTGAATTTATAGCATCTAACAACAACAATATATACTTACCAAATGAAACTCACTGCTATTGAGTCAATTTTGACTCAGAATGACCCTACAGGGCAGGATAGAACTGGTCCTGTGGGTTACAAAGCCTCATCTTTCTCCAGAAGATTGGCTGGTGGGTTTGAACTGCTGACATTTTGACTAGCAGCCCAATGCATTTTTGTATCATTGGTAATAATTTCTTTTAGAAGAATTAATAGATGGCAAGTCCAGACTAGGTGATGAGAATGGAATTGTCCCTTAAGGAGGATCAATATTATAAATCTTGATGATAGCACAACTGCCATTATCGTTCTCCCTCAAAATGACTGCTGGTTTTGAACAGCTATCCTTTCCTGTTAGTAGCTGAGTGCTTTAACAAATACACCACCAGAGGTACTCATTTCAATGGTACTCTTGAAAACAGCAGAATTCTTTTAACTTAGTTTTATCAGTAGTGTAACTTTTGTTATAAAAGTTTAAGTTCAGTTAAAAGAGCAGATGCAGAATCACACCAAAATGAAGCTTTCTGGAATAATTATAGCATGGGTCACAGGGAAAGAAAAGTTAAAGAAAGTCATTTTATATGCACATTGTTTCTTCAATGCTCTTGAAACAGTTCCCTCCTGAGAGACAAACAATGTCCATCTTTTTGTTCCTTGTAAAGGATTACAAAAATTTTTAGAGATGACTTTTGAGGACCACGGAGTAGTGTGGAAGCACAGAATCCTTTCTGACCCTGGGTTGGATTTTTGTACATTGCTAAGCAGAATATGCAAGAGAATCATGGATTAATTTTGGGTAATTCAATAGTGTTCTCTTCTACTGTTTTCATTATAATAGTGTCAGTCTTATTTCAATGTGATTGAAGTTTAGTTGGTAATCTTTTTTTCCCCCTAGGAAAGAATTAAGGATTGAATTGTTCCTCTCATCCCCAAATATGTGATGTAAATATTTTTTTAATAAATCGTTTTATCGGAGGCTCTTAGAGCTCTTACCATAATCCATACATCAATTGTATCAAGTGCATTTTACATATGTTGCCATCATCATTTTGAAAACATTTTCTTTCTACTTGAGTCCTTTGTATAAGATCCTCTTTTTTCCTTCCCTCCCCCACTTCTACCCTTGTGACCCCTTGATAAATTATAAATTATTACTATTTTCATATATTTTCACTGTGTACTGTCTCCCTTCACCCATGTTTCTGTGATTTGTCCCCTGGGGGAGGGGTGTTGTACATTGATCATTGCGATCAGTTTCTCTTTTCACCCCCTACCCTCATAGTATTGCTACTCCCATTATTGTTCTTGAGGGATTTATCTGTCCTGGATTGTGTGTTGATAGCTCTTATCTGTACCAGTGCTGGTAAAAGCCATGCGCTTGTGGAGTTTCTGTTTTTGAAGCACTAGAGATCTAAGACAGTAGAGTTTCAGTGTTCTCCCTTTTGTGTGCTATTGATAACTGCAGCCATGGAACAGGACCAGGCTAACTAGCCTTATTATCACTGTCATTATTTCATAGACATAGGTACTACAACAATGATGTATTTTCCTCTTTTCTAAATGAAATAAAGAATAGGCAGCATAAATGTAGGACCAAGAATGGAGAAAGAATGCTGTGTGTCTCTGTGGTCTTAGAACAGTCCAATGGAATTTGAGTCCTACAGAGGTGGTAATATTCATCTACCTGTTATTCATTATGAAGTAAATTAAACAAAACCAGCTTAAACTACTTTTTGAATAAGTCAGAGTATAAAAAAGCAAACAGACAGACACACTTGTGTTTTATCAAGCAATCAAAGAGATTCCAAGTCCAGATTTCAAAGGTCTGGCATCTTTGATAAGCACAGCCTGGTAGAAATTAGCTTGCTCTCCTTCTAAATGGATTTCATAGACCAAACTATGAAAAAAATCAATGTTACTAGAGAGTCTTGTTATGTAACTTTTCCCTGTGAGCAAAGTAGTTCATATAAGTACATATACCAAAAGATTCACAGGTACATTAACTCTGTCCTGGCACACTAAATATACACTGCTGTACTACTTAGCAAACTACTGGTGCAACACAAAATCAATATAACTTAATGTCTTCCAATAGTCAATTTACTTCTGAAATTTCTTTAGTTCTGTAAGAACTCTTCTGCTCATGAGGACAAGGGAAATAATTGCAGAGACAATAATAACTTCTCCAAATTGACAGGAGATGCTTCACTCATTTTCCTCCTTCAAATCCATTCACTATCCTCTCTAATTACTTTGTGTGATTGCTGAATACAGCTACTTTCTCCCTTCAGCTATTCACTTCCTTTATAATATCCCTATCCTCTACTTCTTCTCTACCAAACCAAGGCTCTCCTGTACCTCAAGATTTCGCTGGATATATTACTCTGGCTGGAAGCCTTCTTAGCTAACCCTAGAATATTCTAGGCACTTCTACCATCCAATCTTTCATTCATATCACTGTAGATTGTGATTGTATGGGACTGGTAAATGCATCTGGACAATTGTACATACATCAAACAAGCACATTCACATATATTCACATGGTGGCTTTTTAGATTTCTTGTTTTTCCTGGCTACATTCTAAGGCATTTCAAAAACAAATCTTTGGGTTATTTCTTTGTAGAGGCTACTACATTTGCGTTGTCACTGACTGACAGGTTGAAACTGGATAAGAGAAAATGATACATTTCTTCAAACAAAACCTTGAAAAAAATCAACCAATATATTATATACCTTTCAATTATCATCCCTTGTTTTCATTTTTCTTATGTGTCTTATAAAACGACACATCTTACTTTACTTTCCACATATAATTTTAAGATGCCATTTTCATTCAACTTCTTTTCTCATGATTACTAGCAGTAATAATTCTACACATTTTAAAATTTTCAGGACAAAATAAATAATTGTAGGGAGAAAGTTTCCCTCTAATGTGTAGTATGAACTCACAGACAAAACTGAGGTATGTGTACACACATACACATTTATAACTTTGTTGTCAAGAAATAAATTTGTTCAGAGATTAACTTTTCATTACACTATCACAAGTTGTAGAAATATATATGGATTCCCATTGAAACTCCATGGAAACTCCCTCATTGTCAGCGAGTCCATTCTGACGCAGGTTGTGGCTGTTAAGTGCCTTCGAGTTCATTCTGACTCAGCAACTCTATGTACAGCAGACTGAAATAATATCTAGCCCTGCTCCGTCCTCATCATTGTTGTTATGTTTGATCCCATCTTTGCTCTCACAATGCCAAGACATCATGCCTTCTTCTTTTTCGATGCCCCTCTATTTTTCGATGTGTGATTTCTTATTCTAGGTACTGATCACTCCTGATGACATGCCCAAAGAATGTGCGATAAAGTCACTCCATTCTAAATTAATTCTACGGAGCATTCTAATGGCACTTCTTCAGAGACAAATCAGTTTGCCCTTTTAGCAGTTCATGGTACTTTCAATATTCTTCTCCAGCACCACAATTCAAATGCATGGATTCTTCTATGGTCTTCCTCATAAAATGTCCAACTTTCACATGCATATGATGCAATGGAAAATACCATGGCCTATGTCAGGTTCACTTCAGTGCTTAAAGTAACATATTTGCTCTTCAATACCCTTAAAGAAGTCCTCTGCAGAAGATTCCCCTAATGCAAGCCATCTTTGTATCTCTTAACTACTGCTTCCATAAGCATTGACTATGGATGCAGGTAAGACAAAATCCTTAACAACTTCAACCTTTTCTCTGTTTATCATGATGTTAGCTAATTGGTCCAGTTGTGAGGATTAAGGTCTTCCTTACATTGAGTTGTAATCCATAGTGAAGGCTATAATTTTGATCTTCATCAGCAAGTGTTTCAATTCCTCCTCACTTTCTGCAAGCGAGGTTGTGTCATCTGCAGATTGATGGTTCTTAATAAGCCTTCCTCTAATCCTGATGTTGCATACCTCTTCATATAATCCATTCTATCTTATTATTTGCTCAGCATACAGATTGACTAAGTATGGTGAGAGGGTATAGTCTTTATATACACCTTTCTTGATACTAACCCATGCAGTATTCTTTTGTTCTGCTTACACAGCTGCCTCTTGATCCATGTACAGGTTCTGCATGAACACAATTAGGTGCCCTTTCTTCTCAAGGCTACCCATAGTTCAATACGATCCACAGAGTCGAATGTCTTTGAATATCCAACAAAACACAAGCAAACACCTTCCTAGTGTTCTCTGCTTTGAACCAAGATCCAGATGGAATCAGCAATAAGATCCCTTCTTCCACATCCTCTTCTGAATCATCCTGGTCTGAAACTGACAGATCCCCATTAATGCAATGCTGCAACTTTTGTTTGATGGTCTTCTGTATAATTTGACTTGCTTGTGATAGAAATGATATTGTTCTGAGTTTGAGGATTCTGTACAGTCACCTTTCTTTAGAGGTAAAAATATGGATCTCTTTCATTCAGCTAGTCAGGGTCTATCTTTCAATTTTTTTTTTGCTTAGACCAGTGTGCTTCCAATGCTTTAAAAGCTTTTTGAAACATTTCAATTGGTAGTCTATTGATTTCTTGAGCCTTGTTTTTGGCTAATGCCTTCAGTGCAGTTTGGATTTTTTCTTCAGTACCTACCATTGGTTCTTGACTACAAGTTTGTGGAAAATAGAACTGAGAAGGCAGTGTATGTGGACAAATAACAATCATACATTAAGGAGTCTGGGACGCCAGGGCTTCTGTGGAAGGAACTGTTAAGTTTATGGTTTGGACATGTGTCCCATTCACATTCTCCTAAGTAAAAGTTATTCTCCACGATGCTCCCTGCCCCCCATAATAGTGCCAACTTTAAGGTGCTACTTGCAAGCACGTTGCTGCTACTATTTATGCTTGAAGGTCAACTGCTTGCAGGCTACTTGCCTGAAGATTGTCAGCGATCAAAGTAATCAGACGCTATCATGGTCCACTTCTTTCTTATAAGGATCATAGACTGTTCCCCTGGAGAAGAGTTCAAAGACACCTAAGGTCAAGCCAACTTAGATGACCAAGATTAGGCTGCCATCTTGCCTCTAGAGTCCACACATCTTGCTATGTATGTGCCTTCCTGTCACATGTATGTCTTTAGTGCCTCCTCTTCTGGCTGCATGTATACCCCTAATTTGTCCCACTCCTGTTACATTTATGCCTCTTGTACAACCCCTTCCTTTTACATATGTGCTTACCAAGGCCTGGGTGCCCAACATTACATAAGCTCATGAGATTACCTCTGTCGCTCTCTCTCTCTCTCTCCTTGGACCTGGTTCCTGAAGCAATCGTTGAGGTGTGCCCTTGCATGCTTTATCTTGTCTGATGTCTCTTAAAATTACCCCTCAATTATACAACCATCCTTTGGACCCATTTTTCTGTGTTACTTCTTGAATGGTTGAATACAAACTAGTTCTTTATTTTATAATTACTCTGTGTATTTTTTCCATCTATGTTTGATGTTTTCTGCATTATTCAATATTTTGCCCATGGAAATTCTAAATATTGCACCCCAAAGCTTGTTTTTATTCTTCAGGTCTTTCAGTTTAAGATATGCTGAGCATATTCTTCATTTGTGGTTTTCTAACTCTAAATCTTTGCATATTTCATTGTAATATATCATTTGGTCTTCTTGAGCTGACCCTTGAAATTTTCTTTTCAGCTCTTTGACTTCAACATTTCTTTCTTTTGCCTTAGTGAGTATATGGTTAGGAACAGGTTTCACAGTCTTTCCTGACATGTACTTTAATCTCTTTATTTTTCTTTCCTGTGTTTTAATGATCTTTAACTTTCTTCATGTATGACATTCTTGATGACACCCCATAGAGCATCAGGTCTTCTGTCATTAATGTTCTCAAAGTTCAGGTGGCATATCCTCAACGTTGTATTTTGGCTCTCATGGACTTGTTTTAATTTTCTTCATCATCAATATGAACTTATATATGAGCAATTGGTTGTCTGTTCCAAAGTCACATGCTGGCTTCATTTTTTGTGCAAACACTTTGATTTCTCTGTTTTCTACATGGAGATGTCCATGTGATGTGTTGTTGAAAAAAGGTATTGATGATGAAGTGGTTGGTATTGCAAAATTCTATCATGCAATCTACAGCTTCATTTCTATCAGCAAAACCATATTTTACACCTATTGTTCTTCCTTGTTGTTGCCAAGTTCTGCATTCCAATCAACAATAATTATGAACGCATTTTGACTTCATGTTTGATCATTTTCAAACTGAAGAAGTTTAATTTTTTTTCCAATTGTATTGACTGTCTTTCTGATTCACAGCAGAGAGTAGAATTGCTTCTGTGGGTTTTTGAGAGTGTGAATCCTCACAGGAGTAGGAAGCGTTATCTTTCTCCCTCAGGGTGATTGTTGTTTTAATCTACTGACCTTGAGGTTGGCAGTACTACAGCACCAGGACTCCTAAATCTATGTCACACACACACACACACACACACACACACACACACACACAAGAAATAGTGAAATGGCAGAAATACTGCATTATCTCTAATTATCTTAAATATAAACTGATTAAACTCTTCAATAAAAGGCAGAAAAAGGCAGAATGAATTAAATACAATATGATCCATCTATATGATGTCCACAGGAGATATATTTCAGACCCAAAGAACGATAGGTTGAAAACAAAAAAATGTAAAATAAACATTCCACACAATTTGTAACCAAAATAAAGCAGAAGTGTTATTGATATTTGAAAAAGTAGAATGAAGTTAAAGCATGTTGTAAGTGGCAATGAAAGGTTTTACCTTATAACAATAATAAAATTAATGCATCAGGAAGTTATAAGAAATGTGAATATACATGAACCACACATTAGAACACCAAAATATATGAAACCAACATTGAGGCAATTGAAGTCCAAAATAGACATTTCTATAATAAAAGTTGAACATTTTAGAATGCTTTCAATAATTTGCAGAACATTGAGGAAGAAAATCAATAAACAGTATAGGATTTTAACATCATTATACACTAATGAGAACTCCTCGGGTGGCACAAATAGTTAAGAGATCACCTCCTAACTGAGAAACAGTTGACATACTAAACCACTTTAGAGTCCTTTGGAAGAAAGGCCTGGCAATCTATTTCCAACAGATCACAGCCAAGGAAAACATATGGTGCCCAGGTACCCGGAAAACATGAGTCATTTGTCGTCATAATTGACTATTCAGAAAGTGGTAAAATCCAACTAAACTAATAGAATATAGAGCAAGCATATTCCACCTAACAATACTAAAATACACATTCCTCTCCCATGCATATGGGTCATTACCTGAGATAAACCATAGTATAGGTAAAATATTAAATCCCAAGGAAATTGAAAAATATTTAAATAATACAAAGCATTTATCTGACCACAATCTGAATGAAACTTGAAACTGATTGAGGTAGTTAGTTTATTGTGTCCACCTGGCCAATAAAAACATGTGGGGTTAACTGACGGGTGGAGAGATAAATGGCTCAGTGAGTCTCGCCTTTCTAGTTCTCCGGTCTTTTGCTTTCTGATGGTCAGACAAGGGTGCAGGTGCCTTAGCCAGTTCCCTGTTTTAGCTGGCAAGGCTCACTTCCTGCAAGACATCCCTGAGGAGAAGCCGCATGGACCTACCCTGATGCAGCCCTGGGTGCTGGAGCAGCCGTGTGGAGACCCTTGCCAGTGCTGAGATGTTTACACATTCACTGACTCCGCTTTCCTCCTGCAGTCGGCATCATTGTGTCTGTTTTGTGAGATGGAGGAGGACTTTGTGGATTGGTGTTGGACATATGGGTTAATGGGTTAATGTTGGACTTGTGGGCTTGGGCAGCACTGCGTTGGGATGTTTTCTTGATGTGCACTTACTCTTTATATCAAACTCTCTCTTATACTTGAGTTTCTGTGAATTTGTTTCTCTAAAGTACTCAGACTAATACACTGATGGAAGAAAAAAACATTGAATTGAAATGATATGTGGAAATTAAACAGTTTTAAACAACAAGTGGGCAAATAAGGGCATCGAAATGGAAACTAGAAAGTAATTTAGGGTTGCATGAAAATGAAAGTACCACATACCAAAACTCTTGTGATGCAGTGAAAACTATGCTCAAAGGAAGATTTATAACATTACACACATACATTTAAATAAAATCTCAAATCAATAACATAGCTCTATAACTTGAGAAACTAGGAAAAGATGAGAAAAGTAACTTGTAATCTACCCGAAGAAAAGAAGCAGCAAGAATCAAAGCATAAATGAAATAGACTGGAAAAAATAGAGAATAAATGAAATTAGAAGTATGCTTTGTAAAGGAACAATACAATTGACAAATCTAGACTGACAAAATAATAGAAGACGCATACAAATAAAAACGGAAATAAAATTGGCAAGAATACAACTGATATTTCAAAATAAAAAGGATCGTAACATAATACTATGAACAATTAAACACCAACAAATTGTGCTGCTTTGATGAATAGGGACTTCCTGGGAACACATAAACTACATAAACTGACTTGAGAAGAAGGAGAACATTGACAAATCGCAAAATCCTACATTATCCTTTAGAAAATTCCAAAGAATCTGCAAGAAAGTGAATAGGTTTCTAAATAAATTCATGAGATTGGTAAGGTTTAAGATCAACACATAAAAAGCAGTTAGGTTTCTATGAGCAACCTAAAAAGGAAATGAAGAAAAAATTTCATTTAGAATAATGTCTAAAACAATAAAATTTTATGGAATCAATTTAATAAGGGAGGTAAAATACCTGTACTCTGAAAATATTAAACTATTTTCTTAGGTGCCGTCAAGTTGGCTCTGGACTTACAACAATCTATCTACAACAAAACCAAAGGCTTAATCTTTTGCCATCTTTAAAAGAGGAAATACATAGTAACCCATTGTTACAGCCTCCGTATCAATTTTATCTTATTGAGGGTCTTCTTTTTCACTAACTCTGCTTTGCCAAGCATGATGTCTTTCTTCAGGAAATGGTCTCTATTGATAACTTGTTCAAAGTATATAGGGCAAAATCTCACCATTCTTGCTTCTAAGAAACATTATGTCTGTACTTCTTTCAAGACAGATTTGTTTACTCTTCTGGTAGTCCATGATACAACATGCTTTGCCAAGGCCATGATTCATAGAATGAGAGGGAGTTGTCGGAACAAAACAAGAGGTACTGCATGATTTAAAACCAGGAAGTTTTCGTCGGGGTTGCATCCTTGCAACATATTTATTCAATCCATATTTTTCGGGGCCAGGATTCTTAATGGTTTGGCAGATAATACCTAATCATCCCACAAAACCTTATCTAACACAATGTAATCACAGCCAATCAAATGAAAACCTCCTGGTCTTGGGTTCATCAGCCCATGCAGCTTCATGTGTCAGGAGAAGGCTCCAGCCTAACATTGGACACATAGATTTTGAACCTGGACTTGCCAACTTTTACAACTTTTAGCCATTTCTTCATTAAAAAATTATATCTATATATACATATGTAAACATCACTTCGTTTGCTTTCCTAAAGAGCCTAGCCTAAAAAAAAATGTCCATAATATGCCAGATAAAGTCTTGCTAGCCTCATTTAAAAAAAAATTTATTAGGGGCTCATACAATGCTTATTACAATCCATATATATATCAATTATATAAAGCACATTTGTACATTCATTGCCCTAATCATTCTCAAAAGATTTGCTCTCCACTAAAGCTTTTGATATCAAGTCCTCATTTTCCCTTCCCTCCCTGCTCTCTCTCCTCCCTCATGAACCCTTGATAATCCAAAAATTATTATTATTTTGTCATGTATTACACTGTCCGATGTCTCCCTCCCTTCACCCATTTTTCTGTTGTCCGTCCCCCAGGGAGGAGGTTATATGTAGATCCTTATAATCGGTACCCCTTTCTATTCCACTTTCCCTCCACCCTCTGTTATCGCCACTCTCACCACTGGTCCTGAAGGGATCATCTGTCCTGAATTCCCTGTGTTTCCGGTTCTTATCTGTACCAGTGTACATCTTCTGGTCTAGCCAGATTTGTAAGGTAGAATTGGGATCATGATAGTAGGAGAGAGGAACCATTTAAGAATTAGAGGAAAGTTATATGTTTAATTGTTGCTACACTGCAACATGACTGGCTTGTCTCCTCCCTGAGACCCTTCTGTAAGGGGATGTCCCATTACCTACAGATGGGCTTTGGGTCCTCAATCTGCACTGCCCCTCATTTACAATGTTATGCTATTTTTGTTCTTTGATGCCTGATACCTGATTACTTCAATACCTTGTGGACACACAGGCTGGTGTGCTTCTTACATGTGGGCTTTGTTGCTTCTGAGCTTGATGGCAGCTTGTTTACTTTCAAGCTTTTAATACCCCAGGTGCTATATCATTTAATAGCTGGGCACCATCAGCTTTCTTCACCACATTTGCTTATGCACACATTTGTCTTCAGTGATCATGTCGGGAAGGTGTGCTGTGCATCAGTGAATGCCAATTTAATAGAACAAAGAGTTCTTGCATTGAGGAAGTACTTGAGTGGAGGTCCAATGACCATCTACTGCCTTAATACTAACCCTATAAATATATGCACATAAATCTATTTTCCCATGATCACATATAAATGTATTTACATATGAACATGCCTGTATTTAGACCTCTAAATATATCCTTTGCCTCCTAGTTCTTTTCTCTAGTTCCTTTGACTTTCGTCTTGTCTGACTATCATACTCAGCCTTCATTTGGGTTTCAGTAATTTCTTTCAGTTACATTGCACTTGATCAACCCCTACTAAGCCTCACACACCCTCCTTGCCACTAATTTTGGATCACTTGTTGCTCCCTTGTTCCACCTCCTTTCCCCCACCACCCTCTCTCCCATGTCCCTCTGGAACCATCGGTTCTGTTGTTTTCTCCTCCTGACTGTTCATCCAGCCTATCTTATCTAGATAGACCTGCAGAGATAGTAATATGCACAAAAAGACAAGACATAGCAAGACAAAGTGACAAAAGAAAACACAATGACGACAACAACAAAAAAAACAATGAACAAATAAATAAATTAATTAAAATTATTGTTTTTTAAAAAGGAAAAACCTGTAAATAGTTCAAGGTCTGTTTGTTGCCCTTTAGGAGTGTCCTCCAGTAGAGTCCGATGGGCTGCCAAGCCCTGACCCCAAAGTCCATCCTTTTCACTCCCTGGGGAGCTCCCTGCTCTGCTTCCCCCACTGCTCTGTCGCATGACCTTAGTGTCTTGCCTTGGTGTGGTGGGGTCAGACTGGGCCAATCCTGACACTGGGTCTCCAGTGTTGTCCCCATAGGACCATGAGTCAGCGCGGGACATCATGTCTCATAGTGGGATCAGCCATATGGTACACTCTGTGCATTGGCTGTTCTGAACAGGGATATCATCCTCCAGGCTTGGTGGCCCAGGATGCACTCCACTCTTTCTTCCTCCCCCTTAATTTGCTCCCATATGCTCTGATCAGATATGTCCCTCTCCCTGAGCTGCAACTTCAGTGCTGTCCTCTAAAGTAAATTCTTCTTGCGGGAGGGGCAGTTGTCCACACAGTTGGGATTGGGGCTGGGCGCTCAGATCCCCCTACTGGTTTCCCGCTCCATGTTAATCTCATTTTAATGATCTGGCTGCACATCTTCCAGCTTAGGTATATTGGCTCTTCTGGCAGTCCGTGGCATATTCAATAGTCTTCAACAAAACTACAATTCAAACGTGTTCGTTTTTCTCTGTTCTTCCTTTTGATATTGTTCAGTTTTTGCATGCGTATGAGGGGCTTTAAAATACCATGGCTTGAGTAAGGTACATTTTAATCATCCTTTTTAACAGCACTTTAAGCAGGTCTTTTGCTGTAGATTTTCCCAATTAGTTAAAATCTTATTAAAATGAAGTTTAAAAGATCAAAGTGAATCAAAAAATCTCTTCCCATGGATTGGAAAATTTAATATTATTACTATGTCAAAACTACCCAAATAAATCTACAATTTAAACACAATCATCATCAAAATTCTAATAGTCTTCTCTGCATAAATAAAAAAGCAAAATTCTCAACCAGATAGCCTATATAGGAAAATAAATATTGGAAAAGAAAAGCAAAGTAGGAGAAACAAAACTTTCCTATTGTGAAATGTACTATATAGCTATAGTAATCACAGCAATGTGATGCTCATATTATAAAGATAGAACATAGACAAAAGAAATAGAATTAAAAATCCAGAAACGAATTTATACATCTATAGTCAATGGATTTTCAACAAGTGTGGCAGAAAAAGAAGAAGTTCTACAAATGGTTCTGAGATACCTGGATCTCTGCCCACAAAGAATCAAGTTGGCCCTACGCCTCATACCACATGTAAAAATTACCTTGAAATGAATCCACAGTCTAACTGTGAAATTTAAAACAATTAAGCTTTTAGAACAATATATTCAGATTATGCTTTGAAATATAGATTTGACAAAGGATTCATAGAGATGACTCTAAAAACAAAATTAAAACAGATAATTGATACTTCATAAAAAATGTTAAATTTGGATTATTTCAAGTCTGAAATAATAATGTGAAAAAACAACATACAGATTGGGAGTCAGTATTTAGGAACCATATATTTGGCAAGCATTTACTATCCAGAATATGTAAAGAAACCAAAGGTATTTGATTGTGTGGGTCACAATACATTATAAAATATTTGAAAGAATAGGAACTCCCAAACCCTTAATTTTGCTCCTGGGGAAATGTGTACTTGAATCCAAACAAAGAGGCAGTCGTTCGGACATAATAAAAGGACACTGTGTGGTTTACAATCAGGAAAAGTGTGCATCAGAGTTGTCTCCTTCCACCATGCTTATTTAAATCTGTATGCTTAGCAAGTATTCCAAGAAGCTGGATGATATAAAGAAGAATGGGAAGTACTGATTAATGGAAGGCCTTGCTTGATCAAACCAAAGGGTATTTAAGCATTTACAGATGAAGATGAATATGGATCACACCTCAACATAAAGATATCAATAATCTTTACAGATGACCCAGTAAGCAACATCATGATGGAGAAAAGATGGAAGTTGTCATGTATTTTATTTTACTTGGTACTACAATCAATGTTCACTCATTGCAGATAGGAAATCAACTGATATATTACATTGAAATCTGAAAACCAGCCACGAAGGCCTCTTTAAAGTGTTGACATGTGAAGATATCACTTTGAAGAATAAGGTGCACCTTTCCCAAGCCATGCTATTTTGAATATCCTTCAATGCATGTGAAAGCTGGACAACAAATACAGAAAACTGAAGAATTGATGCCTTTCAATTAGGGTATTGGTGAAGAATATTCAATACAACATGGACTTTCAGAAGAACAAATGCTTCTGTCTTTGAAAAAGTACAACCAAAATGCTCAGTAGAAGCGAGGATGGCGGGATTTTCTCTAACACACATTGGGCATGTCATCAAAAGGGGCCAGTCCCTGGAGATGGACATCATGATTGATAATATAAAGGGTCAGGGAAAAAGAGAAAGATTCTCAATGAGATGGATTGACATATGGGCTGCAACAATGGATTCAGACATATGAACACTTGTGAGGATGATGTAGGCTTTGGCAATATTTTTTTCTATTGTAAATAGGGTCTTTATGAGTTAGACCCTATTCAACAAAATAACTCAAAACAGAAAGATGAACAAACAATCAAAAATGGGAAAAGAATGTAATAGAATATTTTTTACATAAGATGTACAAATGGCCAGTAAGCACACAAAGCATATTAAAGAAACCTCAATTTCAAGTCATTAGGAAATTGCAAATAAAAATCATAATGAGACATAACTACATGTTCACTAGAATGAGTGATGGAAAGATGGAAATAAACAATTGTTGAGGAAGATGTGGAGAATTTAGAACCTGCATTATTTGCTGGTGAGACTGTAAAATGGTGCAGCTAAGGTGAAAATAGTAGTGTGAATCCTCAAAATGTTATTCAGACATTACGTTATAGCTGAACACTTTTACTGCTGGGTGTAAACCCAAAAGTCTTAAGAGAAGGGACTAAAATAGATATTTTTACATCAAATTTCATTGCTGGACTGCTCACGGTAGTCAAAATGTGGAAACAAATTGCTTGTTCACTAACATATGAATGGACAAACAAAATGTGTCATATATATGTATGTAGTATATATACATATAAAGAAATGACGTTCTCATAATGCTAATATTGAAACATCTGGCTGTGTGAAATCAGTCAGTCACAAAACTACAAATATCATCTAATCCCATAAATATCCCGAATAGGCAAGAAAACAGAGGCCAAAGTTTATTAATGGTTGTCATGGACAGGTCAGAGGGGAAAGATAAGGAGTTGTTACTTAATTGTTAGTTGTTACTGAATTTCTGTTAAGGATGATGAAAACTTGGGAATGAGTCAAAGTAATCAATATCATTTAGCTATACACATGAAAATGGTTAATATCTCAAATGATTTGTTATATATATGTCTACCACAATAAAACACAAGCTGAAAAAAATCCAAAAACTTTATATTCTTGGAGGATAGAGTTTCAGATTCCCTGCATTTAGTGAGCATTTATGAATAGTCTCAATGTCATCTAATGTATTATGTATTATGTACGCTGTTTCCTATAAATTATAAATTCTACCTTAAAATGCGAATTATATGTTTACCTGTTAAGAATCTATTTTAGGGGAAAAAGGGTTTTTTGGTTGAATTCCATGCTATTAAACAAAAGTGGAAAGAATTATCTGACTCCCTGAGCTGACAATATTGCTGCTGAGTATTTCTCTGGTTATCATCAAACAGTATAATTTTCTGATCTTTAGAATTTTTCAACAGAATGTACCAAATTCATTTTCTACTATTGGCCCAATCCCATTATGGAAATTTGAACATAAAAGGTAGCAATATCACATGCTTGGATTATTAAATATTTATTCATGTTTTGGGTATATCTGGTATTGAGTCACATTTAAATATAGTGCACATACATTTTTTTCAGCCTGAAGCAATGAATTTTAGGTCCATCATTTCAAACGTCTCACCTTCACCATCCAATAATCATTAGAAACCATATCCTGTCACATTTCTAAGGGCAGATCCACAGATTTTAAAGTATTGAGGACATCATTACATTTGGACATTTAGGGATAAAGAAATGACAGAAAAGATGTGTGGTTGCCCTTAGCAACTACTGCATCACATGCTATTTGTGTTATCTGTGAGCTGCAGAGCATCACCTTCTTTTTAAGAGACACAAACATGCACATATCATGCATTCCATGATCGTTTTCAGCTAATCACAGATTCTCCAATAATAACATAAGAAGCGAAGCACATATTCCTTTCATTTAACTTTCTTGTTGTCATGCAGATATTTTCAAAATGTAACACTTTATTTTGTCTTGCTTTTAAGAAACAACTCCATAGAATAATGTTTCTTATGGAGAAAATAAGAAGCAGTGGAGCATTACATTTGATCGCAACACCAGGCTGTTTAAAATAACAATAACTACTTCAGTCAATAATTTGAAAGGCTCCTTGGTATCAAAATCTAGCGTTCAGATAGTTTTCTCTGCCATTTCTCCATGTGTATGTATTATTTTCCCCTGCTTTAAAGGTCACAGTACAGTGTGGTTATAAGGGGACACTGAAACAGAAACACCAATTTTAATCCAAGGTATACTGAAAGCCATCAAATAAGGTTTGAAAACTTTACAGGCAGAAAGGAAGTTGTTTTTCTGCCAATTTAGCTAATTAGAACTTGACTTTTAATAGTCTCACCTCTGAAAATTGTTTAAGTGTTTCCACTCTGTGAGTTGGCTGACCTACCTATCTTTTCAAAATGGCAATTATAATAATGAATTGATAAAATTAAAAATTCAGATACCCCTCAGTATATTAGACATATAGTGTTTCTCACTATAAAAATAAATTCTTCAGAGATGCCTGTGAAACCAACTGACTTCCCATGAGGTACTTTTTTTTGGGTGAAGATAGATGGAGCGAAGCTGGTCACTTTAGGCATTATTTTCCATTGTGAAACTGTGTAGTCATTTGAGCCTTTCCCAAATATTATATTTCTCCTCTTTACACATACAAAACCAAATCAAACTGATAGGATTATATTACACATCCTCATTTCTGTAAATTTAGTTATAACTAGGTGATTCATATTGGATAATAAAAATGAGCAGAAAGAACAAGCATTACTTTATAGATGAAAACTTAAAAGATGATATTCAGTTGTTACTTTACTAGTTCCTGTCTCAATAATCATCTAAGTAGGTGTTGAGACAGAGCTTCCAGGAGTCCATATCCCTGAGTTATTACTCTGAGCAGGCTTCTGACCTTCAGCTAAGATTTTTAGATTTCCTGGTTACTGCAATATTATCTAGCACAACTTGATGAATATAAAGTGGAGAAAGAAATAAACCCCCACAGGGATATAGAAATATAAGCATTGTATAGTAGATTAGATTAATTTTGTTTTCCCATTTGGTGACAAATTGGGAATAAATTTGTATCCTTGTCCTAGGCATTCCGTAGTAGATTACGAATATGGCCTCAATATTTCACCTCTCTCTTTATCCATGCTCTTGTGTTATGTTATTTTTCAGGATCATCTCACTCTGATTCTGGGTTTGACTGTATAACTTGCTCTGAGATGTTAGCAACTCTCAAACAAGAAGAGTTTGGGCAATGATCGGGCATGCCCTCTCTCTTGTTTTTCTGCCACTGCCATTAGAACATGTCTGCTAAAGGATGAAAGATGTATGGAATAGAACCAAATTGTCCTCGTCATTCCAGCCAAGGCCAGCTTAAACGAGTGAACAGCCAGCCAAATCCCAGGCATGTGAGAGAGCCCAACCAAGATCAACAGAGCCTGTAAAAAAGCCATTCTAGGCACATAATCAATAAACATTATCTTTGTACATCAATGAGAGTTTATGGTTGTATTACAGAAAAAAATACTGAGTCAGATAGCTGATAACACTCTTAACGCCCATTCTTACATCTCATTCTCCATAAACCCCTCTGAAACATTATCTTAGTTTTTTTTTATCATTTTATTGGGGGCTCTTACAACTCTTATTGCAATCCATACATACAACCACTGTGTCAAGCACATTTGTACATATGTTGCCATTATTTTCAAAACATTTTCTTTCTACTTGTGCCCTTGGTATCAGCTCCCCCACCCTCTTTCCCTCATGAACCCTTGAAAATTTATAAATTATTATTTTTTCATGTCTTACACCGACTGTTGTCTCCCTTCACCCACTTTTCTGTTGTCCGTCCCCCTGGGAGGGGGTTATATTTTGATCATTGTGATTGGATCCCTTTTTCTACCCCACTCTTCCCCTTACCCTCCTGATTTTGCTACTCCCATTGTTGGTGCTGAGGGGTTTATCTGTCCTGGATTCCCTGTGTTCCCAGCTCTCATCTGTACCTGTGTACATGTTCTGGTCTAGCCAGATTTGTAAGGTAGAATTGGGGTTATGATAGTGGGGGATAGGTAGTATTAAAGAACTAAAGGAAAGTTGTGTGTTTCTTCAATGCTATACTGCACCCTGACTAGCTTGTCTTTTCCTTATGACCCTTCTGTGAAGGGATGTCCAATTGTCTCCAGATGGGCTTTGGGTCTCCACCCCGCCCTCCCCTCTGAAACATTATCTACTAAGATAAATCCATATTTGCTGTTTTATTACAGTTTTGTCTTTCCACACTGTAAAAAATCACTTCTTTGGGAGGTGCGTAGTACAAGTGACTGTTCCCAAATCTGATAGTACTTAATGTTCATGGTTCTAGTAATATGTGTTGCACTGCCTAGCCTAACAGCTCTTAAAACCTAGCTAGTCTTCTTGGGAAAAATAAAAAATATAAATACTTCTAGTTAAATGATACCTGGAAAAAGAAAAAACTCTTCCACTGAAAAAAACTACTGAATCAGTTCCAATTTTCAATTTATTACTATCCTTTTGGACAGAGTAGAATCAATCCATGGGGAATCGGGGAATGCAAATCTTTACAGGGGCAGACAGCCTTATCTTGCTATCCAAGAGTGGCTAATGGGTTTGAACTACCAGCCTTGGGTTATCAGTAGAGCTTAACCAGCTGTACCAATAGAACTCTTTTCTTTGAAATTAGTGTATATGTACCTATGCATATGTTCATGTATGTATGCATATGTACAAGGGCTTCTAAACTTTTCCAAATTGTCTTCCAATGGAATTTCCCCTCAAACCTCATCATATATAAGTTCCCTAACCTACAAACGAAGGTAGTTTAAGGAAGACAATAAATGTCCATGGAGGCAAAAGGATGTAAAACTTTAGTAATTTATTTTCTGGTGTTTTTAGTTTGTTTTCTATTTATGGAACTGCATCAGAATGGTATTTAGTTGGATGGTTTTATATAGAAGGAAGGAAAAAAAGTAATTCTGAGAACAATTATAAACCAAAATACAGGGAAAAAATCTGAAGTATACCAAAAATACAGGAAGTCTGTGTGTTACAAGTGCGTTCCATTCCTAAGTGGGTCTTTAAGTTGGTTTTGTAGATTAGTCTGACAGGTTCATGCAGTTCTCTTTAGTGTTGTACTGGTAATTTGGAGGTTGGAAGTTCAATAACACCAGCTGCTTTGCAAGCAAAAGATAAAGTTATCTACGGTACTACTGGAAAAATTGAAACCCTATAAGTTGTTATGAATTGGAATCTACCTGATTTGGGTTGGTTTGGCTTGGGTTGGTGAAAGTAAAGACTGAAAATCAAGTGAAGGTGATTGTGATGAAAAAAATGTGGAGTAGGGTTAGCAGGAGGCCCAGTAGCACAGTGGTGAAAGCTGTTAACCAAAAGATGGATGATTTGAACCAGCTGCTCTGTGGGAAAAAGATGTTGCAGTATACTCTCAAAGATTTGTAGCCTTGGAAAAACTCTCTGGCTTGTAAGTTCTTATGAGTGGTAATTGACTTACTAGCAGTGGGGTTGAGTTTAAGGATCAGTTCAATTATATCAAAGAGAAAGCAAATTTGCATAACACTGAGGAGCAGTTGGATGTTCATAACTCAGGGAACAGCATGTACAATGATGTTGTTTCACAGATTCCTAAGGAATATTCTCAACCCACTGTGGATTTACACAATTCACCTTGATGTTTTTGTTTATAACAAGCAATTTTGCCCTGTTTAAATGATTATAAAAGCTATATAGGAGATATTTTAAACAAGTCACTATTATGTTGAATCAACACAGCTCCCTATCTGCCTCTACCAACAAATTATTTTGAAAATTTTTGCAAATGTTAAATCTAAGTTTATGCAGTGCCCTTTCAAGAACATGAAAATGCTTTTCTTTTCCACATCCATTTTGTCTTTTCCCATCTGGAAAGGATTGGTCGCTATCCTTCGTTTAAGCATGTATAATAAGCTTTTGGTCAACATGATGGCAGTCTTCCTTTATTTGCTTTATCACTGACAAAGATATATTAGCTCTCTAGAAGTAGGTCTAGCCATTTTTAAACATCTTTTGTATAGGATTATTAAAGTTTACTCTTAAACACCAAAACCTCTTATGAGACAAACAAGAAAATCTAAGGTTTTGTTTGCATTCTTTTGCAGTTACCTTACTGGAAACCAAACAGTTTTTGTTTTGTTTTTAAAGCAGTGTCACTGCTACATGCATTTCTGTTTCCATATGTATTTAATGATGCTATAGATGGTGTTGACTAATTTGTAAAGTGTAATAGTTTATGTGACAATAAACTGTTATTAAATAATTGTAAATCTACTAAAAGTGAATCACAATTTGGAGCTCTTTTAAATGATGCATATTTTCATAGTAAATCAGGACATGGTTGTCTAACACAGGTGTTTCTGTAATTACACTACTTTGGAAAAATTCAGTGCTCAATGGACCTTCAAACACTTCCACCTGTGATATATAAGGGTCCATTATTAGTATAACAAATGAAATCATAAGATACATAAAATACTATCTGATTGAATGCTGGCTTTTGCTTATACCAATTCTGGTTATATATTTTTTCTTGCAACTTCACTCAAGTTAAACACATATAAATACACACACCCCAAAAAACAAAAACTATAGACGAAAATGCTAATCATCTATTTAGCAATAAATCCAGATGCTATGTTCAAATTAAGATGTCCAGTTTAAAGAACAAATGGTTTTATGTGTTACAAATATACATTTGTCATGGAATAAAGCCAGCTAGGAAAATAATGGGCTATTTCTATAACATAGCCCCATGCTGTAATGTTCTAAAGCTCGATTGGTTGATAGTTGATTGCAAGGTAATAAAAGATTTTGTAAATCATGTATAAAGCCATTTTTAAACATAAACACGTATGGAGAGGGTAGGAAGATGGTGCTTAATATTATATTATAAGGAAATGCTATAGTAAACATAGAATTAGGCAAGGATCTGGTCCTTCCCAAAGTCATAGCAAACAATGAGAGGACAAGTGGATGCCAACACTTTACAAGTAAGGGGAAAGTGGAGTTGAACTTTATAGAATCAGAAAAGAAACAAAAATATTCCAGAATGGAAGAAAGGAATTAGTACAAGCTCAGGCATTGGGGCAGAAGTAAAAATGGAGAGGCCTTGAAATATCTAGCTTGAGAGAATGGAAAACGTGAGATGGCATTTTTGCTGCACCTAAATTTTTTTTATTTTACTATTTTCATTATTATTTTGAAGTATTCATTACAATTTATTTTCCCATGAGTAACTTTGAAGCACATTTTTAATTTCTCATACTATTGATGTCCTTTATTCTTCATTTTGTTATTAATAATCTAACTTAATTATATTGTTAGCAGTGAAATTTTTGACAACTATTATAGTTCAATAAGTGCACAGTCTTCATGACTGTTATGTGTCCTTAACAAGAAAAGGTGTGCATTCTAATTGCGGGTGTAACAAATAAAATGTATTGAATATTCAGTTTAAGTTTTCTATAACTTTACTGAAGTTAGAGAGGTTGAAATCTTGCACTATAATGGTTGATTTGTATATTTCTACCTGAAATTCTATGCTTTTTTGCATTGTGCATCATGAAGCTATATCATTAGTTATATACACAAAATCCCTTTATCATAATTTAATGACTCTCTTTACCATTAAGAATATTTCATCTTAAAACATCATTTTGTGGTATTAATATAGCCATGTGAACTTTATTTATATATTATTTACTGGTATGTATTTTGCACTCCATTTACTTTTAATGAACCTGAGTAGCAAATTGGTTATCGCAAGGTCTGCAGTTTGAAACTACCAGCCACTCTACAGTCTTTTAAAGAGTCACAGTTTAGGAAAACCACAGGGCCAGTTGTAGTTGGTCCTATAGGATTGCTATGAGTCGTAATTGACTCTATGGCAGAGATTTTTAAAAAATCTTTTAATCGTTACATGTTTTTGTTGTTGTTCTGTCCTTTGAATATTTATTTGGTTATTCTTTCCAAAGTTGTTTTCAAATAGCATATTTGAATGTGTACTTTATTTTCAGTAGTGGAGTTGACATTTTTCCCCTGTAAGCAGTTTTTTAAAAAAATAAATCATTTAATTGGCGTCTCTTACAGCTCTTATAACAATCCATATATCAATTTTATCAAGTACATTTGTACATATATTGCCATCAACATTATGAAAATATTTTCTTTCTTTTTAAGCCCTTAGTATTGGCTCCTTCTTTTCTTCCTGTCACCACCCTCCCACCATCATGGAGCCCTGAAAAATGATAAATTATTATTATTTTCATATCTTACACCATCTGCTGTCTCCCATAACCCACATTACTGTTGTTCTTCCCCCTGGGGTGGGGGGGTTATATGTTGGTGATTGTAGTTGGTTTCTTGTTTCTCCAACTTCTCCACCATCACCACTACCTTCCCCCTATCCTCAGGGTATCGGTACTCCCATTGCTGTTCTTGAGGGGTTTATCTGTCCTAGATTCTGTGTGTTGAGAACTCTTATCTGTACCAGTAGATGCTGAAGTCTGGCTGGATTTGTAATATATAACTGGGGTAATGGTAGTGGGGGAGGAAGTGTTAACGAATTAGAGGAATGTTGTGTGTTCCATCTGTGTTATGCTGCACCTTGTCTGAAACTTTACATAAATGTTTTATGTATTAGGTGGGTCTTGGTTAATGTTTTCTGGTTGTTGTTGTTGTTGTTACTGTTGTGTGGGTTGTTTTTTTACCAGTTTTATAATCTCCATCTTTTAATTAATGAGTTTAGTTCAGTAATACGAGGGGGTGCCCCCCACAAATCAGAAAACTCTCCACTAGCCAGAGCTTTTATTGTATGCATTTTTCCCACTAGGCGAGCACCCAGGAACATGCTTTGAGATAGTGCATGCAGTGACATCACCTGGGAAGGTTCTCTCCGGTCACAGCAAATGTTTTTGTAAAAGACATTGCTCTTAAATTTCACTTTTGTGATGGCTAATTTAAAAGAAGAGCATGTGGCTGTGAAATTTTGTTTCCTGCTTTGGAAAAAAGCCACAGACACTGGTGTGATGTTGAACATAGCTTCCAAGGCCAGCTCTGTGGGAAAAACTCAAGTGTGTGAGTGGTTTTCTCATTTCAAAACGGATGAAATGTCAATTGATGACAAACCTCATCCTGGGCTTCGGTGAACTTCCAGAACAGACAAAATGTCCACAAAATTCATGCAGTTGTGCTCGAAGACTGATGGCAGGCCATTGAAGTTACCTGGGCTAGCTTAGAGTTTGGATTAACAAACGTTAATGGAAGATTTGCAAATGAGAAGGGTCGCTGCAAAATTTTTGCCTTGGGTTCTAACTGACCAGGAAAAAGATCACCGAGTGGAAACATGCTGTGCTTTGAAAGAACAGCTCCAAAGTTAAATAGACATTTTTTCCAAGATAATTAATGGTGACAAGACATGGTGCAATTTTTACAACACCCAAAGCAAATACCAATCAAGCCAGTGGAAGACGTCATTGCCACCTTGCCCAAAATAATCTCGTCAAGTGAAATCAAAGAACCTGATGATGCTCATTTGTTCTTTCAATGTGAGGGGTATAATGCAATAGTGCATTTGGAGTTCATTCCAACAGATCACACTGTTAACCAAGCTTTCTATTTAGAGGTTCTGAAAAGATAGCATAACAGTGTGTGACCAAAAAAAAGGGCCAGATTTGTGGTAGATGGGAGACTAGTTTTGCCACCAAGACAATGCACCTGCTCAAGCAGCTATCTCTTGCCAATTTGGGACAAAAACAGAATGCCTCTCTTGCCCCAAGCACCTTAATCACCTGACCTCATTCCGTGTGACTTCTTTTTGTTTCTGCAAAGGGAAAGGGATATGAAAGGACAGCAATTTGATGATGTGGCAGAGATGAAAGAAAAAAATGAGGGAAGTGCCGTCAGTCATCCAAAGAGATGAGTTTGAAAATGTTTCCAAAAACAGAATCACAGATTTGACAAATGTATTAAGTGTAATGGAGGTAACTTTGAACGTGATGAAGGTTGTTTTGTTAAAAAAAAAAGATATATACATAGCTTTAAAAAATCCATTATTTTTTGGGGTGGAGGGTATCCACTTTTATTTGTTATAAGTTACTAATATATTGTATGTAGAACTTATTTGCTATAATTCTACTTTGTGCTTCTATAAAAGAATAAAGCAAATCTTAGAATATCTTAAAATAATTTATGCTTAACTATCTACTCCTGATTTATACAATGTTAATTTTCAATATTTGAGTTCTCTCTTTTTTTTAACCCCACATACTGGATATTATCATTGCTATTATTTCATATGATACCTGTTTTATATACATTCAAGTTTCTATTTCTTGTACCTTCTATTCATATTTTTTAATCAGACATTAAATATAGGGCTATTTTTCCTTTGTCAGGGATATGTCTTATGGAAGTTACTATATAAATAGTCAGTTGGTAGTAAACTTCATTTTTATTTTTGAAATTATGTATTTTTTTACTTCCTGTGTGGATTTCAGAAATGTATCTTGTGCTTCCACTGTCATCCACAGCCTTCTGAAAACCAGAATTTCACAATTTAGGCTCTGATACAACACACTCCTTCAGCTTCGGACTATATGATTTTCAATCTTGGGTCACTGATGTTGGTGTGATTCTTCCATGTGTACTTAGATGACATCTCACTTAGATGGCTGCTTATTTGGAAACATGCCTTTAAGACCTCACATGCTATTGTATCTGATAACTGGGCACCATCTAATTTCTTGATCACACTTCTTGAGGGCAAGTATCTAGGAGAGTCATCATGTAAGAACGAAATGTTCTTAAAGTGGAGGTAGGATTAAGTGTGAGCCCCAAATCCATTCCTGGATCTATGGTTTTTTTGGTTTTTGTTTTTGCCTTTGGCTTCCTTTAGCGATATCCTTAACTTTTGTATTTCGTTGTTATACTTGTAAGATATTTTCTGCAAATGCATTATTATATCCCTATGTGTGTATTAAAATAAAACTATGCTGCTGTGCATTGGACTTCTTATACCTGTGAATTCATGTCTTTTATCATTCTGAAATTTTTCTTACATTAGGGCTTATGATTATGTGAGAGCTCAAAATTTATTCATAATTATAATGTTTTTATATATATATTTGGTCCACTTTAGAAGAAGCTTTATTAGCTTCTTTAAAATAATATGACTCACAAACAGGGGATAATTAGTAATTCTATTAATAATACCCTTAATCTTGCTAATGGTATTGACTTTAAATACCAGTGTAAAAAGGAAGGTGTGGATGTGTAGAAAATCTCATTTGATTAAATACATGGAATGTTCACTTATCCAGGTCAAAACTTATGTGACTGAACACTGCTTAAGAAAACAATGGGGGTTAGACACAAGACAAAAACATCAATAACTTTCATTCACTAAGGAAAAACTGTGTCTACAAAACTAATCCATGTCACACAAAGAAAAGGAAATATGGAAATGACAAATACACGTTAGTTTTTGCCAATTCTTTGGCAACCTCAAAAGCAAGGTTTTTGACTCAGATTCCTATCTTTTCAAACTGCATGACATTACAATAGTAGTCATAGAGAGACTTTTAATTTGTGGTAACTGTGGGACAATGGGACTCTTTGACATGGGTTAATGAAAAAGTGACCTCATCTAATGGGGCCTCCTCTGAAGAAGTAAGTTTTCTGGGATTTGTTTGTTTGTTTTTTAGATAAAGGACTGATAAATAGTTTATAAACATTATATAGTCATCTTACAACATTGCATGGAAGACCATATTAAAGGATCATATAACCTGAGAACAAATGCCAGACTTGTCTTGGAATTTGTCCTTATAGTAGTTGTGTCAAATAATACTTGCACTTTTATGATTAACTATTTGCAAACAGCATAATGTGCATCAGGGCCCTCCATGTCCTGAGGTGCTTTGTGGTTTTTTCAACATTTTTAAAGATGTATAGTATTCCATGTGTGTATATACCAACGTTTCTCTACCAATCTTCTACTGATGGGCTTCTGGATTGTTTCCAACTTCTTGTTATTGTGAATAATACTGCCATGAACATGGGCATGCATTCGTTTGTTCATGTTATGGCTCTTATGTCTTTAAGATATATAGCCAACAGAGGCATTGGTGAATCATATGGAATTTCTATTCTCATTTGTTTGAGGTGTCTCCTTAATGCTTTCTACAATGGTTGTACATTTTTACAGACCCACCAGGAGTGGACAAGAATCCCAATCTCTCCACACTCTCTCCAGCATTTCTTTGCTTTCTGTTTTTGTTTTTAATGTGCTCTTGCTGTCAGTGTAAGGTGACATCTCATCATTGCTTTGATTTGCATCACCCTTATGGCTAACGGTCCTGAAAATTTTTCATGTGTCTATTACCCAGTCATATATCTCTTTTGGTGAATTGTCTATTCATGTCATTTGCCCACATTTTAAAAATTGTTTTATTGGGGGCTCGTACACCTCTTATCACAATCCATCTATCCATCCATTGTGTCAAGGACATTTATACATTTGTTGCCATCATCATTCTCAAAACATTTGCTTTCTGCTTGAGCCCTTGGTATCAGCTCCTCATTTTCCCCCTCCCTACCCACCTCCCTCCTTCATAAACCCTTGATAATTCATAGATTATTATTATGTTGTTATATCTTACCCACTCCCTTCACCCTACTTGCCCACATTTTAACTAGGTTATTTGTATTATCTTATTGAGGTATTGCAACATTATATAGATTCTGGAGATTGCTCCTTGTTCTCATCATTACTGAACATTTTTTTTCAGTCGTAGAGCTCCATTTTTACTCTTTTGATGAAGTCTTTAGATGTGCATAAGTGTCTTATTTTTAGAAAGTTCCAGTAATCTATTTTCCTTCTACTGTCTGTGCTACCTTTGCTATGTTTGATATTATGTGTATGCTCTGCAATATGGCCCTCAACTTTGTCTTATTTTCTCATTGATGTCCTTTATAGCTCTAAGATTCTTCAGATGGAGATCCAATTTTGCCTGCACCACTTGTTGAGGAGACAACCCCGTCCCCATTTAAGGTTCTTGGCCCTTTGTCAAAGAACAGTTGCCTGTAGGTGGATATATTTATTTCTGGGTTTTCTATTCTGTTGCATTGGTCTATGCACCTATCGCTTTACCATTCCCAGGCTGTTTTGACAACTATGGCTATGTAATAGTTTTTGATATGCAGTAGTTCAAAGGTTCCTACTTTGTTCTTCGTTAGGAGTTCCTTGGCTATTCTGGGCCTCTTCTATCCGCATATAAAGTTAGTATCTAGTTTTTGTCCATTGCATTAAATAATGAATTTGGGATTTGGATCTGGACCATGTTGCATTTATAGATTACTTTGGGCAAAACTGGTTTAGTCTTCCAATTGCTTAGGCCTCTATTGCTTTCCTATAATAGTGTTACGTGGTTTGCTTTGCACAGACCTTTTGCTTCTCTGGTTACATTTATTCTTGGGTAGTTCACCTTGTGTGTGGTTTTTGTTTTGTTTGTTTGTTTTTATAAATCATTTTATTGGGGGCTGGTACAAATTATCACAATACATCTATCCATCCATTGTGTCAAGCACATTTGTACATTTGTTGCCATCATCATTCTCTAAACATTTGCTTTCTACTTGAGCCCTTGGCATTGGTTCCTCATTTTTTTCCTCCCTCCCCATTCCCTCCTCCCTCATGAACCCTTAATAATTTATAAATTGTTATTATTTTATCATATCTTACACTTCCCAATGTCTCCCTTCACCCACTTTTCTGTTGTCCATTCCCCAGGGCGGAGGTTATATGTAGGTAGGTCCTTGTAATCAGTTCCCCCTTTCCACCTCACCTTCCCTCCATCCTCACGGTATTGCTACTCTCAACACTGATCCTGAAGGGATCATCTGTCCTGGATCCTCTGTGTTTCCAGTTCCTACCTGTACCAGTACACATCCTCTGGTCTAGCCAGATTTGTAAGGTAGAATTGGGATCATGATAGTGTGTGTGTGTGTGTGTGGGTGTGTGTGGGTGTGGTGGGGGTGAAGCATTTAAGAATTAGAGGAAAGTTGTGTTTCATTGATGCTACACTGCACCCTGACTGGCTCGTCTCCTCCCCATGAACCCTCTGCAAAGGGACATCCAGTTGCCTACAGATGAGCCTTGGGTCCCCAATTTGCACGCTCCCTCATTCACAATGATAGGATTTTTTGTTCTTTGATGCCTGATACCTTATCCCTTCGACACCTCGTGATCACACAGGCTGGTGTGCTTCCTCCATGTGGGTTTTGTTACTTCTGGGCTAGATGGCTGCTTGCTTACCTTCAAATCTTTAAGACCCCAGACGCTATATCTCTCCGTAGCCGGGCAGGGCATCATCAGCCTTCTTCACCACACTTGCTTATGCACACATTTGTCTTCAGTATTCATATGGGGAAGGTGAGCACACAATGATATGATTTTTTGTTCTTTGATGTCTAATACCTGATTGCTTCAATACCTTGTGATCACACAGCCTGGTGTACTTCTTCCATGTGGGCTTTGTTGCTTCTCCGCTAGATGACTGCTTGTTTATCTTCAAGCCTTTTAAGACCCCAGAAGATATATTTTTTGATAGCCTGGCACCATCAGCTTTCTTCACCACATTTGCTTATGTAGACATTTGTCTTCAGCAATCATGTCAGGGAAGTGTCCCCACAGAATTGAAGTGTGTGGTTTTTGTAAATGGTATTGTTCACTTGATTTTTTCCAAAGACCTCTTCATTAATATACAGGAATCCTATAGAATTTTGAGTGCTAATCTTGTATACTGCCACAATGCCAAATATTTTGATTGCTTCTAACAATCTTTTTGCAGAGTCTTCAGAGCTTTTACATATGAAATCATATTATCTGTCAACTGTTACATTTTTACTTATGCTTTGTCCAATTATATTCCTTTGATTTCTTTTTGTTGTATAATGGTTGTGACTAACAGTTATTCAACATTCAAGCACAATGTTGAATAAGAATGGTATTAGGGTGCATCCTTGCCTGGTTTCTATATGCAGGGGAAATATGTTCAGCTTTTCTTCATTGAGGAAGGTGTTGCTTGTTGGTTTTTCATATATGGCTTTACTGTGGTAAGGAATTTCTTTTCTATTCATAGCTTTTAAGAGGAAAAGACTTCCAATAAATATGTAAACATATTTTAAGGAAAGTTCTAAGTACTAAGGAGAAAAATAATGAAAGGAACTAGGAATAGAGTGTTATGGGGATAATGCAATTTGAGAAAGGTTGGTCAGGGGGGGCCAAAACAAGAAGGTGACATTTGAATAAAGATGTGAAGGAAGAGGGGCCAAAAATCATTCTCACAGATGTGTAAGGTAAGAGCTTTTACCAGCAGAGAGAACCAAGCCCACTGCCATCAAGTTTGCTGCAATTTATAATGGCCCTATGTAGGGTTTCTGAGTTGGAACTCTTTATGGGAACAGATAATCTCATCCTGAGACACAAAGCTGCACCACAAGTCTTGCTACTAGCTTTCCAATTCATACTCAACAGTACCACCAGGGATCCTTAGCAGAGAGAAGAGTAAATACAAATTGTCTCAGATTGGAATACCTCTTGTAAATGTGAGGAGCCATGGCGAGTCTTGCTAGATGCTGGTGATTCAATTCTGACTCCTAAACACACATTTCATTTCCTAGGCTGTAATCTTTATGGAAGCAGGTGCTATTGTCTCTCTTTCTTAAACGCGGCTGGGTGGGTTCAAATCACTAACTTTACTAGTAGAAAGTTAGCACTTTGTACACCACCAGGATTTCTTATAAGAAGGCTAGCTGAAACTTCGGGGAGGGGAGAAGAGGAAACATATGAAAGGTGAAGAGAAGGAAGAGCTCTATGACCTAATATAATCATATTCTTCTCCATTTGAGGGACAAACCATACAGTGAAGGAGATAATCATATTGGTAAAGCAAGAGATTAATTTAGTTGCTATTTAAGGCTGGTTTTTCTTCATACTTTAATAATAAAAAAAACAATAATTTTATTGGTAATGCCTTTAAATCAGTTCCAACTCATGAAGCCCTATATAACAGAAGCAAATGTAGTCTGGTCCTAGACCAAAAAGCTCATTTCAGCATTAGTTAAGTTTATTAGTGTTAAAAATTAAATGAATCGTTATAAAACAATTATTAAACTAGAGTGTACTTCAGGAATTACCTGGTGTGTTAGAACACCAGTTGCTGGGCCCCACTCATAGTATTGAATTCAATAAGTCTAGGATGAGACTTGATAATACGTGTTTCTAACAAGTTGACAGATGCTAATTCTGTTGATCCACAGGCCTACACTTAGAAATCCACTGGTCAGAATAGAAAATGTGTGAGTATTTCAGAGATGGTAAGAAGTACTTGCCTTTTAGTAATCTTGATGAGGAAGTGACCTTGTGCTTTGAATAACAAATGAATACTCTTACTTCTTATGAATACTTATTTCATATAAAATAATTGTTTTAAGAATGATAACATTAAAATTTTGAAGAGATCAAAAAAAATTTGCCACTAAGCCAGATGAGTTCATACTAGGAAATTCTTTAACCACCTAATACCTAGAATTATTACAACATAGTTTTTCATATGTACTCTGACTTCAGAAATTATTTATTTAAAGGAATCCATTTTGTGAAGAATAGACATAATATGGGCTTCTATGAAATGTCATTCTGGACAATGTTTTTTAGGTTTGTTTGGGCTTTAAAAATTGGTTAACACCTTTTGGGGAGATAGTAACAAATAAACTTTTTCAAGTTGTTTTTGCAGTGATTTCCACAAAACTAATCTGGAAACAGCTAAGCCTATGATGGGAATTATAACTATATTGAAGGAAATTATCTGATAAAAGATTTACAACATAAGATATCTTTCATAAATATTCTTTGTTAACAAGGTCAATGGGAAAAGCATTGGGAATTTATGAATTTTTAAAGATTTATTTTTGTCAAGGGGCATTTCTTCAGCTTTGTAGCTGTACAGATTTTCAGAAAACCAGTGGGTCCCATGCTAATTTTATATTTTAAAAACCTATAAGCTAGTTAGCAGCAGGAATAAATCCAACAAAAATTATGGTACAAGGGGTGGGGAGTTAAAAATGGAATCTTAAAGGGTTAAGAGTTACAATTTTTTCCTGTAAAAAATTGTTGGCGATTGACCTTCTTATACCCTGAAAATTAAAGATAAATTCCGGTATATCTAGTTATATGAACATTTATTTTCCAAATCCCAAAGAAAACATAAGACAAAATAGGCCATTTAGTCTCAGAATACATGATCCATTAAATCTGCCAGGTTGGTGAGAGATAATTTCAGGATGAAGGTGTCTTGTGACCCTATGTTTGATGTGGAAGAGGGGACAGATCAATTGGACTTAGATTATTCTGAATTGCTTTACTTGAAAATTGTGCTTGTGAGCAGTTTCTATCTTTCATATTTTGTTGCAGTGTACTGAATGTTCAGAAAGAAGATCTAAAACTGATGGCAGGCTTATATTTTTATTCTCCATCTCTTTATATAAACATTTTCCTTTGTACGTCTGAAAATATATTTATTATTTTACACATAAATTCTTCTCGGTATAAATGAAGATAATTTTAAACTGTCTGTATTTGCTCTATTCTACTGGTAAAATTATAGCATATAGCCATTTTAGGAGATATTCATTATTCATAAGAAAATCTTTACTTTTATGTTTGGGTAATTTGTTTAATTACTACTAAATTAAGATTCCTATATAAACTGAAAACAATTACAATATTTATAAATATGAGTCTTATTATTAAAGTCTGAAATTTTCCCAAGTGACTGCACGGGGTTATTAAGTTCAATTATCATCTATCTTTGCCTTTTACCAATTAAATTGTGTTGCATGAATAGGTACTAACATATCAATTACGTAAGAAATAAGAGCTACACCTGACATAAAAGGAATCCTAAATAACTTTTAGGATTATGTCAAATTCATTCAGTTTTTGTTGTTTTATTCTGAAGAAACTTTGTTGACCTGGAGAAGATTCCCTATTCTTACGTGAAAAATGGTTAATGTAATTTTTGTCCTTGTACTACTATTAATTTTAAAACACAAGAAAGATTATTTGTAGAATTTTGGATGGAAACCCTATGTGTATATCACATTGAAAGACATATTTTAATAAATAGCATATAAGTAAATCCATCTGTACATCAGCGAAGACAAAGTAACAGTAGAATTAATCCAATTAAGCATTTTTTCTTGGACAAATGAATGTTTTTCTTAGAAAAAGTGACGGTCTCTCAAATCACAATTACTCTTACAATTTTTCTTTTCCTTTTTAAAAAAAATCATTTTATTGGGGTATCATACAATTCTTATCACAATCCTACATACATCCATTGTGTCAAGCACATATGTACATTTGTTGCCACCATCATTCTCAAAACATTTGCCTTCTACTTGAGCCCTCAATATTGGCTCCTCATTTTTCCCCTCCCTTCCCCCCCCTCAGGAACCCTTCATAATTCATAAATTATTATTTTTGTCATATGTTACACTGTCCAACATCTCCCCCCCGCCCTGTTCTCTGCTGTCCATCCCCCAGGGAGGAGGCTATAAGTAGATTCTTCTAATCCGTTCCCCCTTTCCACCCCACATTCCCTCCACCCTCCAGGCATTGCCACTCTCACCACTGGTCCTGGAGGGGTCATCTGTCCTGGATTCCCTGTGTTCCTAGTTGCTATCTGTACCAATGTACATCCTCTGGTCTAGCCAGTTTTGTAAGGTAGAATTGGGATCATGATAGTGGGGGGTGGGGGTGGTGGAAGCATTTAAGAACTAGAGGAAAGTTATATGTTTCATCATTGCTACTCTGCACCCTGACTAGCTCATCTCCTCCCCACAACCCTTCAGTAAGGGGGTGTCCTGTTGCCTACAGATGGGCTTTGAGTCTCCACTCTGCACTCACACTCATTTACAATGATATGATTTTTTGTTCTTTGATGCCTGATACCTGATCCCATCGACAGCTCGTGGTCACACAGGCTTGTGTGCTTCTTCCATGTGGGCATTGTTGCTTCTGAGCTAGATGGCCGCTTGTTTATCTTCAAGCTTTTAAGACCCCAGATGCTATATCTTTTGATAGCCGGGCACCATCAGCTTTCATCACCACATTTGCTTATGCACACGTTTGTCTTCAGTGATTGTATCAGGAAGGTGAGAATCCACTATATGTTTTTTTGTTCTTTGATGTCTGATGAACATTTCTCTTATAATATGATAAAAAAAAACTTTAAATTTGAGCACTATTAACACTGAGTGCTAGGAAGAAGAAAATGTTCTAAAGTTGATTTTGATAATTATTGTACAATTCTTTTTGAAATTCTTGAGCTATTGAATTGTATGATATTGTATGATATTGGAGGAAGTGCCAATAAAACTTTTTAAAATAATATGAGGTAGTAAATTTTTAAAACAATATAAAAATGCAGTACAAATGTTAAGAATGGTCTTGTTTTTAATTCAAATATTTTATTATATTTTATGTTGTTTCTCATGAGTGGCATAAGATGTCAAAATAAGCAGTACTACATTCATATCAAGGAGTCTTGGTGGTGCAGTGGGTTACGCATGGGGTAGCTAACTGTAAGGTCACCTGCTATTTTTCAGGAGAAGGATGTCAACTCCCATAAAGATTTAGAATATTAGAAACCCAAAGGAACAGTTGTACTTTGTCCTATAAAGTCACTGAGTTGAAATTCATGCAGTGTCAGTGGGCTGTGCTCATATTGTCCATTGTGACAACCCAAAAATATGATGGCTCATTTCCAATCTGCTCATTTTCAACAAGTAGGCACAGTCGCAGAGATCTGAAATTAAAATATCAGCCGAGTATATTAGGAGTGGCAGGGAACTATTCATAAAATACCTTTTGTAAATATGGAATGCCTTGGGCATAGTACACCGTATGAGGAAAGAGATTAATGAAATAACATTTGAAGGAATAAAAGGACCCCACTGTTTATTCAGCTACTCACAAATGGTGACTATTGATCATAAAAAGGGGAAGAGGAGAACATGTATGGGTTGATCAGTACAAATCCACTGTCAAGCATGGAGTGGGGAAGGCTGATGTTTACTCACAGTGAATTAGTAAATAGTAGCAAACCTATAAGAATGAGAGATACCATGAGACTATCTTTCTACAGTAATATCTCCACAAAGGAGAAATCTTAAATTGTAGAAGCTGGAGAAGCAGCAATAAATGCAGTGGTATAGTTACATTTTTGCATTCATATTAAACAGAAGGAAATATAGGATTTAACAAACATGCACATAGCACTTAATAATGCTATTTACAAACATCATATTGTTTAATCCTCATAATAGCCCTGTGAGGAGGTTACAATTATTTTCACGATTTTATAAATAAGGAAAATGAAGAATTGGGAAATTAAGAAAATATTTGATGACAGTGTTAAAATTCAAACCATTCTTGCTCCAGAAAACTTGTTGTTGACTTCCAGTTACAATGATTCTTTTTAATGCCCATTCCTCTATTGTTCGTGAACATTTAATAAAATATAAATTCAAAGAGGTGATCATCAATTCACCCCTGTGGTAGACAGCATCAAAATAAGATGTATCTCTGGAAATCATTGAGTAGAACCTAAACATCTGGTCTGGAATATTTAGAAAACTGATAACCTGGTACTTCTATTCAGGGGGTGCCTTAGGCTGGGTTTACTAGGAGAGCAATATCAGACATGGTTATATATTTATATATACAGAGAAATTTATATTTAAAAAATGTTCACACGGTTGCAGAAGTGGGTGAGTCAAAGTCTAAGAACTTTCAAAGTCTTTTTTCGAAATGTTAAGCTAGGTGTTTCTCCTGATTTGTGTAGCTTCCAGGGCTTATTAACCAAGATCAGCAGACTGGTGGCTGCAGAGGTCAATAAATCCAAGGTTGGAAGGTTATATGGCAGACCACTGATGATTCCTAGGATTGACTGGAAGTACGATAGGCTGTTGGCTCAAGTCCAAAGATTGATGAGACAGATGCTGAATCCAGAGTCAGTAAAAAGCAAGCGAGATTTACCCAGCATTCACTTTTATTGGAAGTAGGACACAGCTTCAAGGAAATGTCCTTCAATTGATTGGATAAGGGCTGTGTTCCAAATAAGGGTGTTTCATTCAACCCTAATGTTAACCTATTATGGAGGCTTACAACTGTTTGGTTGTGTCTACATGGTGTTGTTAGTTCATGGGGTATTACTAAGTGTTAACTGCCAACCACTTAGAATCCTGGCCCAAACAAGTTGAAACAAATCCAAAATATTAAAGTAGGAAAAACAACACTGGGATATATGCAGATTACAGTGCTTCTAACACAGTGAAAGTAACAAAGAAAGGCCCTCCAACTTTCATTTTGTTTGTTCAAACTGTGTTTTCAAAAATAATATGCTGAAGTCAAAATGCTGTTTGTTGTTGTTGTTGTTCTTGTCAGGTGTCATCGAGTCAGTTCCAACCCTGTGCACAGCAGAACAAAACACTGCCTAGTCTTGCACCATCCTCACAATTGTTCCTATGTCCGAATCCATTGATGCAGCCACTGTGTCAATCCATTTTGAGGGTCTTCCTCGGTTTATTTTTGCTCCTCCACTTTACCAAGCATGATACTCTTTTTCAGAGTCTGTTCTCTCCCAACAATATGTCCAAAGTCTTGTTATCCTTGCCTCAAAGGAGCACTGTGGTAGTATTTCTTCCAAAATAGATTTGTTTGTCCTTTTGGTAGTCCATGATACATTCAAATTTCTTCACCAGCACCATAATTCAAATGCATTGGTTCTTCATTATTCAGTGTCAAAATTTCTCATACATAAGAAGCAATTGAAAATAACATGTAGTCTTCAAAGGAACAGCCTTACTTTCAATATTATAAAAAAAAGTCTTGTGCAGCAGATTTCCCCAATGCAATGAGCTTTGTTGGATGCTTCCACGAGCATTGATGGTGCATCCAAACAAGACAAAATCTTTGACACTTCAATCTTAACTCCATTTATCGTGATGTTACTTACAGGTCTAGATATAAGGATTTGGGTTTTCTTTGCTTTGAGTTATAATTCATACTGAAGGCTGTGATTCTTGATCTTCATCAGAAAGAGTTTCAGATTCTCCTCACATTCAGCAAGCCAGTCTGTGTCATCTGCATGTTACACATTTTTAAAAAACCTTCCTCCAATACTGATGCCACATTCTTCTTCATATAATCCAGCTTCTCTATTTCCTCAGCATGCAGACTGAATAAGTATAGTGACAAAGTACAACCCTGATGTACATCCTTTCTGATTTTTAAGCCATGCAGTATTCATTTTCTTCTGTTCGCATAACTACCTCTTGAATCATGTACAAGTTCCACATGAGCATGATGTAGTGTTCTGGAATACTCATTCTTGTCAAGGCTGTCCATAGGGTATAATTGTTGTTGTTTTTTAATTATATGTACAGTCAAATGGCTTTTCATAGTCCATAAAACAGAAGAAACCATTTTTTCTGGTATTCTCTGCTTTGAGTCAAGATATATCTGACATCATCAATAATAGACATTGATCCACATCCTCTTCTGAATCTAACCTACCCATGACCTTACATTCACCACTTCAAAAATCCTGTTTTCAAACGAAGTGATGTTATCAGGTACCGAAACTGACGAAACTGACAAAACTGGTCATGTGTTTTTGGAGTAGGGCATCAAAATTCAATCTATAACACCCAACAACTTCTGCTTCCATTTAATTGTTCAGAATTGGGACAATGACTACTTTTAAATGGAATATAGCTAGAAAAATGGAGTTATGGATGGATTTTGGATTAAACAACACTGTGAAAAAATAATTCAAAATGTACATAACATGTTTTATGCAGATTTCATTGTAGCCTTGTTCATCATAGCAAAAATTTGGAAATACCCTAAAGGATACAATTATAACACATCCATCCATACAACAGAAAATATGTAATCTTGAAATTAATATTTATAAAGAATAATGTCATGGAAATTTTATATAATATAATTTTAGGTTAAAAAAAATCAGCAAACAACGTAGCAGATCTTTCTAGATTGAGGAAATATGAGTGCTTTTCAAAGTTTTAGCTATAAAAACTTTACAATTCTATATTCTTTTACAATTGACATTATGTTTTCATAATAAAATTATCAATTAGATTAATTTTTTATAAGCAATCCACAACTCTGATTAAATAAAAGTTGGGGGGTAGATTTGTTGCAAAACTACCTAGACCTTCACAAAATCAAAAGAAGAATATAACAATCAAACCTGCGGTAAAAAAAGGAACTGGAGGAGTTTTAATATCTCAGTTTTAATTATGTAGTACCACATAACCAATGTAATGTTTTAGATCCAAACGCCTTTAGATTCTATGTATCCCCAGCCAAAGAGCAAAATTCTCAGGAAGTAAAACTGGATAAGATGAGCTGGGGCCCAAAGGAGTCCTGGTGCTGAAACGGGTTACAGATCAGACTGCTTAAGGCAAGATCAGCAGTTTGACAGCACCTGCTGATTCACTGGAGAAAGATGAAGCTTTCTGTTCCCATAAGAAAAGTATAGCCTCCGAAATCCACACGGGTAGTTCTACTCCACCTTACAGGGTCACTATGACTCAAAATCAACTCAATGGCAGTGAGGTAAAGTTTGTTGGTACTCCAGTCTCTGGCCCATGAATGCTCTCAAAGTTTTTGGATTCAATGAATCCAGTTCCTAGCCAATGTAGATAAGAATGTAGAGTATCGTATGCCTGGAGTTGGCTGTAGTGGATCTGACCTGCTTTCAACCCTGAATTAGTCTGACAAGTTGGAATACAATGAATTGAGGGCTTCTGATTTTGTCTCAAAATTCTGAGGAGAATAATTATCCCCAAGAATGTAAATTAAAGGACTATGTAAAGAGTAAATTAAATATATGTATTCAGTAATACCTAAATTTTTAACAACACAGAAATAGCTGAAAACTGGAAACTCCAGGGGTGGCCAGTAACAAAGGAAGGGAGATTAGAAATTAGGGAACATTTATTTCACTAGTTTTTAAAATCATGGTATTCAGAACAGGATTGTTGAATTCAGGCATTCAGTGGCTTCAAATTGGTGTCTAAGGGGGTTTATCTGGTGGATGTTGCTGGCAGCTTGAGTCTGTAGGCAATACAAATTTGTCAAGTCAATTAAGTGCTATGTTTTCCATCTGAGGAGCACAAGAAGAAGTAATGTTTTTAACAATATCTGATTGGCCTCTATGAACTATAGGATACATAGTGGCATAGTGGATTACATGGTTGTGCTGCTAACCCAAGGTCAGCAGTTTGAAGCTACCAGCCATTACACCAGAGAAAGTTGAGACTTCCTATTCCCATAAAAATCTCAGAAACCAATGGAAGCAGTTCTACCCTGTCCTACAGAGTCGCTAGGAGTCCGAATTGACTTGATGGCAGTGAATTTTTGAGTTTTATCTATAAACTACATACTGGATTAATAATATAAACAATTTAATTCCATCCACAAAACTCTATGCATTCAGATCTATCCATATTTTTATAGTTGAAAATATAAGTTTAGAAAAATTAAACTAGATAACTGACTACTTAGCGCCCTCATGATGTCATTAGTTATGGGCTGGTCAGCTGTTTAAACTCACCAGCTGCTCCACAGAATAAAGATGAGGCTAATTATTCCTGTAAAGATTTACATTCTCATAAATCCAAAGGGGAAGTTGTACTCTATTTTATATGGTCACTATTAATCAGAATTGATGTGATGGCAGTAATTTGGGGGCCGACTACTTACTCAAATAATACACCATTAAGTGCTCTAGCTGTATTTCGAAGCTTGGTCTAGGGTGTTGAGGCCCATCTAAGAAAGGTGATTTCAAGCCATAGATTTTGCGAGAACTAGAATCCAATCCAAGAACAAAGGCAGATTTCAATTCTTAATTATCTTAACTATGTAAAGTATTAGACAGAAAATATATATGGTTTTATCCAAGCCATAAAATATATCAGTAGAAAGTAGGAGGTACTTAATTGGTGGTGGAAGAAAACTCTCCATTATTCTCTCCTGTCTTAGTTTAGCTGAGTCTGAGTTTGGAAGGGGAAGAATTTATTGTTGCTAGGACACAATGTCTGTAGTTGAATAGGAATCAAATGAAATCCGTGATACAATGGTCAATTGACTGGACTGGGAATATTAAGATGATTGAAGAAGTCAAAGAAAAGGTAAGAACAAAGCTAGAAAGATACAAAGGTTATATAACAATTATTAGGAGCCCTAATGGCATAGTGGTTTGCATGTTGGGCTGCTATTATAGAAGTCAGCAGTTCTAAAGTACCAGCTGCTGCATGGGAGAAAGTTGAGGCTTTCTCTTCCAGTAAACAGTGAGGGTTTCTGATGTCCTATAGGATCACCATAACTCAATATCAACTCAATATCAGTGAGTGAGACATAACAAATTACTCCAAAATTACACCACTATTTAATGGCTTAAAATGATAAAAGGGAAGGAATCAGGATGGCAGACTTGACAAGTACACTATTCAGATTTTTTTTTTTACAACAAAGAATCAAGACACCAATTGAAATGGATAAATGACATGTGTGGAACTGAGAGATTTAAAGGAAAGGATAAAAGAGCAAATATTAATGAGAAGAAGAGATGTAACAAAAAGAGTAAACTGCCTATTGGCACAGCATGGCTGTTTTGAAGTTTTTCACAACTAGTATCCTAATGAGAAGGAATCCCCGTAGAGGTGCTGGGAGTCAGAAAGAACTCAATGGCAGTGCGTTTGATTTTGTTTTATTATAATCAGAACAAAAAGCACCTTAGTGTCTATATTTGCCCTAGACTGCACCAGCATTCACATAGATGATTGGCGACAAAAGAGGTTTGACCCCTCCCTTTCCCCTGCACAACCTCCAAGTGAGCAGAGGAACAAGCCCTCTATATCCACCCAATCAGAGACCGATCATTCTGCCCTGCCAGCCCACTACCAGTTCTGCTTCACTTTTCCTCTATTGTCTTTTCTTCTTCCAATTTTTCCCTTTCCTTTTTATTCTGCCTCTTCTGTCCCCTTTCTCTTTTCTTCATGGATCACAGGGAGAAGGCATTATCACTTTGCCACTCATTCATTAGCAGTGCTTGCCCACACAACTTCCCATTCAGAGGTACTCATTCCTGTGGCTCAAGTACTGTGTTCCCACACAGCCACATTCTATGCGTCATTTTTTTTCTTTTGTCCTTCTTCCTTCTTTGTTGCACTCCACCTATGTTTTTGTCTTCTTTTATCTCCTTCCCCTGCACCCTCCATTAAAACAAAGAAAATCTCATGGAACAGGTGTACAGCCCAACCTCTGTGTGGATAACAGTGTCTTTTCTCCTTTAGTAAACCCAGTATTCCTCTTGAAGTTATGTTTGTCAGATACCACTTACACTAGTATTTTTTTTAAGTGCAAGTTATCCATTTAGTGATTTTTTTTCAATTGTGAATCAAGGAATTTAAATTGTAGAGTATCAGCTCTGCAATTGACAATTCAGACTACTCAACAACAACCACTCCCATATTCTATACCAATCCCTCCTCCCCTGATTTTTCTTCTCCCTCTTATAGGCCTCTGTCTTTATTTACACCCAAGTTTATGCCTGTCAACTTCCTAATCCATGGCTTCATCGCCCTCCCCTTGGCCTCCTACCTTTGGGAACAGCCAACATGTGTTTCCTGTGGTATGCAAGTCCTTGCCTTGGTGCTTTTTTCTTATAGTAGTAGTCTCACATAAAACTGTCCTTTTGTGGTTGAATATCTTCACTCAGCATAATGTTTTCCAGGTCCATCCATGTCATGTGGTCTCATCATTGGTTTTTAGCAACTATGCAGAGTATTCCATTTTGTGTATGTACCAAAGTTTCTTTATTCATTCTACTACTGATGGGCATTTGAGATCATTCCAACTTCTTGCAATTGTGAGCAGTACTGCAATGAATATGGGAGTGCATATATCTGTTCACTTTATGCCTCTTATTTCTTTAGGGTATATAACATGCAAAGATATTTCTGGATCACATGACATTTTTATTCCCAACTGTTTGAAGTAACGCCATATTGGTTTCCACAATGATCATACATATACACAGATCCAACAGCAGTGAAACAGAATTCAAATCCCTCATACTCTCTCCAGCATTATCTGTTTTCTGAGTTTCATTGTGTGTGTGTTCTTTAATTTGACAGTCATTGTCTGTGTACGGTGATATCATTTTCTGATTTGCATCTCCCAGGTGGCTAATAATCATGAGTATTTTTTCCTTATGCTAGATACTTCAATGTCATTTTTGGTGAACTGTACATTCATGTCTTTTGACCACTTTCTAATTGTATTATTTGTTTTTCTTATTGAGGAACTGTAGTTTTCTACAGATTTTAGAGATTAGGCACTTACCTATTCATTGCTGAAGAATTTATCCCAGTCTCTGGATCTTCTTTTTACTCTTTTGATGAAGTCTTTTGATGTTTGTAATTTTCTTATTTCTTTAATGTCCCAGTCATCTATTTTGTCTTCTATTGGCTGCACTTCCTTTTTATGATTGCTTGTATGTGTATGCACTGCAATAGGACACATGCATTTGGTCCGCTGATGATCAGTATAGCTCTAGGATGTACATTTAGGTCTGTGAACTATCTTTACTTAGTTTGTGTACATGAAGTGAGGTATGGGCCCTGAATTAGTCTTCTATACATGGAAATACAGTTTTGCTGGCATCATTTGTTTAAGAGACTGTTTCTTTGACACTTATGTTTTATGACCCTTTGTCAAAGATCAGTTGTCTGTAGGCAGATGCATTTATTTCTGGGTTTCATATTTTCCTCCATTAGTCTATGTACCTATCATTGTACCAATACGCTCCCCACCCCCATTCCCCATCCCCAATAAACCGTTGCCTCAGTTTGTCTCTATGTATTTACTTCTTCTGTGCTTCCCAAACTGGAAAACCCAACAGAAACAATAAAAAACATAACAAAGCAAAATGGAAAGAAGAAATCAGTAATAACGGTAATGCAAAGATAAAAATAAAGAGTTAGAAAGAAAAGACCACCATCAATATTTTAAAAGGCAGAGAAGAAAATTCTGTCATCCAACAAGTGAGAAATACTTGAGCATAGAGCAAACTAAATTGGGTCAAGAGGGAGGTCAACTGACTAAGTATCATATCATACCAAGATTTGATCCACCATAATCACGCTTATAATACTCTCTTATAGTAAAATTGTTCCAGTAACTCACCTTTGGCCAGAGGAGATCTGTCAGAGGCTTAATCTGATGAGATACTCTGCAGATGTATTTTGTTCTCCCATGGTCCTCTATAGTTTTCTACATATTTACAAATTGGGTGTTCACAATTTTTAGCTCTGATACTTTTCCCTTCATTATATTTAGATGTTGTGTTAGTCATATTTGGATGACAAAGGGTGTTGTGCTTCTTCCATGTGGATGTGGTTAATGACTCTCTTGGATGGCTGATTGTTTGAACACAAGCCTGTAGGACCCCAGACACTATTCCAATTGATAGCCAGGCACCATCTGCTTTGTATACCACACTTTGTTGTGGCACCTTTATCTTCAGTGATCTCTTCACGGAAGTGAGTATTGAACAGGGTCATGTTCTAAGAATCAACTCTTCTAGGATTGGGAGAATCCATCACCTATTCCACAGATTATGAACAACTCTGGTTTACTATGGTAGTGATATTATCACAAAATAAAAATCAACAAAAACAAAAAAGGCAGAAAACTCAAATACAAAGGAAATAAAACGTAAAAACATTGTCAATTATCCCCCTGCGGCATAAGACATTGATAACATCAACAATTTATCCAATGGAATAAAATTTAACATACTGTTGATATGAGAAATTTATGAGTATAGTCCAAATGTGAACTGGAATACATGATTTTTTGCTTTTTATGGATTAATTTCTTAATTTATTGAGTTGTTTACACTCAGCATGGAGGTTGATGCTAGGGGTAATTTTCCTGTAACATTTATTGTGAGGGCAGATTCTTGCCTATCAGGTTAAAACCTATCTTATTAATGCAAGAATTCAGAACAAAAAAAATGGAACTGATGGTTCCAGGGGGACATGGGAGAAGGGGAGATGGCAGAAAGGAAGTGGAAGGAGGGGTCAACCAACCCAGGGACAAGGGAACAACAAGTGAACTAAAATCAACAGAGAGAAGGGTGTAGGATGCCTAGTGGGGTTTAATCAAGGGTCATACAACAGCGGGGAATTATTAAACCTGAATAAAAGCTGAACATGATAATTAAACAAGAGGAAAGTAAAAGGAAATATAGGAAAGAACTAGGAGGCAAAGGACATTTATAAAGGTATACATATAGGCATGTACATCTGTAAATATATTTATATAAATAGATCTATGTACTTATATTAGGGAAATAAGGATTAAGGTAGCAGATGGACATTTGGCCTTGACTCAAGTACTCCCTCAGCACAAGAACACTTTGTTCTAATAATCCAGCATTCTGTGATGCCTACCTTTCTGACACGATCTCTGAAGACAAAATGGGTACATAAGCAAATGTGCCAGGCTATCCAAAGATATAATGTCTGGGGTCTTAAAGACTTGAATGTAAACAAGTGGCCATTCAGCTGAGAAGCAACAATGCCCACACGGAAGAAGCACACCATCCTGTGTGATCACAAGATTTCTATGGGATCAGTTATCAGGCATCTAAGATCCAGAACAAAATCATGCCAATGTGAATGGGGGTGGGGGGCACAGAGGGGAGACCCAAAGCCCATCTGTACACAATTGGAAATGCCCTTACAGAAGGGTCACAAGGTAGAGATAAGCCAGTCAGGATGCAATGTAGCACTAATGAAATATATAACTTTCCTCTAGTTCTTTAATGCTTCCTCCATCCCCCCTAACCCCCCCACTATCATGAGTTCAAGTCTACCTTATAAATCTAACTAGACTAGAGCATGTACACTGCTACAGATAAGAGCCTGCAACACAGGGAATCCAGGATAGATAAACCCTCAGGACCAACAATGAGAATAGAGATACCAGGAGGATAAGGGAAGGTGGGAGAAGAAAGGGGGAATCAATCACAAAGATCAACATATACCTCCTTCCCAGGGGGACAAACAGCAGAAAAGTGGGTGAAGGGTGGCAGAGGATGATATAAGATATGAAAATAATAATCTATAATTTATCAAGGGTTCATGAGGGAGGTAGGGTGGGGGAGGGAGAATGAGGACCTGATATCAAGGGCTCAAGTAGAAAGAAAATGCTTTGAAAGGGATGATGGCAACATATGTACAATTGTACTTGACACAATGGGTGAATGAATGGGTTTTGATAAGAGATGTAAGAGCCTCCAATAAAAGTATTTAATTTAAAAAAGGAATGGTTGTTGGATATTGTAAAACGTCCTTTCGCATTGATTTATAATATTATGTGGTTATTTTTTGTTGTTTTAAGTGGTAGATTATATAGATTAATTTTGTAATGTTGAACCATCCTTGTGTAACTGCTATGAATCCCACATGATCACGGTGTATGATTTTGGGGGGGGAATGTATTTTGGAGTCTGTTGGCCAGGATCTTGTTGAGAACTTTTGCTTCTATGTTCATAAGGAGTGTAGATTTCTGTCCTATAATGCCTTTGCCTGGTTTGGGTATCAGAGTTATGCTGTCTTCATAAAATGAATCTGTAGTTTGCTGGTTTTTAAAAAAAATATTCTGGAATAGTCTATGTAGAATTGGTAGTAACTCTTCTCTGCATACCTGTTAGATGTCCTTAGTGAAGCCATCAAGTCATGGACCTTTTTTTGCTTGGACATTTTTTAATGAGCTACTCTATTTCGTCTCCATCTTTTCCTCCTCCGCCTCCACCTCCTCCTCTTTTTTTGGTTTGATATTAATTTGTATGTCTCCAGTTCTACTTTTCCTCCTTTTATAGCCACCAGACCAGTATTTACATTGAGGGGTACGGGATTTGGGAAGTTTTTAAGATTGTGAGCCTTCACTTACTTTTTTAAAAATCATTTTATTGGGGCTCATACAACTCTTATCACAATCCATACATCCGTCCATTGTGTCAAGCATATTTGTTCATTTGTTGTCATTATCTTTCTCAAAACATTTGCTTTCTACTTGAGCCCTTGGTATCAACTCCTCATTTTCCCCCTCTCTCCCTGCTTCCCCCTCCCTCATGAACCCTTGATCATTTATAAATTATTATTGTTTTGTCATACGTTATTCATTTTGATTTTTTCAAGAAAAACATATTACTTGTAGTTGCACAATCCATCTCATCTAATCAAATCAGTGTTAGTATTCTAAACTTGCTATAAATGTATTATTTTTCCCTCCCATCCTCTCTCCCTACTTCCACAATTTCCTGTCTCTCCCCTTCCCTGTCCTTGTCCCTCAGCACTAGCCACCTCATTTTCTTCAAATTCCTGTGCTTTGATATGAAAACTACTTCTCTTTTTCTCTGATTTCCTTCTAATAAAGATGTCATTAAATATTTATGTTCATGAGATTGTTAAATTGGCTAAGCATAATCTTCTCTAGTTTTGTCCATGTCCTGACGTGTCTGGTTTTTTTAAAATCTGTCTCTTCTTTTGTTGTTGGTCTGTTGAGGTTTACTAAATCAGATCCATAAATAGACATATATCATGTATTCACAGTGGCAATCCTAAATATCCTTACCTTATTTAGTTCTTATATTTTCAATATTTATCTATTGCCCTTTTCTCCTTTAACTTAAATTGTGTATGAAGTAAACAGCAAAAATATCTTAAAAGGTACAGTAACATTTTGATAATAGATACATTAAGGAAAAATATTTCCTTTTAACAGCTTAATTACATCTATAGAGAAAAATAGACATGGTACGTAAATTGATATGAGCCTTGCTTTAGACTATTTATCACTTTTTATATGCATAAATTCCCTTTACTCATTGAGATGAAAGTCTATCTCTTTTTGATGCTAATACATAAGAATTCAGTACAAAAGAAGAGTACATATTCATGTCTATTAAAATAGAGAATTGAATACATTTTTCATGGGGGCAATTGTGAAAAAGATCTGAAACCTATCCTATAAATAGAAAAAAAAGGCAAACAAAAAGCATCCTTTTAAATATAATTTCTGCAGCTAGTTTAGGATAGCCGTTTTGTCTGGTATAAAAACAAATGCCATGGATTTGCATCTGACTTTAGGTAATCCTAACTGTGGTAGAATGGAGTCTATAATTATACTCCACAGGCGTGTATCTGTGACTTTTTGGAAATAGATCACTAGACTATTCTTCAGAGGTGCCTCTGGGTGGATTCATACTGCCCACCTTTCAGTTAGTAGTTGAGCAGTTAACTGCTTGAGGTATCTGGGACTACTTAATTCACTAGCTATTACATGTCAAATGATTATTGAGTATTTAACAAAATAAAACCAAGAGATACTTACAGGATCATGGCTCACGGAAGAATTTTCTTTCTTTTTTGTTGTTGTTGGTGGTGGTGTTTTAATCCTTACAAGTATATCAGCTAATAATTCACATATTTTGTCCCCAACAAACAAAGGATGAAGTACACAAGAGTAACTATAACTTCAATACATTGTGCTTAAATGTTTTCAAGAGCAGAAAGCCGCATAATGGCTACCAGTGATAAGAATGGTGATACCAGTGCCAAATTACAGATATTTTGGAAAAATGTTTTCTATATTAAGAATATTGGGTATTTTTGTCTTAAATATTCAACTTGAAGTCATTAAACTTACAGTTAGAAAGGAACGGCTCCTAAAATCAGTGTTCAGCCAAGGAAAATTCAGCACAGACGCAAACAGTGATTTTGTCTTCAGTTACTCAGGCACAACCAACGCTCTTCAGAAGCACTTTCTACTGAAGCTCAGCTTAAGTCATTGATACTTCAGGATGGCAAGGGAATGTTGGAATTGGTGGCCTTTGAACTATTTATGTTTTTATTAGCTGGGACATATGGTAATTTGTAAAGTTGTAACGATTTTAAACATCAATGTCTTCTGTATCTCAACTCAGGAAGCAATAAGCAAAACCGGGGTTTCCTTCACCGTCCAAATTGCAAAGGGTGACACCTGCCCACGGCAGTCTGTGCCCACCGCGAGCAGGAACACGGGGGGCGTGGATGGAAGCCAAGAGAGATATGATGTCAATTGTTAATTGCAATCTTGGAAGCGTCCTTTTCCCAGGTCATCTACTCACTTTGGAGGCTTTCCTTCAACACCCAGTTCCTCTGGACACATTTGGGACACAGCAGGTTGTCTTCCATATGTGGAGGTGGAAAACTGCTGGCAGGTATCAAGAAGAGAGCACTCTCTCTTCCTGGTTCCTCAGGGACCCAGGCTTGTCCAGCATGAAACTGCATCCGAACCCAGCCACTTCTGTTTGCAGGGAGACTTCGCCCACGTACCACACACCACCTGGCAGCATAAGTCTCTTGTGGTGATTCTTCCACCTCCACCTTCCCAGCTTTTATGGCCTCTTGATTATGGAGGTTTTGCAATATCTCTATGAAGCCAGACTTAAAGGTTACTGTTGCCATTGAGGAACAGTCAAGACTCTCGGGGGATACAAAGCCTCCCTGTCACGGAATATTCAGGAACAATTAAATGGATGACCAAGAATATTCCTTAATATGAATGTTATACAGGCCCCTCATGAAAAAGATAAGAACTTTGTTTAGAATTAGGGTTCGCATATAATCCCCCTCCCCTCAGAGTGAGTGACGAACAACAGAAACATGGGTAAAGAGAAACAGAAGACAGTGTACGATACAAAAATAATAATTTTTAATTTATCAAGGGTTCATGAGGGTGGGGGGGTGGGGGAGGGAGAAAAAAATGAGGAGCTGATACCAGGGGCTCAAGTAGAAAGAAAATATTTTGAAAAGGATGATGGCAACATATGTACAAATGTGCTTGATTCAATGGATGTATGGATTGTTAAAGAGGTGTAAGAGCCCCCAATAGAATGATTTATTAAAATAAAAAAAATAATAATTAGGGTTCTGTTTTCAATGAAAAATGAAAAAAGATGTAATAGAAGGCAGATATCAAAGGGGAACAAGGACTCTAAAAACAAATAATCACAACTCTGGAAGATAGCTGGTGAGGAGGATCAGATTCCCAACATAAACAAGGCCTGATTAGCAGGAACAGTAATACTATCAGGTATCCTATGTGTCTCTGATCGACCCTGGCATTATAGTGGGCTAAATATCAGGCAGCTAACGGCTCCAATTTCCTGTGCACTCCACTGGAGAAAGATGAGGCTGTCTGTTCCCATAGAGATGTACAATATCACAAACCCTATGCAGAAGTTCTATTTTGTCCTATAGAGTTTCTATGAGTTTGAATCAACTGGTTGGTGTTGGGTTTTGTTTTGGGTATCAGACCGATAGACCACCAAATCTGGAGTACTTTGATGGACTTAGACTCTAGCAGCTCTTTCATGAACAGCACCTTAAGCATCCCTGCTGTGATCTTCCCTTTTCTCTTCCCCAAAGAATGACACAAACATGTGATGGTATTGGTTTTACCCCCAGAGAAGCAAACACAAGAGACCGAACAGTCAGTGACAAGAATCACGAGATAGTGAAAATACTGGCTCCTCACTTCACCTGGGACTTCAGAATATGAAGGCATATTTTGCCCTTACTCCACTGTCAATTTTATTTGAATTTTATCCCTCCCAAATGTCTTCGTGCAGTAACTGAAGCAACACTCACAATTTAGTTGTTTACACTTCCTCCAGTTTTTTCAAAAACTTCCTGTAGGCTCTAGAATTATCCTCATTTTCCTGAGAAGTACATCCCCAGATTTTTCCTTTATGCTAAGCTCAGAGATCCGTTGTTATGCCCTAGGATATCTTCTTACTCCTAGTGATACAACGTACAACAGGACAACACTGATTGGACCTGCACCTTCCTCACAATTGTTATCTTTGAGTTCATTGTTGCATCACGGTGACAATCCGTCTTATGGAGGGGCTTCCTCTTTTTAGCTGCCTCTCTTCTTTACCAAGCATAATGTTCTTTTCCATGAACTAGCCTCTCCTCATAACATATCTAAAATACATGAAATGAAAATGTTTCACCATCCTTGCGTCTAAGGAGCTTGCTGCCTGTATTTCCTCCAAGATAGATTTGTTTGCTTTTCTGGCAATCCATGGTACCTTCAATATTACTTCTAATGCCATATTCCAGGAGCCCTGATGGCATAGTTGTTACACACTGGGCAGCTAACTGTAAGGTCAGCAGTTTGAAGTCACCAGCCAGCTTTGCAGAAAGATGAGGCTTTTTATTCTTGTAAACAGTCCATTTGGGAAACTCACAGGGGCAGATCTACTCTACCCTAAAGGGTCACTATGAGCCAGAATTGATTTAATGGCAGTAAGAATATCATATTTCAAATGCATCAATTCATCTCCAGTAGACCTTTCTTATTTTCCAGCTCTCAAATTCATAAGAGATTATTGAAAATGCTTTGGCTTTGATAAAAAGCACTACAGTCTTCAAAGGACCACCCTTGCACTTCAATGCTTTCGAGAGGTCTCCTACAGCAGATTTGCTCAATGCAATACATCCTTTGATACTTCCAAGATTGTTTATTGTGGATCCAAGTAAAATGCAATCTGTGAGAGCTTCAATCTTTTCTTCATAGATCATGACATAGCCTGTTCGTCGGATTGTGAGGATATCCGTTTGCTTTACATTGAGTTCTCATCCATTATGAAGGCTACAGACTTTCATATTCACAAATAAGTGCTTCAAGTCGTCTCTTTCAGCAAGAAAATCTGTGTCACCTGCATATTGAAGGTTTTTAATGTGCCTTCGTACAATCCCGATGCCTTATTATTCTTCACACAGTTCCATGTCTCAAGTTGAACAAATATGGTAAAGAAAAGCAGCACTGCTTCCCACCTTTCCTGATTTCAAACCATGCAGCACTTCCTTGTTCTGGTCCAAAGACTGCCTCTCGTTCCATGTGTAGATTCCACATAAACACAAGGAAGTGTTCTGGAATTCCTATTCTTCCCAAAGTTATATATACTTTGTTATGATCCAAACAGTCTTTGCATAGTTTTTTTATGATCCAGACAGCCTTTGTATAGTTAATCAAACAAAAGTAAACATTCTTGTCATACTCTTTTCTTTCAACAATGATCTTTTTTAGATCAGCCCTGGTAGCATAGTAGGTTATGTATTGGAATGCTAACCACAAGGTCAGCAGTTTGATATCGCCAGTTACTCCATGGGATAAAGATAGGTTTTCTACTCCCATAAGACTTACAGTGTAAGAAGCCCACTGGGGGAGTTCTATTCTGCCCTCCAGGGTAAAAATGAGTCAAAACCAACTCCATGACAGTGAGTTTGTTTATTTTTCCCCTGTATACTAAAATTTGTTTATTTCAAAATCAAATTTTATTGTACATTCTGTATTTCCATTGCTAAATATGGTGACATAGCCCTGTGCCATCTTAATATTGGCATCGTAATTTCCACTACGACTGGGACTATTACTGTTACAGTGCAGCAGGATAAAAAGAAAAGAGTACTTTGAATTTACCTGTTACAGGGATATGCATGTGACCTCCTCCCTGGGGGATGGACAACAGAAAAGTGGGTCAAGGGAGACGTCAGACAGGGCAAGATATGACAAAATAATAGTTTATAAATTGTCGAGGGTTCGTGAGGGAGTGGGTAGCAGAGAGGGAGGGGAAAATGAGGCGCTGATGCCAGGGGCTTAGGTGAAGAGCAAATGTTTTGAGAATTATGAGGAGAATGAATGTACAAATGTGCTTTACATAATTGATGTATGCATGGATGGTGATAAGAGTTGTATGAGCCCCTAATAAAATGAAAAAAAAAAAAAAAAAAAAGAGTTGCGGTCTCAGAAACCCACAAGGGACAGTTCAACTTTGTCTTATAGGGTGGCTATGAGTAGGGATTGACTCAGTGGCATTGAGGTTGGCTTTCATTGCTGTTCTTGTCTTCCTTGGAGAACTATCTACTTCAATTTTTACGTTATTTATTTATTTTTACATTTTAAAGTTGTAGGATGGTTGGGATGGGGACTAGAGTAACTATCTAGGCTTTACATCTAAAGAACTTCTTCTCTACTGCCACGAGGGCAGATGACTTCACGCAGACATGGCTTGTGCCTGTGATTTTTCATCTCTATTTCTTCTTCTTTTGAATTAAGTAGATCGAACCCTGCTGGTTGCTTCTCACACCTGGTCTCCAATAAAGAATATTTAGATTTTGGACTTCATATTAAGCTCCTATCCTTCAAGATGCTGTTTGTATTCACATTTTATAAAATCCTCTATTACCATTCATAATATTTGTCTTAGATTCATAATATTTGTTTTTGATAGGCAGAAACCTTGGGTAAAGGGGTTGTTTCCCCAAATCCCACCAATCAGCAAGAAATAGTTAGTCAACCACATTAATAAAATTATCCTTTCTTCCTTTCTAAGAGATCAGGCACACACTGGAAGGCTGTGGGAAAAGACAGGCACAGTAAGAGCAAAGCACATGCACATTATGCATGCCCATTCAAAGTCTGGGCGTGCACAGTAAGGATATGTTACGTTACATGTCACATACACATTTGAGCACATACACACAGAGCTCACCAGCACACACAGCCACGCTCTCCAAGTAGATATGGGAGGAGACCAGTAGGCCCAGAAGGATATGAATGATCAAGAGCCTTAACAGCCACATGTCTTTCCATGCTTTCCAGAGATGGTTCATTTTGGTCTGCAAGAAACATTGCTATCAAAACATTGCTTTCACTCATAAAAGTTTACTTTCTCATATTAACATGCTTCTGTCTGGTTAATTATTTCCACTTTGGTCTCTGGAATGGGTTTATCTCCTGGTCTTGTGGAAACTGTAATATGGAACCTACCCATTCTGTTTGCTACAATTGTGTAATTACTACATGGAGAAGAAGTTTATTTATAAAGCTATGTGCTTGTTGGAAACCCATTCTCATCCCCTATTGCAATAGGAGTTGGAAAGGCAAAGATGAGGACAAACAAGACAAAAATCTGGGGGTTTTTTTTGCCTCTGATTTGATGGTAATGTGGCTACTCCCATATAAAGACATTTCTATTTTTGTATTTTCTATGAGATATGAGATAGAGAAGAGTGATGGCTTGGATATTTAGGAACAATAAACAAGTGATGGCATGGATGTGGGAAAATGATGGCAAAAAATGAGAAAGTAAGATTTGATGAGTATTAATTTGGTTTGCATGATCATAAATGTGGGATGACAGATCCAAATCTAACAGGTTCTGTGATATTCATTTGCTGGATAAGAGATTGATATAATCTATATTCATTTTTTTCCAAAGTCAGTGGCATTGAAGAAGAGAGGGCAAAATATGATTATTTGATCCTAACAGGGACAGGAAATTTAACAGAAAAGAGGGGGTGGAGAGTCTTTTAAAAGCCCATTAAGGAACAAAGAAGATATCAATTTCACCTCCTGATTCTGAGGTACATGGATTATGGAAGGAAAAGCAAAATAGTGTTTATTTGAGATAATCAGAAAGGGAAAAATGATCACCAGAAGGGGCAGAATCATCTCCATTGAACCTGCCAAGTTTCCAGTTCGAAAATCAAATAAAAGAAACATTGAGAGGAGTTTTCCTTATAGAAAAGCTTCCTGCTGATGATGAAACAAGAGTTTTTAAAATCACAGTTGAACGATCTGTGAGAAAAAAACCCGAGTGCCTACAGAAGATCTAGTAATTTTCAAATTTTCGTTCAGTGGTTTCCTAAATTGTGGTTAAAGCAGTATCCCTGAGTTGATACAATTGGTGTCTGATGTTCGATGGTGCTTAGATTTAGGTGTCTGCTTGGGCAAGGGACATCACATAACATCTCTAATTCCCATTCATCTTCTTAGCAGCCCTGTGAAGATGAAGAGAGACTACCCATATATAAAGCACTAAGCACATAGAAAGATTACACCTTTACTTTACTTTTTATTCGGGGTGGTGCTTACTTAGTACACACGCTGGTGGTTTTTAAAGGTGTCTTTGCTATACAGGAAAGATATCATAGATATACCAATGACGTGTACCTATAGCACTTCTTCAGGAGCTACTCTTTGGACTGCCTCCTTTTCATTCCCTTTTGTATATTCACTCTACTTTTCACTTTCCTTCCTTCTTCATTGGAAGATAGAAAAAATAAACTTAAATCTGACTCTGTACACTTTCTTTTTTATTCTTATGACCTTATTATTGGGTTGCATATTATGCTCTTTTTCAGTCAGTAGTCGCACAGACCCTCAGAGCCGTGGTAGCAGAGTAGTTGCTTGTTGGGCTGCTAACCACCCGGTCAGCAATTTGAAACCACCAGCTAATCTGTGGGAGGCAGACAAGGCTTTTACTCCTGTAAAGAGTTGGAGTCTTAGAAACCTACAGAGCAGTTCTACCCTGGCCTATAGGGTCGCCATGAGTCAAATTTAACTCTATGGCTGTGAGTATTTTTGTTTGTTTGATTGTTATTTGTTTCTTCCTTTGAAGCATGTGGACACTAAAGGTTTTTTTCTCCAACAACCTCTGCATAAAAAAAAAAATCCGTATGTATGAAAATGCAATCAAATGGTAATTCTCAATGGCAATATTTATACATACAAGGGGATACCCCCCCAAAAATACCAGAATTGCACTGAACTGAGCAGAGCTACTATAGCACACATTTTTCCTGCTAGGTAAGCATCAAGCAACTTGCTCCGAGTTAGTGTATCCAGTGGTGTCGCCTAGAAAGGTTTTCTCTGGTCACAGTGAACTTTTTTCATAAAAGCAGTGTCCTAACTTTGTTTTGTGTGTGTGTGTGTGATTACTGATTTAAAAGAACAGCGTGCAGCTGTGAAATTTTGTTACCTGCTCAGAAAAATTGCCAAACAATCTCTTGTGAAGTTAAACGCAGCTTACAAGGACAGTGCTATGGGGAAAACTCAAGTGCATGAATGGTTCCCTCATTTGAAAAGAGGTGAAATGTCCATTGTTTACAAATCTCAGCTGGACATCTGGTAACTTCCTGAATGGATGAAAATGATAATTCATAGTGTCTTTGGAGTTTCTTCCATCAGGTCAGACAGTTAATCAGGTTTTCTATTTAGAGGTTCTAAAAAGATAGCATAACAGTGTGCAACAAAAAAGGTCTGGTTTGTGGCAGACAGCGGACTGGTTTTGCCACCACCACAATGCACCTGCTCATGCAGCCATCTCAGTGCACCAGTTTGGGGCAAAAAAACAGTATTCCTCTCTTGCTCCACGCACCTTAATCACACGACCTAGCTCCATGAAACTTATTTTTGTTTCTGCAAATTCAGAGGGACACGAAAGGACAACAATTTGATGTAGAAGAGGCAAAGAAAAAAAATGAGAGAGTAGCTGTCATCCATTCAAACAGAAGAGTTTGAAAACTGTTTCCAAGAATGGAATCACAGATTCGACAAATGTATTAAGTGTAATGGAGAGTACTTTAAAGGGGAGAATGTTGTTTTGTTTTAAAAAATTAAATACATAGCTTTGAAAAAATTTCAAAAGGGGGGTTGTCATGGCAACTTTTTTCCTTCAAAACTCCAAAGACCGGAAACTTTAAAAATATGATAACTTAAAGCTTAATGTTATGCATTAAGTTGAGTGGAAATTGTAAAGATAGTTGAGCACTGAACAAAGGCCTCTCTTACTATATGATATCTTCCAAAAGAGAGATTTGAATGTTTCATATTTCTCCTATATGTGCTTTTCCTTTAACTATTATCACAATCAGGGTATGTATGAGCAAAGCTACTCCACATTGAACTGACAAGGTGCAGTCAATTAGGAATTGTTGCTGTGCTGATACGTGTACTGTCAGACTGTGACAACAGCTGGGAAGGGTGAAAGATATCCTGGGAATATTTGCAGAAGCTCAAATGAGTAATCATCCATTGAAAGTGATAGATGTTGTTTATAGATCCCTTGAGGAGAAAATGTCTTTCTCAATATGACTTAAAGGCTTAATCTCTGTACTATATTGAGAACACCGTCCAGGCTAAACAAATCATGTCCATTTATGTGCCATTGAGCAGAGCGTTTCCACTCTAACCACATTTAAACATTTAAACCTGTCATGTCTCTATGCAGCAATGCCTTGTTCTATTTGCTTAAGAGTTTATAATATATAATTATGTAATATAATCATGTACAGTATTTATAGTCTTCCCAGATAGAGGGGTCTTGAGTTCTATCATATGAATCATGTTAAACACATACAGGATCTTTGCTATTTGGCCAATTGTCGTGCATTAAAATTCTCAGAACTGAAATAGATTGATATTTGAAAAATGTCGATTTACACTGGTTCACAACCTCCTAAAATAAGCATATCTCTCCATTGACCAGATTCAGGGCACAGCTGTGCAAGCTGTAAGATCGAATGTATTCTGAATTTCCATCTCCTCTTTCTTTTCATACATAGCTGTGGAGTTGTTGGAGTTGTTGCTTCCACGTGCATTAAATGTGAATCAAAGCAAAATGAAATCTCTGACAACTTTGATATTATATTTTAATTTATAAGGATGTTGCCTATCTTTATTTGTATGACTACTCTGCACTCAGTAGTACATAGTAGTCATCATAATAAACTATGGGCCCAATGATACATAGGGAAGTTCACCTATTTTGCTTCTGCTATAAGTCTGACTGTTTCAATCTCTTAGTTTCCTGATTTTGGCTTTTTAATGTTCTCTACTATAGAATACTTACAGAGGAACTAAAGGACACATTTCATAGAATTGTTTTGCATCCTTTTTGTTAGAAGTCAAATTACTAGAAGCCAGTGGGGAAAGCGTAGGGAAAAAGCAAACATGAGAAAGGTGAAATATCCAAGGAGAATTCAACGTTTCCTCTCTGACTTGAGAAAACCAGCTGTTCTTTTAGCTTTGTGTTCTTTACTCACTGAGATTTGTAGGACTGGAGGATGATGATGCGCTTAATCTATTCTCAGCATATCCTAGGCCAGCATACCACGACATAAGATCCAGAGCTTATTTGTGGAAGAATCACTGAGATGCTACTTAAAAATCCAAGAACACCTGAAATGAAATCTCTTGAAGTGAAAAAAACAAAACAAAACAGGAAAACCTACTGCCACTGAGTTGAGTGCAAACCCAAGCAACCCTACATAAGGGTTCCTGCAACTATCAATCCTTCTGGGAGCAGGCAGCCTCATCTTTCTCCCAGAGGGACTGGTGAGTTTAAACTATTGGCCTCAAACAGAACAGTGAGCAACAAATGCTTATCTCACATCAACACCACAGATCCTTATTTCGTAGAGTTCAGGAATTTTTCTCAATAAAGTGGGGAAGAAATAAGTTGACCTTAAGTAAACTGGAGCGAAGTAAACATAACCAAAACTCTTTGCAGAAATGACTGATTTCAAATCAGAGGCAAGGAAAATTCAAGATATACCTGTAGTATCCATCCTTTGATTCCAAATCTAATGAAGGAAAGAAGGGAAAAAAAACACAGGAACCTATCCAAAAGAATCTCAGTAATCTACACTGCAATAATTTGAGTAACTAAATAATAATATTGAGTTAAAATTCAGAGACTGTACTGATAAAAATAAATGTTTGGAACTGCCTTACAGAAGAATTCCATCTGTAAACATAGAAGAAATCAAGTCACTAGAGTCTCACAATTAGAAAACCACAGTACCCATTGTTGCAAGCAAGACCAGTAGATTTTATAGCCCACTAGATATAAAAGTAGTGGGTGAAACCTTAAAAAACAAGAAGATATTTGCAAATCCTCAAAGTATCTTTCCCAAAGATTAAATTCTGTGATTGTTTCTAACATCTACCCACAACTTCTTTGATACTTCTGCCCTTGAGTGTGATTGGACTTAGAGACATTTCTAATTGGAAATAGTCTGAAAAGGGAAAAATAGTAACTTTTCAGTGTAGAAACAATAATCATATTAACCAAGTAATCAAGGGTAATATCACCAATAATAAACTATATTAATAATATGTATGCCCTAGTATGTCTTAGAATAATAATAAAATTTTAGTAGATATTTTCAAAACTGCTGTCCAGTCATTGGAATTTATCAGAAAAATGTGTCAGAGTAATGAAAGACGAGGAAAAAACAGAAATGATCACAGATCGAAAGGGATTTAGAAGACATGGCTACAAAATTCAATGGCATATAATAGATTCGTGTATTATTTGGGTAGACTAGAGAAACAAATCCAGGGAGACACATATGTATATAAGAAAGAGCTTTATATACAAGAGCAGTTGAATATTGAGAAAATCTCCTAGCCCAGTCCAGATCAAGTCCATAAGTCCGATAATAGCCCATATGTCCAAGATCAATCTACAAAGTTTTCTTCAGACTCACAAAACACATGCAATGACGCCAAATGCAGGAAGATCACAGGCCAGTGAGTGGGAGGTCTTGTGGATCCAGTGGCATTGTAAGCATTTCAGCATTGGCAGGGGTCTCCACTTGGTTCCTCCGGTTCCAGAGGTCTGGCACCATCATCCTCTCTCCCGCTTATTCTCCACAGGGATGTTTCGCAGGGAGTGAGATGAGAGGAAGAGAGAGAGAGAGAGAGAGAGAGAGACCCTTGCCGCCAAGATCCAAGAAGGAATACAGGAGCTCCCAGAATCCTCAGGAGAAGGGCATGCTCACACAGAGGCCTCATTGGTTATGACTTAATTGACAGTCTAGACTCTACCCCTTCACTCCTAATGCTCTCAAATTGGCAAATGATCATATAACTATGACAGAATTCTGGAAGAATAACAAAACATTAGTGGAAGAACTGGATAAACCTTAATAAATTATTTAGCTTATTTATTAGTATTATAACAATGTTAATTTATGAATTTTAAATAGATATAACATAATTGCATAAGATTACTAGGAAAATCTGGGTGGGGAATATATAGGAATATTGTCTTATCTTTGCAATTCATTTATCCATCTGCAAACCAAAAGATTGGTAATGGAATAAAAGTGCCATATGTCTATACCAGTGGAGTCATTATGACAATTTTTCCTCATCAGCATATAAAAATCTGGTTCACTGCTGGTTATAAGAAAAAATAAGTTAACTTATAACTTGGTTGTGACCAATGGTATTATAAACATTAGTCTGTCCATACGTGTTTTGTATGCATTGCAGTATAGCAGAACATGACTTTAGTTGTGAAACACTTAAGTTGCTAATAAAGAACTCAGGACTGACACTTTTATTAATGTATTATAAAATGTTATATGTATACCAATAAGTAGGCATCAACGAGGCAATGGATTGCAAAATCTCATTTTGACAGCAGTCCAACTCTTCAAGGTCAGTGAGTAATGAGGAAAAATGCTAACGATTTATGATGGAAAATTATTTCTCAAGAATTTGTTCCTGCTGCCTTTCCATCTCCTATTTTTTTAAATACCACACAAATAAAAATGCTAACTAACAAATTTCATTGGTTTGTTAATCATTCTGCAGTGAATTAAACCTGAATTCATTCTGTTATATGTTTTTGGCAGCTTGGAACTCTATATATTTTAGTTTTCCTGTGTTCCATAAATGCAGATTGCTTGATGGTGTGTAAGAGAGCTAATTAGATATAAATACCAACCAGCACCCAAATAACAAGGATCATAATGATCATACAGTGAACAGCTGTGCGATTCGATAAATTGGTTTCTTTTCTAATACTGCAGCAATTCAAACATTTTCTAGCTCCAAAAATGTTTCTCCCCTTCATAGGCCAGATTCAATTAAAAAAAAATCCTGCTAATGCAGGACTTCAGAAGGCCAGAAAAATCTGAGGCTTTGTGAACTTTTCTTACAAAAGCTGAACAGAATTCTTATTGATTCTTGGCTTCTCTGATTTCTTAACTGATAGTATAGCAACATATAGGAGTAATGCTTAGGGGATCAGTGCAAGAAAGGAATGTGGATTATAATTGAAGATGGAGAAATAAATAGCTATCTATTTAAAAACTGAGCCGATTCCACTTTGTTTTGTTTTATCATTTTATCTTTTTGATCTACAATTGAAAAGGTCTGGTGCAGTGTTTCAATGTCACTTTAGATCAATACCTCTCAAGTTAATTGAATGTAATACATATATTTTGAGCAACTACTCTGTGCCTAGTGTTGTTCTAAGACCTGATCGGGAAGGGAGATATTGCTCCTTCCTTCCCTCAAGGAGCTAGAGATCTAGATTAGAAATATGACTCAAAAATGAAATTATATATAAAAGGTATTATGATTTCTATGGCAATGATTGTTGATTTCTGTGGAGAGAATTGTTGAGGTCCTAGGTTAGAAAAGTATGGAGCACTAGAGAATCCTGAGGAACATTGGTGGCGTAGTGGTTACGTGTTAGGCTGTGATTCACAAAGCCAGTAGTTCATAACCACTAGCTGCTCCTCTGGAGAAAGATGAGGCTTTCTACTCCTGTAAAGAGTTACAGTCTCAGCTACCCTGTCCTGTAGGACCTCTATGAGTCAGCACCAATTTAATGGCAGTGAATGAGGAATTACTTGAAAATAAAAGCAAAGGAGTCATTCTATAGAGTGACATTTAAGCTGAGACCCAAATTAGTCTGATGAAAAGGCTCCCACAGACCAGAAATCAGTAGAAATGTACTCTACTGACTTTGTGATAATGTCTCATAATTATTTTGAAGTCACAGAAACAGCTGACAACTTCAAGTTAAAATTGATATGAATGTCTTGCCACCCTCAAAACCTCCACTAAATGAGAGTAAAAGGACTAAAACAAGAAGAGGGTATAATAAGGCCAAAAGACCTGGAAATGAGACAATAGGGGAAAAATTACAATCTGAAAATCAAATAAAGCAGTGGAAAATGAGTTGGCATGTCCAGGGAAGCTAAATTCTAAATTCTCAGTGGACAAAGCCAAGAAATAACCAGATCTTTGTCATTTTACCCCCAAGAAGTTTAGGGAAGGGTTGTGTCCAAAACCTCTAGAATGTGAATGAGGGACTTAAAATAAGGAAGGGTGATTGGAATGTTTTACTTAAAGAATTCACTCCAATGCCCTTCTTAAAACCACACATGTGGCATACAGCTCCTAACCCATGGAAGTCCACTTGTCTGAAGTGGGTAAAATAAACCATAAAAATGAGGCATACTATGTCTAACTGTTCTGTATGAAAGTAGGTGATTATGAGAAAGCTCATGTAGTAAATATTAAGGATATTAAGCATTTCCTAATCCTTTCCCTGCTAAGACTCCAGTGTACCAGCAGCCAAATTTAAAGTAATAAAACTTATCCTATAAAAACTTCCAATTGATTTTTACTAAAAATCAAACAAACAAACAACTCACTGCCATCAAACCAATGTAATCTTGTAGTGACCCTATAGGACAGAGACGAGCTGCTCTGTGGGTTTCTGAGACTGTAACTGTTTACCTGAATAGAAAATCCCATCTTCCTATGGAAGAGTAGCTGGTGGTCTCAAACTGAGGACCTTAAAAGTCACAGCCCAATGCATAACCACTATGCCATCAGGACCCCTTTGTAGTGCTTTTAAAACTTAACTACTAAGTGTCAGTCGGGGATCATTGGGCAACTTTCAATAGTTTTCAATATAAAAAAATACATGAAAAAATAGACATAATAAAACAACTTGGAGAAAATGAAATCTATGAATAGAAAGGAGTGATAACCAATATCTATGTCCTCAAAAAATAGATATAAAAAGGAATATTTAAAAAACAGAACAGAGCACTTGACAATGAAAATTGTTTTATTGTATATGAAAACTTCAATATATGGTTGATAAAGTCTAATAAGCATTTGATAAAATTGAATAAAATGGCTAAAGATGGAATAATTTTAAAATGGTAAAAATAGGAAGCCTATCCAAACAATCCAAGATTCAAATAAGAAATGTTGAAGGAGAAAATAACAAAATTGGAGAGAGGCCAATAATCAAAGAGAGTTTTAGAAAATTTTCTAAGTTTTAGGGGCATAGAAATACAGATTAAAAGAGTACATTAAGAGCCATGCACTGTGGATTAAAATAACTCTCAGCAAAACACATCATCATGAATTTTAGAACAGTAGAATGTCTAAATAGTTCATGGAGAAAGAACACCTTTCACACAAGGGATCAGAGCTCAGAATGGTATCAGATTTTTCAAAAGTCCTGGAAACGTAAAAAAATTAAACAATATTTTCAAAATACTGACGGAAAATTATTTTTAACCCAGAATTCTGTGCCCAAGAACTATTCACCAAATCAAGAGGAGAATGAAATTTTTCAAATGTGCAGGGTTGCTAAAAGTAAGTCACTCATACACCCTTTCCCATGAAGCTGCTAAAAGACGTGAAACTGGGGAAAATACCAAGAAAGGAGATGAAACTATTTCACTGAGACAATCATTAAATCTCAAATTAAAAAAAAAAACAACCCTGGACTCTTGTTAGTCCTTAATTGAATCCAAATCCCATGCAGTACCTGACCATTCCAGCGCATCAACATAAGGTCTGGGACAGAGCTGGTGTTCAGTAAATGTTATTTATTGAATAAACTCAAAATCCCGGTGCCACGGAATCAATTCTTACTCATTGAGGCCCTTTGAGGGCAGAGAAGAAACGTCTCCGTGTTTTTCTGAGACTGTATATCTTTACAGGAGCAGAAAGCCCCATCTTTCTCCCATGGAGCAGTGGGTGGTTTCAAACTGCTGACCTTAGGATTAGTAACCCAAGGAGTCATGCACAGCTCCACGAGTGCTGGTGCTCATTCTATATTTTGTAATGTATCTTGCAGACCATTAGCTCTTTATAATTTTACATTGTTTAACCTGATCTGTTGTTCTGTTAGGTTCTTCGATGTTTGCCTTATTTCCTCCATTGTTAGTTAAATATCCCACAATTCAATTTCATCTGCAACCTTTGTAGACTGACACAGAGAAGAATATTGGGGGAAATGCAATGAGATTATAGTGTTTACAATACCAGGACCTGAACACTGTGAATTCCATCCTGAATTTTTCTGCTGTTTTTTTTTTTTTTTTTTTTAACATTTTTTTGTTCTTGTACTCATCCTTGTTAGCTCCCCATGTCTCTTTAATCTCCCCTGCCATAGCCCCAAGGAACCATTCATCCAGTTACTGTTAAAACGTAACATCTTGTCATCTGATCTCCCTTTTGACCCACTTAAAAGTTGCTTCAGGTCTTTAAAATAGTGACGAGGACAGACACATGGATTAAGCCTAGTGGCTAGGGTATCTCCGCTGACCATAGATCAGGAATGTTAACAGCCTTGCCATGATGCAGAATACATTGGAAACTGGATTAACACAAATGCAATTAGGTTAAAATTTAATAATTCATCATTTGATCTCCTTATGAACATATTTTAAACTTGTTCTACTTTTATTTAGGTTTTTATGTGTTTTACTTTGTTATTGTTATTACCATTAATTTAAATGCTTCCCTATATATGAAATCCAGGAGAGGTAAGTCTATAGAGACATCTGTGCTTTTACGGAGCATCCGGTTGTACTTCATCCAAGACAGATATGCTCAGTATTCTGACAGTCCATAATAGTATATTTAGTATTCGTCACTATTTAGTATTCTTCACTAATGTAATTCAAAGGCATTGGCTATTTTTCAGTCTTTCTTATTTATTGGCTTGCTGTCACATAGCTGGGCCAGGCTTACCTTAATCCTCCAAGTGACATCTTTTTCTTTTGAACACTTTAAAAAGTTCTTTTTCAGCATATTTGTCCAAGGCAATAAGTTATTAGATTTATTGACTGCTGTTCCATGGGCGTTCATTGTAGAGCCAATAAAATAAAACCTTTGTCAACTTCAATCTTTGTCTACTTCTCTTTGTAAACTTCAATTTTTGTTCATCATGGTTCTATTTATTGGCCCAATTATAGTCAGTGTTTTTTTAATATTGAGGAATAAGCCCTGCTGAAAGCTGTAGTGTTTGATCTTCATCAGTAAGTTGACTTAACATGAGTCTGGTTGGATCTCATTTGACAAATAAACATTTACATTTATCTATTCTTATCTAATCATTTAATAAATCCTCTTATTCTGTAAGTATAATAAAATATAAAAGTGACAGAAGTGAGAAGTCACAAACAGCATGATACAGAAAAGCACTAGCACAGAAGAAAATAAAAGATGCATCTAATATGATGATCCAAAGATAAACCTTGCAGGTTGATATATATACTTTTAATTTTTTCTCTAAATACATCTGTATAGTTGTGTATACAGATACATTTTTCTTTTACCTTTAAGCTAGAGTATATGCTATGTGTTGTGCTTGAATCTAATTTTTTAACAAATATATGTCATTAATATTTTCCATGTCAACAAATATTCCTCCATGGTATGATCTTTTAATAGGCCATATAATCCAGTCATGTAAATATGCTTAGTTTACACAAATAATATCCTTATACAGGATATTAATTTGTAATGTTTTATTATAAATTAAGCTGATTTTAACATTATACATTCATCTTTATACATATTTCTGATTGTTTTAAAATTAAATTTACAAAATTAGAATTTATGGGTTAAACCCATGCTACTCTTTGATTCAACAATTGTATTTCTAGAAACTTGTCTAAGGAAAGATGTAAGGCTCATTTTAAATCTATTTAAAACCCTCTTTAAATCTACTATTTACTTAATAAATAAAACGATAGACTTTGAGGTCTTTTAATTTTAGTCAAATCATAAAAATTTACATTTCTGCTGATTTCCAATTTTCATTAGAACTCATTGACATATGGGAAAATTTTATTTGAAAAGTGTCCAATCAATTCTGGAATTAACTGTGGTAGATCTACACCTCTATGTTAGAATAATGTCCCATGCTGAGAAATAGTATTGAATCTAATTGGCAAATTCAGTTCATGTAGGACAGTGAGATGAGATATATCTCAAATAATGAATTGAGACAGGCAAGCTTTGTCACAGCAAAGAAAATGGTTTGATCTTTCCAATAAAAAATGATGCTTTGATCATTCCATCATAAGAGCCCTACCCAACCATGTACATTATAGATTATATTTTTATAAGCTGAATAAGAAGGTCTAACTTTCTACATCTCTCGTTCCATAGTTTCCAAAAATCATTTAACTAATATAGTAATATTTTCAAAGTTTTTATTTAAAGCAACTAAGCAGATAGGTTTGTAATGGAAACCATACTCAATATAGTAATTAGAGATGGAGAAAGTTTATGTAATAGTTGCAAAATCCATTTTATGTTGTTAAGAAAAAAAGGTAGCTATCAAATTGCTGTAACTCAGTGAATTTTTCATATATTGTGGCCTGAATAACCTGAAGTAATTGTTAAAAATGCATTTTTCTGACTTCTCCTCCAGTCCTGCTGAATAGGACTCTCTTGTATTAGAACCTAGAAAGTACATTTTAAAATAACAATTTCAAGTGATTCTCTTTTGTGCAAACATACAGGAGCAAATATTCTAATTGAGCAGAGAGCTTACTGAAATGTTTTTCAAATTTCTTGGGAAAAGGGTCTAAAATGAAAATATAATATAAACAAGAGAAGGAGTTACTGAGTAGATCACAAATTTTCAATCTCATAATTAATAGATCTGCAACACAAAAATATACATATGTTTTATATATACTCATATGTATTTATGTTTTATGCATATATAACACACACATATATAGCTAGTATTACTCTATGGGCTTGTAATTATTCATAAATGTTATAAAATATGAAAAACAATACACAGCATCATATATAGTAAAATATCAGTATCTAAAGTACTACAAATATGAAATGAATATCACTACTTGTATACAAAATAAGTATTTTTCAATCAGTATCCTTTCCTTATTTCCTTAGTAATGCAAATGTAGAATTTTATCATTTTTACCACAAATAAATGATAATTCTTTATCTTTTTGTTCCTGACTGTGTCTTGGAGTTTCATACTAGTCTAAAACTGCCTACATAGAGTGAGCAGCAAACTTCCATCTTTCTGCATGTTATGCTCATTTTTCACAGGTAAACCTAATCTGCCTTTGTGTCTAGAGTAAGAGGACTGGGAGGAGTTCAAATTCCAGAAAGGGAAAACTGCAGGTGCCAAGTTTAACAATCTATGGAAAGCTTGGTGGCAGTGAATTAGTTAGTTATACAAGTAGCAAAATTAACTTTGTGAAAATATGAACAAAACTGACAATACTTTAGCTAACCCGACTAAGAAAAAAGGGCAAGAAGATTAGAATTACTAATAGCCGGAAGGAAAGCAAAGGCACCACTGCTACCCCTTTCAGGAGAAAAGGAGAAGGGAGGATTAAAGCAAAGTACAAATACAAGCAACTGGACAGCAACACACTCGATAACCCAGAGGAAAGGATGTATCCCTAGAAAGATACAACTTCCGGAAACAAGTAAATAGCAAGTCTGAATAAAAGTTTAACAGGTGATTAAATTAGTAAACAAAAATCTTGCATAGAGAAAAATGCATGACCTAGCTTCACTAGTGAATTCTTTCAAATATTTACATAAGAATGAACAACATTCCTTCACAAATCTAAAAAAAAGATGGAAGGAACACCGCCCAGTTCAGTCTATGAGGACAGTTTTACCCTGATAACCAAACCAGCAAAAAAATCACAAATAAAGGAAACTATACACCAATATCTCTTGTGAATTAAGATATTAAATACTCAAAAATGAACTGGAAATTTAAATTCAGCAACATATAAAAAGATTCATACACCATGACCCAGTGGGATTTATCTCAGAAATGCCATCAGTGTGATATGCAAAATTAAATCAAAGTGATATATCATATTAATGAATAAAGAACAAATGTATCTGGTCACCTCCAAAAAAATATTAAATTGAATGACATCCTTACACCAGATACAAAAATTAAGCCCCAAGTTGGTCATAGATTTATCTTCTTACAAACAAAACCTAAAAGTATAAGTGACAAAAGGTTAAATAGAAAAACATCTTTTTTGGAAAAAGGTCAACATAAATTATTTGTCCATTTTTTAAATGGGCTATTTGTCTTTTTATTATTGAATAGCAAAAGTTCTTTATGTTCTTGTACAAGACCTTTGTTAGATATACGATTTGCTAATACTTTTGTTGAAGTTGTGAGCTGTCATTTCACTTTTCCTGGTGGCATGATTTGCAGCATAAATGGTTTTGATATTGAGGAAGTAAAACGTATCTAAGTTAATTTGTCATGTGTGAATTATATCTCAATAAATATGTTTTAAAATTTGTTTAAAGACAAATTTTTTTCAGTAAGAGAATATATATTCAGTTAAAAATTGACCAAAAGAAAAAAAATGGGGTTGGGGGAAAAATTGACCAAAAACCTGCTATGTTTTTGAGAAAATAGTGTCACCAAAGTAAACACAAGACAGGCTTTTTTTTTTTTTTTTTCACAAGACAGGTTTTTTTAAAGTTGTAATGCCTGACACCTAAAGCAATTCTGAGCTCTCGGCCTGCGCTCTTAGAACTCTGCTACAAGTTTGATTTGTCAATCTCTTTGAGCTGCTTCTTTTGGGGATATCTCATACTTTCATTTCAGTATTTAACACTCTTCGAAGCAAGAGACTTTCTATGAAACATTCCTATGTTATGTTAAATATTCTATAACAGTGTAGCATAGGACAGTGGTTCCAAGACTGGAATTCAGATCCAAACAACTTGGTTCAAATCCGAACTCCACCTATCAATGATTGTGTGACCATGGGTAAGTTACATTCACTTTTCTGTAACTTGGGTTTCATATCTCTAAGAGTAAAATAATAATACTTTTCCCGTTAATTTTGTATCATTTTAAAATGAATTAATATATGTACACACTAAAGATAGTGTCTGACATATTGTAGATAGTAAGAATAAGTTCTTACTGTATGGATATGCATTTTTGGCAGGTAGAGCAGGAAGCCTTGGTCATTAGCTCCATGTGTGCCTACTGCTCATTTTTGCTGTGGCCAGTTGTACTTTTCCCCTCTCTCACAGTGACTCTTTTCACATGCTCATTTCTCAAATATCACAATATCAAGTCTCTTGATTCTGTGGTATCTCTACATGGCAAATTGAAACCTAACCATGTGATTACCCTTAGCTTATAAAATTTCTGAAAATGAAACCATGTGGCTTTCACAAATCATTATGATGCAACCCCATTATGACATTAATTTAAATGCTTTCTGTGTGCAGCATAATGTTTCTAACTTTGACCCTTGTGTTACTATAACCAGTTAATAGTTTTGCTAATATGTAAATAAACGAAAACCTAGGAATCACTTTATTTGTAGTATTGAATGGTATTTATCTTGACTGTTGGAGCTTCATGAAAGTTATTTGTTTCACAGGGAATCTAGGACAGACAAACCCCTAAGGACCAGTAATGAGAGTAGCAATACCAGGAGGGGAAGGGGAAGGTGAGGTAGAAATGGGGAACTTATCACAATGGGGAACATATAATACCATCCCTGGGGGATGGACAACAGAGCAGTGGGTGAAGAGAGACATCAGACAGTGTAAGGCATGACAAAATAACAATAATTTATAAATTATCAAGTGTGAGGGAGGGAGGGGAGAAAGAAAATGTTGTGGCACTTATGATGGCAACAAATGTACATATGTGCTTGACACAATATATGTATGTATGGATTGTCATAAGAGTTGTATGAGCCCCCAATAAAATTATTTTAAAGAAAAAAAGAAAGTTATTTGTTTCATTTGTATATTGATTTACTGGTTGATATAGTTAAAGTTTATTGTGCCAACCTGGCCAATAAAAACATGTGGGGTTAATTGAAGGGTGGAGAGATAAATAGCTCGGTGAGCCTTGCCTTTTGAGTGCTCGAATCTCTTGCTTTGTGATGGTCAGACCAGGGTGCAACTGCCTTAGTAGTTCCCTACTTCAGCTGGCAAGGCTGACTTCCTGCAAGACATCCCCAAGGAGAAGCCACATGGACCTACCCCGATGCAGCCCTGAGTGCTGGAGCAGCCATGTGGAAACCCCTGCTGGTGCTGAGATGCTTACACACTCACTGATTCGGCTTTCCTCCTGCAGTCGGCATCATATTGTGTGTTTTGTGAGATGGAAGAGGACTTTGTAGATTGGTATTGGTTGGGTTAATGTTGGACTTGTGGGCTTTTGCAGCACTGGGTTGGGATGTTTTCTTGATGTGCACTTACCCTTTATATTAAACTCTCTCTTTATATTAAACATGAGTTTCTGTGGATTTGTTTCTCTAAAGTACCCAGACTAACACACTGGTCTACAGCATTTCCCAGGTTACAGATCCAACCCTAAATCTGTTTCAAATCTGATTTGTAACTAATTCAGAATAGGTGTATACACCTCTTATTTGGGGTCAGTTGGCGAGATGTTTTTTTTCCCAAGTAGATAGTAGATAGATAGATAGATAGATAGATAGATAGATAGATAGATAGATAGACATTAGAATTTAAGTGAGTATGTAGGTGTACAGTACTGTTTAAAAATTAAAGAAACAGTTATTAGAATGATTTAGATAGAAAAAACAAGATTAATGTCTGGCATTCTCAAAGGGACACTTATAGCATTCATAATTGGATAATGTAGGAAAAGACGATAAAGGGATGGCTACTGTAGGCATTGTTGGTCCTGGTATTGGAGATGATAACCTTCATAGTCAGGATTGACTATGGAGCTAAAGAGGGTGTGATTTATGACTGTAGTCAATTTACTTAAGAAGGCATCAAAGTAGGTTGAGATGGAGCACTTTGTCTTCACACCACAAATGGCCTTTGGACAGCTGAGCCCCTCAGAAACTACTTGGTAAAGTTTGGTGAGCCTCCTGTGTTAAGACCTTGCTTCTCTAACCTTGCTATCCCTGCTTCAATCAGATGAAAGGCTTCAGCTGACGGTTTCATCATTTCTGCCATTGTTGTGGGGTTTCCAGGTCCCAGTCTTCTCAAATGCTATCACCTGTGGCTTTAGTTAAGTGAGGTCTGAATGGGTTCCTTCCTAGCTCTACAACATCATTGTCAATAATATCTAATTGCAGTTGATTACCACTATCAACCACTTTGCCTTGTTAAATGCTTTTCCAATGACCAATGACATCTCACCTCTTTCTTATCTTTTTATTATTTCCACTTTATGTTTCATGATGATTGTTTTCCTTTCCATACCTCCACTGGCGTTGGATTTAAGCTTTGATGGTATGCTACAAAGGTAAATTAGAGGGAAATGTAAACCAAATACCAAGTTGCACACGCATCACAGTGTTAACAGCAATGTGGTTTGACTTATAAAGGCAGATACATTCTCCATCCTCCAGCCCTGGAGCATCACAAAGTAGTGTTCTTTATTAGGTATCACTGTATTAATTAATATCATAAGATTATAGTGTCATTATGAGTTGACATGGACTCAATGGCAATGAGTTTTTGTTGGTGTTTTTATTATGAGTTTATGACAGTCCTTTCTTAAGTAACACTGTCTGTATATTGGACATTATTAACCTGTATTTAAATTTGAATGCTAATGAATGAAACAGTGTGGATGAAATCAATTACCACCCTGGAGATGCATTAGAATGTTTATATACCTATAAATCTTTCTCTGCTACTACAAAAATAAAATCTGCTTTTACATGTATAATGGTCCTATATTGTAATATATGAATAAAATAACTTTTGTTGGATATTTTTGCTTCACCTCCCTAGGAAGCTGTTTAACTATCTTCCATTATTCTCTTTGAATTCAGTGGGTGTTCCACATTCAGATTGGCTCTTTTATTTCACCCCAATGGCCTTCTTCTTACATATTTCTCACATTTCACTACCTCCTGCTTCCTTGCGAACAGGAGGACATAAAGAAGTCTCCAAATTAAAAATGAAAGGTTTAGTGGGATACAAAAAGGGAAATTAACAAAGAAATGTTTTTTTAAAAGCTAATGCTTAGGTCCTTTCTTCCTCCTTTTTCCTCCGGGCCAAAGTATGATGTTGAGTGGAGACGTAGATTTGGGAGAGAAATTCACATATCACACCATACCACCTTATATTGTATACATAATAAGCTAATCACATTTATCAAAATTATTTGAGCTAATTTTTGTGTTCCTATCTTTATGTCCTATTCCTATTGTGACATTGAATTATCAAAGATAATAAGATGTCACAATCTTTCGTTTACATTACTGACAATTCTTTCATAGCCTTTAAAACAGTTAACAATAATAAGATAAAACAGTAAGTAATTATTATGTTCACATGGGGTCTATCTACCGTCATTCAATTTCTCTTTGTAAGTTGAGGATGACAATGAAGCAAGAGAAGGATTCTCAGAAGCAAGAGAAGGATTCTCAAAGCTATTCTATAGATTTATCCCATCATTGGAAGAATGTTTATGTTCAAACTGACTGAAAATATATTTTTCAGCAAGTAGAGATTGCATGTGATGCATTTTAATAGTTTTGAAAATCATTTCCGTTTTTAATCATGTTATTGGGGGCTTTTACAACTCTTGTAATAATCCATGCATCCATTGTGCCAAACACATTTGTACATTTATTGCCATCATCCTTTTCAAAACATTTTCTTTCTACTTGAGCCCTTCATATCAGCTCCTCTTTTTTGTTTTCCCTCCCCCACCTTACCACCCTTATAAACCCTTGATAAATTGTAAATTATTATCATTTCACATCTTACATTGTCTGCTGTCTCTTTTAACCCATGTTTCTCTTGTTCATTGCCCTCCTGGGTGGGGTGGGGGGCAGGTAATATGTAGATCAATGCAATCCATTCCACTCTGCCCTTCCACCTTCCCCCTACCCTCATAGTATTGCTACTTCCATAATTGTTCCTGAGGGGTTTATCTGTCCTGGATTCCATGTGACGAGAGCTCTAATATGTACCAGTGTACATGTTATGATCTAGTCAGATTTATAAGATAGAACTTCGGTCATGATAGTGGGGGTGGGAGGATGCATTAAATAATTATAGGAATGATGTATGTTTCCTCAGTGCTATACTGCACCATGGCTGGCTTGTCCCTTCTTTTTGATCCTTCCATGAGGAGGATGTCCAATTGTCTACAGATGGGCTTTGGGCCTCCAGTCTAGCCACCCTGGTTTGAATCAATATGATTGTTTGTTGGGGGTCTTCTGATGCCTGAAACTTGATCCTGGCAACACCTCATGATAACACAGCTAGCGTGCTTCTTCCATGTGGATTTTGTTGCTTCCAAGCTAGATGGCCTCTGATTACAGTAGCATATAGTCAAGTTATATCCAAAAACTTAAGCAGTCATACTTTCATAGTTATATTTATGAATTATCTGTCACTATTTAATGATAGCGAAGTGGCAATCACTGTAATATTGTAAGTCCACCCTAAATTTGCTTTTCTGACAAGTACATCCTCCCTTATCTTAATTACCAATAAATGCCTTCAATGGATGATGGTACTTTGAGTCCTATACTCATTTCTAAACCATTTATTCTCTCTAGTAGGTGATCATCAGGGATTTTTATGATATAGAGGAAAATTATGGGGCTTTTTTCCCCATTTCAATCCTTGCTACCCACCGTGACTCAGTTGTTCCTTGGTTGGCACTATAATAAGAAAAGTAGCTGAACTCTTGTCAAAATTAGATTTCAGATAGAAGAATGCAGTAAATTATGACATTGTTGGGTTTCCCAATTTCAACTAATCAGAGACATATATAATTTTGCTCTGTTTATACGGGGAAAGAGCATTTTCAATGTCCAATTTGAAAATGCATCCATCAATCTGAGATGCATTATGCCTTTTTGACCTCATTCATCATTGCCACTCATAAGAGTTTTGCAACCAGAATTTAGCTGACAACTTGGTTGAGGATGCATGCGCATCAGCAAATCTTAACTGGTCTCACACTGGCTACTTAATAGGATCAAAAACTTGAGTCCACCAGAAATTTAAGATATGATTCAAATATTCTTATAGGAGGCACGCATAACATTTCTAGGACATTTGGACTATAACACCACAGTGTGTTGTCTCATTTACTATTTTTATTTTATTTCTTTGGCTTCTAATTTGCAATGGCTACACAGAGATCACACACAAATTCATGATTAAAGGGTTTGTTCATTAAGGAAGTTAATAAGTTTTAATGTCAGTGAGAAATGCTCAGGATAGTTGTTTACCAGGATATGTTACATGCCCAAAGGGGCATACCACTCAATTGAAAGTCTCAACCGTGAAGGTATTCAAGTCAAGCTCCATGGATCACTAAACCTAGTTCCCTGAGTTAAGTGCCCAGAGGCACCCCACAGCACAAGCTTGCACAAAGCACTCAGCATAACTTGCTTCCTGAGTTGGGATGTCCACCGCCTTATTCGGTACTCAAATTTTGCTACTGCTCTTCTGATGTTATAGCTGTCGTCTGAAGCCAAGACTTTCACTGCACAGGAATCTTGACGCTCCACTCCTGGTTCTTGCTGGCAGTGAGATCAGCCCCAGTCTTGATCCTGAGAGGGATGATTTTATATGCAGAGGACGGCATTGCTGGGAATCCTGTTCACAGTTACCCAAAGGCAAGTCCTATTATCAGCGTCTTCTTGCACCTTCTGAGCAGAAGTCTGCAGGGAAAGATCATTTGGTTACCTTTAGAGACTCTGGGGTGATTAGCCACATTTACATAACTCATTGCTCCTACACAAAACACTTTTGTCTTAATTTAGGCTGCTTAAATAAAATAGCAAAGAAAACAGAGGAGATACAGACATTCACCTGATGTTATGCCAACTTTAAAAATCTCGGTGGTGAGGAGGAGGTGGGAGGCCTGGTAGGGCATGATCAAGGGTAATGTAACCAAGAGGAATTGCTGAAACCCTGGTGGGGACTGAGCATGATAGTGAGACAGGAGGAAAGTAAAAGGAAATAGAGGAAAGAGGTGGGAGGAAAAGGGCATTTATAGAGGTCTAGATAAAGCATGTACATATGCAAATATATTTATATATGAGGAATGGGAAATAGATCTATGTGCATATATTTATAGGTTTAGTATTAAGGTAGCAGAAGGATATTGGGCCTCCACTCAAGTACTCCTTCAATGAAAGCATACTTTCTTCTATTAAATTGGCATTCTATGATGCTCACCTTCCTGACACAACCGCTCAAGACAAAGCAGGTGAATAAGCAAATGTGGTGAAGAAAGCTGATGGTGCCTGGCTATCAAAAGATATAGCATCTGGGGTCTTAAAAGCTTGAAGGTAAACAAGCGGCCATCTAGCTCAGAAGCAACAAAGCCCAAATGGAAGAACCACACCAGCCGGTGCGATCACAAGCTGTCGAAGGGATCAGGTATCAGGCATCATCAGAACAAAAAATCTTATCATAGTGAATTAGGGGGGGATTGCGGGGTGGAGACCCAAAGCCCATTTGTAAGTCACTGGACATCCCCATGCAGAAGGGTCTCTGGGAGGAGATGAGAGCAACGATGAAAAATACAACTTTCCTCTAGTTCCTAAATGCTTCCTACCTATCCCCGCCCCCATCATGATCCAAATTCTACCTTGCAAGTCTGGCTAGAGTAGAGGATGTACACTGGTCCAGATAGGAACTGGAAACACAGGAAATCTAGGGCGGATGATCCCTTCAGGACAAGTGGTGTGAGTGGTGATACTGGGAGGGTAGAGGGAGGGTGAGTTGGAAAGGGGGAACCGACTACAAGGATCTACATGTGACCTCCTCCCTGGGTGATGGACAACAGAAAAGTGGGTGAAGGGAGACGTCGGACAGGGCAAGATATGACAAATAATAATTTATAAATTATTGAGTGTTCATGAGGGAGGGAGGAGCGGGGAGGGAGGGGAAAAATTGAGGACCTGATACCAGGGGTTTAAGTGGAGAGCAAATGTTTTGAGAATGATGAGGGCAATGAATGTACAAATGTGCTTTACACAATTGATGTATGTATGGATTGTGATAAGAGTTGTATGAGCCCCTAATAAAGCAATTTAAAAAAAAACAAAACAAAAAAATCACACAGGGCAGTCATTTAAAGCAAATAGTTTTAAGTTTTATTGACATATAATTCACGTATCATACAGTGAGATAGTTTAAACATATTAAAAAGAGTTCCGCAATGAAAAAAGACCTCAATGGTTTCAAAATTGCCCATATTCAATTTGTTGATACTGTAGTACACTAATTCTCAAACCTGTATGAGTTTTGAAAACTTATAGAATTTTCTCAAAATCACTTAAAAACAAAAATCTCACTCGCATCAAGTCAAATCTGATGCGCGTTGACCCAATCAGGCAAGGTGAGTTTCCAAGACTGTAACTATTTTATCAGAGTAGAAAGTCTAGTGTTTCTTCCACACACGTATATATAAGGCATGCCAATTAATAAAGAAATTATTTCTAGATTTGGGGGGGGGTTGTGATGCTGATGAGGATATGATAGAGCTGTCTGGTGCACAAGACTTCATTAAAGTGTTGAAAAACGAGGATGTTACTTCTGGGACTAAAGTGAGCCTACCCTAAGTTACAGTATTTTCAATTGCTTCATATGCGTGTGAAAAATGTACATTGAATAAGGACGATCAAAGATGAATTGGTGGGTTTGAATTACGGTCCTGGTAAAGAATATGGAATGTATTATAGACTTTCAATGAAACAAACAAATCCATATTTGAAGAAGTACAGGAAGAAGGTTCCTTAGAAGCAATATGGCAATACTTCATCTTACATACCTTGGCCATGTCAGACAAGACCAGACCCTATGCTTGGTAAAGTAGAGGAGCAGCGCAAAGAGTAAGATCTTCTACAAGATGAATTGGCACAATGACTGCAACAATGGGCAGTTATGAGGATGGTATAGGACTGCGCAGTATTCCGTTGGGCTACATGGGATCACTGAGTCAGAACTGACTCCGTGTTATCTAAAAACAACATGTTCACCTTACTCTGCTGTGACCAGGGAAAAGTTGTGTAATAAAATGACACAATTTCTGTCCCCTTCCTCTATGTTTAACAGCAAATCACACAATTGTTCCTCTCTACTCTCCACTATCGTTCACGTGGGGTGTTTCTGATCTTTAAACTAGCAACTTATTCATTCTAAACCACATCAGGATCCAATTTAAATGCTTCCAACTTGACCTTTTTCTTCTTAATGTCAACAAAAGTGTTTTCCACAACAGCCTCCCATAAACATGAAGACAAGCTTCTATTTCGACTCTAGCAATTTATATTTCAGTTATGACTCACTCTTGGGCTTTTTCTCTATATTAAAGAAGTCCTCTAGATCATGTCCTTATGTGAGAGGACCAAAGCTAAAGAAAACATAGAGAGAAGCCTTCAGAGAATATCTGCTATGTGGCAGACATGACGCTGACAGATACTATTCCAATTCAATCCTTAAAACAACCCCGAAACATTATCATTTTACACATGAGAAAACAGGAGTTCCAAGTTAATTTTAGTAGATTCAAAATCCCATGCTTATTTTCCGTCTAAACATTGATGTACTGTTTTCACAGACAGAACTGAAAACCCTCAATAGATTGTAGAGTGAAGTAGGTGGGTAGGATGGCTAACATCATTTCAAATAATAGCAAAGCTTAAAATGAGAAATAGCTATTTAATATAGAATTTTTTACAAAGTAGAAAATTTTACAAAGATATACAGAGTCTGGCAGCTTTATTATTTTAAGGAAATGGGCCAAGTGATGTAATCAATTTACTTGGTTTCCATGGTATTAAAAAATCCGCTGATTTTGTTATCAATTATATTTATTCTGCAAGTCAAAGGTGGTGTGAGAGAGAAAGTCCACCAAAGGAACAGCACATAATCATAAGTGATGGGTGATTGAATTGGCATAGCCGCAGAGCTAAATTGAGTTGTCCTAAGTGGTGTTTATGAGAAGAAATGTAAATGAATAAGTTAGCAATGTAGTCGATAAGAAATTAGAATTCATTAACAAAAAATACCACAAAGACATACTTATTCTATAGTCTTGTTTTATGAGGTTCTTATTTAAGTAACGCCATTTATCTTGAGTTTCATACATTGATAAATCAAGGAAAGTGCAAAGAATAATAAAAGGCTGGACTTACAAACGCAGGCTAAAAAAACCGAGTGTGTGATTTTGTCATATGAAATATTATATCAGTTTGTTCTTTAAGACTCAAAGCAATGTGTAAATCACTTAAACCAGAACATATGATGCTATAAAACTGACCAAAAGTTAAACATTAACATTAAAACTACAAAGTTGAAAGAAGAGATTAAAAATACTAGGTCTTGTGCTGGGCCATTTACATATGTTATTTTACTTACTGGTCTCATTGAAAACTCATATCTCTGAGTTTTCTCATTTTAAAAATTAATAAGTTGAGTTAGAGAGAACTTAAGTGATTTGCCCCAACTCATATTCCTAAGAATGGAGACTCAAATCCTGACCTTGACTATAATCAAACTTGATTTAAAAGTATGCTAATTATCCTGGAGAATGAGAAAGCAGAGATGAATAGGCAAGGGGAGGAATGACTGGTCAAAAATGATGCTGGAGGGACAAAAATGTCAGAGGTTTTATTTTTGGAATTTTTACAGTTCATTGGAGATTTTTAGGATGGGAAAGGTATGTTTAGATTATTTTGTCAAAAAGTTAACTTTGGTCATACAAAGAAGCAAATAAGCAGGTAAGGAATCATGAGTGGATCAGAGGTGCTCTGGTATAATAAAAAGTTATGAGGACCTGAACCAAGGTGGTGCCAATAAAAACAGACAATAAATTAGGAACTATATTGCCAACAAATTTTGAAAGGAAAATTGGTAAATCTTAGTGCCTGTTTAGATATGGGTGGTGTAAGAGAGGGAGGAATCCACAAAGACTTCCAATGCTCTAACCTGAATTGCCATGAAGGTAGATTAATAAAAGAAGAGGAAGATAATTTAAATCATTTCAAATTGAAATTGGCATGAAAAAAAATATACAAGTGACAATTTCTAGTTGGCAGCTGGATGTATAGATTCATACCATAAGATAGGAAGATAAACATTAAGTCAAGGGCTTTTAGATAGTAGTTAAAATTATGGGAGAGGATGACATTGCTCATGAAAAGCATGTAAAGTTGAAAAGAGGACTGACAACAAGATCCTGTGGGGAGCTCAAGCTTAAATGGCAGGTGGAGTGAAAGAAAAGAACACTGACCGAGAATCATCTGTGTGACAAGCAGTTCATCAGGTGCTTTTACACAGAGATATCAGTGAAGGAAAGTAGGAAAGACGAGTGTAGTAGAAACCCTGGAAGACAGAACTTCAAGGAGGCAATTGTCAAGAGTCAAATGTCAAAGATCAGTTGTCTAAGAAAAATGTCCAATAGATTTGGAAGTCAGGAGATTATTGGTAGCTATTTGAGGGTAGTCATGTGGGAGGAAGTCAGATAGCTGTGAGTGAGATATTTGAAGTTTAGGCAGTTGTTTTAGACCCCTTTTATTTCTAAAAAGCTTAGTAACAATAAGAGGAGGAAACAGAAACCTAGCTATAGGAACCTTCCTATTGTAAGAAACATATGATGCTGATTCAAAAATTCCTGCTTTTTTTTTAAGTCTTGTGCCACCCAACACATTAAAGAAAGCATTGTTTTTCTTTCAGTCTCTGAATTGTTATTCAGTTTAACAATTTGGCCAGCTGCAGGTTGCAGTCATGTGTCAAGACACTAATTGTCTCTGCATGGCTTTCTTAGTGGTCCTAGTTCATTCAAGTTCACTTGTTTATACCTCAGTTAATTGTCCTCTGATTCTGATCATTTCCCTTTATTTATCTATTTTATATTAATATACACAAGACTGGATAGCCAGGTGTTTGTTGCACTTGAAGCAATCTAAACTATTTAACATCTCATGCCCACACCCTGAGATATTTCACAATGGCCTGCCACTATTAAATAGCACCACTTGCCTCCATTTAGAAATCAATACGTTAGACCAAGGAAAACGACAAGAACTGAAATAATCATTTTGTTGGTAGATCTTAGAAGTGTGATCCGTCAAGACATCATTTAAAGTATGCCACTTTCTGCTAGCTTTGCGTTCTGTTTCTCCCCTCTTGCTCCCTAGTTCTTCACAAATACTGGCAATATGATTCCAAATGTTGTGGATTTCACAGGTTGTCTTTTTGCTGTCTGCTTTTTACTTTCTGTTTGCACTGTGCTGGAGTCATCAAATATGGAAAGTAAATGTTTTTGTGCTCATTATTCTCCTTTTGACATTATCAAAAGTGCAACTGTAGTGGGGGGAAGCTTTTTTGCCCTCCCTTGAAGCCCTAATATACTGGCTGACTCTAAATTCAGTGATCTCTCTGAAGCGTAGATTCCTACCACCATCCCCATCCCATAATGCTGTTGTCTGTGTTTCTTTGAGTCACACATGAGTCTAAGGAAAATCATTTACAAAATAAAAATGAATGTGCATTTTTCACAAACAATGGTATTTATAGTTACAAAAGCTTTAGTTTCAACACTTAGTCTTATAATAACAATATTTTCTGCTGCATATTATACAATTGCTAGCTTTAGAAAAATAGAGAAATTTGGTAATTAGTATTCAGACTGCTAATGAAAATGTGAAAATACTGAAGTTACAAATAGATGTAATGCAAATTACTGAATTTCAATAGTCTAATTCATATTTGTTGACGTTCTAAACTCCACATGTTTCCTAGAGCAACCAGCTAAAATGAAAAAAATAAGAATTCTAAAACATGGGAGGCTGGACCAAAAAAGTACTGTGCTGGACAATTGAGATATTACATTGTCTGTCATAAAGAACAGTTCATTTTGATCATTGCATCTACCTTGCAATGAAATTTTTAATTACCATATATTTGTCTTTCACTGACTTATCTTATGTCTACATAATGTCTTCAGGTAAATAGAAAACAAAATTTATTGGTGGGCCTAAGGAAGGAGCAGGAGGGAAGGACAAAGGGGGACTCATGCCTTTGAGCTTCAGGTAAAGATGAAGGAAAAGTTTGGAAATGCTAATACTGATGACTGAACAACACGATAAATATAATTAACATCACTGCATTTCACATGCCAAGAAAGTTGATATGGCAAGTGTTTTAATACATACATATATACAAAACCCATAAAACAATTAACAACATATTAGTTTTTTATACACCACAAATTCTGAGTCCTAATCATTAACAGATGTTTGCAGCTGCTTCTCTTTACCTGGAGTCATTCCCCATCAACAAATGAAGATCCAGAAGGCTGCTCTTCCACAGATTTTACCCAACTCATGTCACCATGGTTAACTACACTCCAAGCAATCAGCTTCTCCTCCATTGTATTTCGAGTGCCCTCTGACTCAAGGGTCCCATCCTTGGGCACTATCCCTCACAATGTTCTGCTTCCATTCATTAGGCCTTCAGCATCTGACAATATTGGAATTTATTCATAACGTTTTCAGTGGATACACCCTCTGAAGTGGGAAGCTGATTCCTTCTTCATTGTCTGTTCGTAGTCAGTTTGGAATTGCTGCTGAAATCTGTTGATTTGGAATGACTCTGGTGGCATTTAAAATACCAGTGATGGTCCTTCAAACATCAAAGCAGCACACAAGCCACCACAATATGGCAAAGATGAAGTGTAACCCACTAAAGTCAATATGCTAAGCATTTGTGAGCTGAAATGGACTGGTATTGACCATTTTGGATCATAAAAGCAGAGGATTTACTATGAAGGGAACAACACATTCAAGGGGAATAGCATGGCATCCATACATTGTCAGAAGGGAAAATCCAAAATGAATCCTGAAGTGCAATACTGTCAGTGATAGGATTATATCTATCAGGCTTCAAGAAAATTAAATCAATACAAATATTATTCACACATATGCACCAGGATAAAAAGGTAGTGATGAAGAAATTCTAACATCGAAATCAGTTCGAATTTGATCTAACATCTAATAAAGATACATTTATAATTATTGGTGATTGCAATGCAAAAGTTGAAAACAAGGAGGAAGGAACAGTAGCTGCAAGCTATGGTGACTGAAATGATGCAGGATATCCCATGAGAGAATTTTTCAAGACCAATGATTTGTTCCTAGCAAATACCTGTCTTTAACAACACAACAAGCAGCTATATACATGGACCTCCCCAGATGGAATATACAGAAATCGAATCAACTACTGTACATCTGTGGACAAAGACAATGGAAAAGCTCAATATCAGCAACTAAAAGCAGACCAGGGGTGGACTGTAAAATAGACAATCAATTGCTAAAATGTAAGTTCAGAATAAAGCTAGAAAACATGAAAACAAGAAGAACCAAAATACAACCTTGAGTATTTCTCACCAGAATATTGAGGCAATCGAAAGCACAAATTTCATGCATTGAACACTAATGGCAGAAGACCTGGTGAGCCAGTGGGAGGACATCAATATCCTTCATGAAGAAAGCACAGGGTCACTATAAAGGCAAGAAGAAAAATATCAAAGTGGATGTCAAAAGAGTCTAAAACTTGCAAAAGGCAAATGGATAAAATGAAGTACAAAGATGAAGAGAAAATTTCAAACAGCAGTTCAAGACTAAGTAAAATACTATAATGAAAGGTGTAAAGACCCAGAGTTGGAAAAGCAAAAAGAAGGAGCACACTCAGCATAGCTAAACTGAAAGAAATCAAGAAAAAAATTCCAGCCTCAAGTTGTAATATTGAGAGTTTCTGTGGGGAAAAAATACTGAGGGATGCAAAAAGAAACAAAAGAAGATGGAAAGAATACACAAAGTCACTGTACCAAAAATTACTAATGAACATTCCACCATTGTAGGAGGTAGTATATAAGCAAAAACAAACATGCTGCTTGTGGTTTCCAACTGCCAACCCTGTGGTTCTTGACCCTATGCATAACCACGGAACCACCAGGTTTCCAATGGGTAACATCCCTATAAATGGAGAAAGGGTTGGTTTTTGTCAAGGATTTTGTTTTGCTTGATCCCAATCATTGCCCATGAAAGCAACAGTCTAGAGATCAAATGATATGTTGCTTTAGGTAATTCTGCTGCCCAAGACCTCTTTAGAGCATGGAAAAGGAAGGACTAAGGTGTTTCTGACTCAAGCAATGGTATTTGTAATTGCCTCCTGTGGATGTGAAAGTTGGACATTGACTAAAGAAGTTCACAGAAGAATTAATGCATTTACATGGTGGGGCTGGAGAAGAATATTGAAAGTTCCATGGACCGCTAAAAGGACAAATACATCTGTCTTGGAGGAAGTATGGCCAGAGTGCTCCTTAGAGACAAGAACGGTGAGACTTAGTGTTACATACTTTATATGCTGTCAGCAGAAACCGGTCCCCGAAGGACATCCTTTCAATGAAATAGAGAGGCAGGGAAAAAGAAGAAACCCTCAAAGTGATGGCTTGACACTGTGGCTACAGCAGTGGACTGGGGCTTGGGGATAATTGTGAGGATAGTGAGGAATCAGGCAGTGTTTCATTCTGTTGTGCATAAGGTCATTATGGATTGGAACTGGCACCTAACAACAAAGACAGCAACAATTTTTTTCAAAACTAATTATTGTTTAATGACTTTAAACTGTCTGCTTTATACTAGAATGGAATGTAAGTGTCAAAAAATCAAATTGCCAGCAGGATGTTGCCATTACAGAAACGTTGGAAACCGCTGGGTTAAAGTTTGGTGTGTACAAATTTCTGTTTTGATATCCTACACAACTCTCTCAGGCCACATCATATAAGAATCATTCTATATTCTCTGAGCTTTTTTTTGTGCTATCCTCATTATTTCATTACTCAACATATGAAATATATATATTTCATTATATAATAAATGTACATGTTTATAAAATTAGCAAGATTAGAGCAGTGATATGATTGGTGAAAATTATTTCAAAAGCTACATGTAAACATCTGTAAGACCACATGACCAGAAATTGCTTAGCCACATTACTAGTTCTCATTTTAATACAGCTACAAAAATGTTCAGCAACTCCTCCCCATACGCACACACATACACACTCACATTCACTATTTGCCTTCACATCCAATGCCAGCATGTATCTGTAGGGGTTTTACTACAAGAAAACAGGGAAGCCATATTTTAGGGGGTAAGAAAAAAATCGTTTCCTTCTGTCTGGAGCAAATTTTAACTCTATTGGCACTGGCCTCAAATCAGGAAGAAGATACACACATGCATACTCACATGCAACTTTTTCATTAAAATTTTAGTGTTCCTGTAAGTCTGAATTCTACCAGTCTACAGGCACACTTGCTTCAGAGATCTGGATAAAATATCAAGACTATTAAAAAATCCAATAGGCTTTAGATTTTGACAAGGTTCAAAGGCTGGGGCATTAATTTGAAAATGTAATTTTCTTTTTAAAATGTTTATTATAAATTGGGTCAAGGTTTACAGAGCAAATCAGTTTATGATTCAATCATATGTACTTTATTTCATGTCATTGATTGCAATCCCTACAATGTAAAGTGCTTGCTCCATTTCTCCTTTTTTCCTAAACATTCCTACCTTCTGAATTTTGTCCTTGTACCCTTGCTGCCCTTTATCTCCACTGCTAAGGAGTGCATACTTCCCTAATGCTATTAGTCCCCCTGTTGACCTGTTTATTGGCTATCTGAAAATTGAGCCGTGGGTTGGGGAGGGTGCGTTCAGTTCCACGTCTGAAGAGTAACTAAAAGACGTAGTTTGAGATGTTCTACCAGTCTCTATCCAACCATTAAGTCTGGTCTTTTTGTTATGAGTTTGAGTTTTGTTCCACATTTGCTCCCACTCTGTCCAGGACCTTCTAGTATATTCTTTTCAGAGCAACTGTTGGTGATAGCCAGGTATCATCTAGTTCTTCGGGGCATGGAAGCTGTTTCCATGCATTCATTATGGGAAAAAAAATTCTATTGGATAACCATTGACCTGCTGATCTCAAGACTGGCATTTGGAAGAAAAAAAAGATTGGCATTTGAAATCCACCTACCACAACTGGGGAGAAAAGGATGAGGTAGTTTCCTCCTGTTAGGATGTGCAGTCTCAAACAGCCTAGATGGGGTCATTAGGAGTAAAAATTCACTCGATGTCAGTGAGTTTCCTGTGTGCGTTTTAGAAATTAAATGTTCTTACTTTTCTTCACTGAATTTCCTAAAAATGGTTGTATTTAAGAGACTACCTGTAACATGACAAAAAACATGTTTAAAATGACATGTAACTACATAAAAACGAAAGGTAATTAGAACACTGTGTACTCATGCCAGTATTATATCTTAACATGTCTTAAGCAGCTTCCTTCCACATAAGCTGCTACTTCACAGTTGGCAATAAACTTAAAAGTAAAACAAACTCCTTGCCACTGAGTCCATTCTGATGCCCAGTGACCACTCATAGGGTTTCTAAAGTGGACATCCTTGTGGGAGCAGACAGTGCCCCCGCCATCCCATAGAGCACCTGGTGGATGAATTACCTGCCTTGCAGTTAGCAGCCCAACCCCAACCCAGAGCACAACCAGGGCTCCCTCGTATTGGTTGTCGAAGAGTCCCTTCAACTCTGCTCTTGCTTTTTTCTGAAGGGTGAGAGGGCAATACCTTTTAATGAGGCTGTGGACCTAGCAAAGAATTACCACTCATTTCTGCACATGCCCCAGCAGCATTGTATAATTTTGGACTTGATTGTTTTGTGGTTTCTGCTGTTTCCTTGGGATGAAGAACATGCCTCAGAGATCTAGAACTTGCTCTTCGGATGGTCCTGAAACATGCTCCCACAATCTATCCTTCTGTAGCTATTCTGATATCAACTGCTCCTCCCCCAGCACCATGCTTCACTTCTGAGTTTGGTTCATCGCCATGGTCCTACATAACTCCTAGACAATGCTCACAATTATGAGGGGTTATTAGAGACGTTAAGAGTTTACCACAAGTCAGGATCAGTAAACAATAAGGACACAGTCATAGGTCCACGGCAACACTTCTCCTCAACCAGCAGCCAAATCTCTCTCAGCACCTCAGCCTCTCAGTCCTGGGATCCCTCGGTCTCTGCCACCTGTCCCTTGGCCTTCCAATCCCATATTCTACACACACTCCTCTGCTCGTCCTTGCCTTTGCCTTCTCTCAGCCTGGTTTCTTTGCTTTACCCTATAGTCTCCATGCCATGTCTCCAGTGCCTCTAGACAGCCTATGTAGCTTCAAAGGTCTGGAAGGTGTTCCTCCAAAGCAGCTGGAATTTCTCTCCTGTTCCTGCTTCTGTGATGGCTCTTATACACAGAGGCATGGCGTTGGTGGAGGTGTGATGTTTGTCTTTCAGCTGATCATAGCCGCAGGGAAACATAGGGTGTGACTTCTTTCATGCCATCTACCAAGGGTCAGATTTAAATACCACCTTAATCCTGTTCATTAGCATAGCAGAGAATGTCCTTCAAAATGGGACTGTAGCCACTAACACAGTCCAGAATTATTCATTACATTGCACTGCTGATCTTGCTGTTAGCAGCCCAACTTATAACCCACTACACCATCATGGCTCCTTAGCATGTGCATGAGATTGAAAATGCCATGTATTGGGTCAGGCACACCTTAGTCTTCAAATCAATTACATTGCTCTTTACTACACCTATTTGAGCTCAAAAGTGAAGCATTCACCTAAAGTTAAATTTCAGCAGGTTTAGAAAAGGAGGAATGGAAACAGGAAAGTCAAGGGGAACTTGTGATAAATGATGTTAGATTTGGGGGATTGCAATAAATAAGATGAAAAACAAAGTGTATGAAATTTTGAATGAAAATTCGATCTATTCTATAAACCTATACCCGATTCTCTCTCACACGCTCATGCGTGCACACAGACACAGACACAGACACACAAGGGTATAAAGAAAACCTTTGAAAAAGGTCTTTTGCTGCAAATTTTTCCAAATGTAATACATTTATGCTCAAGAAAAAATTACATTTGATGAAACCATGTTGAGTGAGTTCAATTCAAGCTTATGCTGCCTAACCTCAGCTGTCTATCCCCTGCCAGCGAACAATCTTTTTATTCCTTTTCCCTGACTTCCTATCGTATTTTTATAGTGATTTTTCCAGACCTCAACACTTCCAAGCACCCAATTTCTGTTCTGTCTTCAAAAATACCCTTAAAAGATACCTCACTTTCTACTTTCCCAAGAAAGAGTAAGAGACGTAAATTTCTATATCTTTTATCCTCTGTACATCAAAATGTCTATCGCAATATTTTTCCCAACTAGTTTACAACTTTAAGTAGGCTACTCTTCTAGCCCTGTGTCAGCTATCGCACGTTTGCTCTTGATCCCAGCGTGTCAGACATTGCCCTATCATTTATACCTGGTTTGTAGTTATCCCAAGGTACTGTTTGGTGTGCATGGCATTTTTTAAAAAAATGTTTTTAGATAAGACCCAATCTTGAGATTTTTCTCAATAACAACTGTTTCTTACCATATTATACCAACTTCAGTCATGTAGTACCTACCCAGGCCCTGAAGACATTTGAGCTTCTGACACCAGTTGTACATTCTGAGGCCTCTCCTTGGCTTCTTGGCCACAGTTGAAAAATACTCTTAGGTTTTGTCATATCCTAAAAATGTGTTAGCTCTTCTCTGGTCTTTGTTAACTCCTGCAGATACTATATGATTCAAATATTTATTCATATTACTCAGTCTCTACTTTTGGGCATCATATTCTATTTTCTCATTTCCTTAATTCTGATCAAGGAATACTTTCAAAATGTACCTATAGCAAGGATTAAATATGAAAACAGCAATAATATATATTTTTATACTAGAGATCTTAACTATTATTATCAAATTTGAACAGATAATTTAACTCCTGAAGTTCAGCTCCTCTACATATTATGAGTATTAACACTATTTCTGCTGACTGTTCAGGCATATTTGAATGAAATAAAGGAATAAAAACATCTTTTAAAAATGTTATTTTACTGTACGGTGTTCTGGTGTTGTAATGGTTCTGAGTTAGGCTGTAAGCCACATGGTTGACAGCTCAAGACCACCAGCATCTCCAGGAAAGAAAGACTGGAATTTCTACTCCAATAAACAGTTACAGTCTCAGAAACCCACAGGGAGTCACTGTGAGTCAGCATTGACTCAATGGCAGTGAGGATTTGTTTTTGTTTTCCATATAGTGTAGTGGTTATGTGTTTGGGCTATTGACTGCAAAGTTGTCAGTTTGAAAGTACTCGCTTCTCTGCAAGAGAAAGACTGGACTTTCTATCCCATAAACAATTAGTCTCAGAAACGCACAGGGGCATTTTAACCCTATCCCAGAGGGTTGTATGAGTCAGACTATACTTGATTGCAACTAGTTTTATTTTCTTTCTTTTTTTTTTCCTGCTAGGCTCTGGGTTGAGTGGTATACACAATTTATTTTATTTCCTTCTTATAGATAACCTACCAGATATGTTATTATCATCATCATTTTATAAGAAAGATACTTAGTTCATTAAACATTAGGCCCAAAGTTATATATTGAGAATACACATAATAATATTAGAGTATGTTTCATTTTGAGTCTTACTATATGTTATAAACATTTTGGTAGCCTATTTGTCAATTTTTGATGCAGATTTATATAGTTATTAGCACTTTTTATCCCCTGAAAGAAAAAGTAGGTGTAAAAAGTAATTTAATTCTATCTAGACATAAACTTTTATAGTACATTTTTCAGTATCTGGAATTATGTAGAACATTTTATCTATTCATGTGTCCATCTTCCTATTCATTCACACTGGTCTATTTTCTTCCTGTGTACAGCTTCTTGTAGACCCAATAGAACTGTGTTTCCCAAAGGGGGTGATACAACCCATTGGGGGATGCTGGAATGATCCAGCGGGGCTGCAAAAGCTGTAGTAAAAAAGGTTTTAAATGCCAGGTGGAGATTCTGAGGAATCTTTTTTTCTCCTGTAAAACAGGCGGAGGCCAAATAAGTTTGGTAACCTCTGCAATAGATGAATTAAGAGAGAGAACAGTGTTCTTGAAATATAACCACAGAGGTATAAACTTCAATTTCTTGTGTTTTCTCCTTCACTGAATCCTAAGAATTTGAACTGATAGGAAAATTGAAGTCCTGAATCACCTTAATTATGTACACTGAATAGAGCAGGAAACTGACCTACATTAACTAGAAAGGGATCTTTGTCTTGCTATTTTCTAATTTTGAAACTATCTACATTATCAGCAATATGGTACAAAAGACCTCCAATGGGAAATGATATAAGATGTTCAAGAGCTTCCGGTATTTTGACTGGATAAATTTATTTAAAAGGCAGGGAATGTATAAAGCCTAAGAAAAATAGCTTGGTATCAACAATGCTGAGAAGACCTTCTGCTGCACTCTCAAAATCTGATTCCAAGCTACTGCCCATACTGCAATCTCTGTACTAAAGACTTGCATTCTACCCTCAGCAGGAAGACAGAAAACACAAAATTAAGAAGCTAGGCTGTGACATAGTTAATCTCTGAATCTGTTTGAGGAGGAGAAATAAATCCCAATTTCATGTGATTTTAATGTAGGTCTGCTTACAGTTTTTCCAAGTTAAATTGCAATTCAAGGTACCAAATTGTTATTGAAGATACCAGTACGAAGGCCGATGTCTCAATTGTTGAGTTCAGCAAGATCATTTATATCCCCGTGAGCTACACAGTTCATTGAGGTGTGCTCACCTAGTTAGAGGTTACTTTATTTCCTTTCCATGGCTATGTTCTTTCATTTCAGTGGCATGTTGCCAATATATGGCTTTCTCTGACAGCATAGTCATATGTACCTAGTATTCTATCACTTTTCTAGGGTAAAGAATACTTAAGGGGGGGTTGTTTTTTGCTTTTGCTTTTCAGAATACCTGGAAATAAATAAATAAAAAGCATGCCTGGAAGTAAGCTCACATTATTTTTAATAATCTTTGGTATGCAAAGAAATTCAATAAAACCTATACTTTGCTTTGAGGGAACCCAAAAGTCATTTCAAAGGCCTCCATGAACCCACATTTTTTGGCTGTTGAATTAAATAAGCTCTAAATAATTTTATAGTAGCAAGGGTTCCGTGGAGGAAGAACACCCTTCTCATACAAACACAGAGCAGCAGGATTACTAGGCCAATGACATTCTCTTTTATCTGTGCAGGCTAACACACAAGTGTCTCCGCAAACAGACTGCCCGTCTGGAAAATATGAGTACAGACTAAGTTAATGCACAATATGACGGCATTCTGGTCAAGTTAACAATGTAGGGAAAAGCAGTCTTGTCACCTTGATACTAAATGTATTAAAGAGGGGAAAAAAGCAAAACACTTAAAAATGTAGACTGATGAGGACAATCTACATACTGATTCAGAATATTTAGTCTTTTACCATGTTTAGGTAGAGCCTTCCAGAAAGAAAACAAAACAAGAAATCACTTTGAACAAGCAGCCAGTTCAGAAAATATATAGATACACAACTAGAGCTCGGGTGTCTAAATTTGAGTTAAAAGGTCAGATGCCTATATATCATAACTCCAGTAATTAGCAGTGACAAGTCCCTAAAGCAACTATAGATCTTAAGCAAGAGGCAAATGAATAAATCAGTGGGAGAGGGAGCACAGGCTTTGGAATGTTCTTACCCGTACTACGCATTGCAGGAAGAAACCATGTCAGCAGTATCATCTTTTAAAATGAAGGACAATGAGATACCTAACAGCTGTTTCACATTTTTTAAAGCCATTCAAATCTCAATGAATCGTACTTGGGAAGAATTTGGAAAAAAAACCTTCCCCAAACCTCACTACAAGGAGACAAATAACATTAGAAACCAATTGGCTGCTTGGGGCTTGTCTCCTCTTGGAGACAGGAAAAGGCCCTGGATTCAAAAGCAGAGATATCAATGAACTTTTGATCTGTAAATATTATGGTAAAGCTCAGCAGCTACTCTCAAAGGTTTTGTTTGCTGTAAGTAAATAAGTATATATATAACTTTTAGAATATCAAAAGTCTCAGTACAGATTGTAAAGTTGGTAGCTACCAAATTAATATTTTAAAAACGAAGACGTTTTTATACTGGAAGTCATAAAAGAAGAGACGGACTAAAATCAATATAGATTTCTTTCAATGCTCTTGAAGCACAATATATCTAAAATACTAGATTCTGAATATAAATTTATTTCTAGACAGATCTTTTCATGTAACACCTGTGAAAAATAAGCATGGTGTTCATCCAAGGTATTAAATATTAGTACTTCCTATTCCAAGTTGTATGAAGAAAAATGCAGCATTAGATTAGAGGAAGCTTTATTAGCAATCTGTGATATGCAGCTGACACAACCTGACTTGCTGAAAATAAAGCCCTTGCTGATGAAGATCAAGAATTGCAGCCTTCAGTATGGATTACAACTCAATGTCAAGAAGAGGGAAATCCTCACAACTGGACCAATTGATGGAGAAAAGGTTGAAGTTGTCCTGGATTTTGGCCTGGTTTTTCCTCATGGAAAAAGCAGTCAAGAGATCCAACGGGCATTGAAGTTGACGACCACAAGGTTACTCAGGTGTCCATGGCCCAACCAGTCAGAGCCATTCCGGGGGCCTCTGCAGGAAAGTGCTTGATTAAAGGGGTTGTGGTCTATGTCTCTGCAAGCAAAATGCACCTTCAGCCTGAATTCCTCTTCCCCTGCACGGCCCCTGTTTTAAGGGTACAGGCTTCAAACTTTAAAGAGAAATACTTGGGGCTTTTCTTCTATCCTCTGGACTTCAACTTTGTGTGTCCCACAGAAATTTTTACTGTCAGTGACAATGCCAATGAATTGCACAAAGTCAACTGTGAGGTTTATTTTAGCCATGTCCCTTGGGGCAATACCCCACAGAAGAATGGTGGTCTGGGACACATGAATATCCCACTCCTGTTGGATTTAGCAAAGCAGATTTCCCGCAACTACAGAGGGGTGTGCATAGAAAGCCCGGCCTGTCCCTGAGGGGTCTCTTGATCATGGACCCCAATGGAATCATCAAGCATTTGAGTGTCAATGACCTCCCAGTGGGCCGGAGCATGAAACACACCCTCTGCCTGGGGAAGGCTTTCCAGTTTACGGAGGCCTGTGGAGAAGTCTGCCCAGCAAACCGGTCACCTGACTGTGACCAAGTCAAACCCGCCTGCTTCCAAAGAATCCTTTGAGGTCACCCAGTGAGTCCTCCCCTGCACAACCATAACATCTTCCGCCAGAGCGAACCACCCATCGGAGCCCCTGTTAGCATTTCTGGGCTAATTGTTCATAGAACGTGAAAAACTGAAAAGGATGCCCAGAGTCACAGATACTACACTAAATATTTTGTCTTTGTAATCTCAAGGCATTATTTGTAACATCTTGATGACTTTCTATCATCACCTTCTTGGATCATGTCTTCAATGGGAAAAGGAAACGTTCTTCTTTCTTGGGCCTTTGTGCAGACACCCACAGTACTACAACAAGCTTCTGATCAAGGTCCTGAAATCATCTTCTGGAACTTCTTTGTAACAAACCCGATATTCATTTTAGGCAACAATCATCAATCATCCTTTTTTTAAGGGGTTAGCATCAGCAATCTCCTTAATGAACATGTATGTGATTGAAACCAATGGTAATTGTGTTTTGAAGAAAACACTCGTGGTCGCAAAGACTTAACTGAGCCTGTATGATTCCCATCCCTAAATCATGCTTACATGATTATCTGACTCAGTTTATTCATGAGTTGGCTGCAGGTATTTCTAGATATTAACTGGGTGGCTATTTTATTGAGTCCACAGATAGCATTTTGAGATCTTTGTAATTGTTTTCTCTCTTGTAGTGCATATGGTAGATTATATACTATAAAAATATGCATATTTTTAAATAAAAAAGGGATCAAACAATGCACTACATCTTTAAAATGTTAAAAAGCAAAGCACTCACGTAACATACAAATATATGTACATAGCTCTATTTTCCTATCATTATATGTAAATATATTTACATATGTACATGCCTGTATTTTGATTTCTATAAATGTCCTTTGCCTTCTAGTTCAGTTCTCTATTTCTTTTTATTTTCCTCTTGCCCCACTATCATGTTCAGCCTTCATTCAGATTTCAGTAATTCCTCTCAGCTAAATTGCCCATGATCAAGTTCCACCAGGCATCCTATGCCATCCTCGCCATTGATTTTAGATCACTTGTTTTTCCCTGTCCCTGGGTTTGTTGAAAGTCCGCTTCCTTTCCCCTGTCTCCCCCTCTCCTGCGCCCCCACCCACACCCTGAGCCATGGGTTCCATTGTTTTCTCCTTCGGATTGTTTATCCCACCTATCTTGAATAGACAAGCAGAGACAATAAGAAGCACAAAAGACAGAACAAAACAGCAACAACAACAAACCAATGGCAACAAAAGAAAAGTCTATAAATAGTTCCAGGTCTGTTTGTTGATGTTTATGGGTGTTTTCTGGTGGAGTCTCATGTGGTTCCACACCCTGGCCACAAAGTCTATTTTTGGTATTCCCTGGGGACTTCATTGCTTTGCTCCCCTTACTGCTCTGTTGCATGTCCTTAGTGTTTTGCCCCAGTATGGGGGGTGGGGTGTCAGATTGAGCACAATCCCCACACTGTGACTCCAGTGTTGTCCCCCGTAGCGATATGGGTCAGTGACATCGTGTTTCCTGGTGGAGCCAGCCCTGTGGTCCTTTCCGTTCATTGGCTGCTCAGAGCAGGAATATCGTTCTCGAGGCTTGGTGTGCCAAGATGTGTTTCACTCTTCCTCCTGCCCTCTACGTTTGCTCCTGTGTGCTCTGATCAGATGTGCCCCTCTTCCTGAGTTGCAGCTTCAGTGCCCCTTCATTTTTTAAAAAATGAAACAAATTTGAAATGGAACCAATGAGAGATCAGATAATGTTACATTTTAACATAATGATATCTGCCATTATCAACTTTATAATACACTGTCTAATAACAAGGCTTTTCAGATCACTAGACTATGGACAGAGGAGAATCTCTTGAGGTTTAATCCATATGTAGACTCTGTAAATGGATTTTGGATTTACACTCTAGTACATAGAGTTCTGCACATCAGGTGTTCACAATTTAAATTATGATACCATTCCTTCATTTGGATATTATTATTTACAATCCTGGGATCACACAGACTGGTGCGGTTCTTGCATGTGGACTTGGTTGATACATTATTTAGATGGCTGCTTGTTTTCAGACAAGCCTTTAATACCCCAGGCACTATCCTTGCTGATAGCCAGGCACTATAACATTTCCTCATGAAAGAGAACATCAAACAGGACCATTTCATACGAAGTAATCATTCTTAGATTGCAGCTAGAATTAAGTGCATTCATATATGTATGGTGCATGTTTCATTTCTAGTTCACCTTAAAGACACCATTTTCATTTTATGTCGGAGAACATTATAAATCATCTTCCTGAGGCATAAGGTAACTCTATTGATAAGTGTCATTAATTTAGCCAATGGTATAGGATTAAAAACACAGTTTAGAAAAAATATATACTAGAATAAAGCTATGAAAAATGCAACACATGAATTGTAGATTTGTACTGATTAAACTTTCAAGTGACTAGACACTTTTTACACAAACAATGGGTGTTGATGATAGGGCAAAATTTTTGATAATATTCATTGACAGTGGCAAAACAATGCCTACCAGACTAATACATGTTGTAATAAAGCATGGAGGACATTAAGAGAGTAAGTATATGGTAGTTCACCCCTGCAATCTTTGGGTACCCTGAGGCAAGAGCTTCAAACCAAAGTCAAGGGACTTCCAATGCTATGTCCTTGGGACAGCAGTCTTCTGCTTCTCACACTAAGGCATTTCAACCTTGAGTTCAAGGGCTACCGTTCACTTAGTGTGGTCTAGGAATCCTTTTGGTGTGTCTTATGGAGAATGTTGTGAAACTTGAAAGAACAGAATTTAATGTATAGGAGAATAAATACCTTTTAAAAGTTTGGTCTGGGTTTCATTGGATAATAAAAATGTATGGGACTGGAAGAAAAATGCAAATATGCCAGAAAAAACATGAGGAGAACTAAAAATTACATTGAAAAAGTAAGAGACAGGAAAAGTAGAATGACTAGATAAACTTTGTATGTTCCAGTTGATATTACCTGATGTCTTCAATGATATGTATCTTCAGACTTCCTTCAAATACCCAATACAAAACCTTTAATAAGGGTTATTCCACAAAGGCTTTGAAAATATAGTATACTTTGTTTGGGCCACAGCAAAGTTATGAAATTAGAATGAGTAAAAATAAACAGAAAAAATCATATTGGAGAATGGCATTAGAAATTAAAGGGTTAAGTGCCTAGACAGCAAGGCCTACTGAGATTTGCAGACCCTCTAATTTCAGGTCAAGTGGGTCCTGTAACAGCCATCCAACTCTGGCATTATTGTGTGAAAGCAGACAGAGAAAATATATTTGGACCAAACTGTGTTTCAATAAACTTCATTTACAAAAGTAGACAGTGGGCTAGATATAAATGACAGGCTATGAAATATATTTTCTTATACCATTTTACATCATATAATATATATGTGTGTATATACATATGTATATATATATATATAGACACGCACAAGGAAATTTTAAAAGTTTACAGAAAATAAAATTAAAATATTAAAATAAAAACATAAACTTCATATCTCAATAAAAACTCCATTAAGGTCAATATATTATTATACACAATGATATCAGTTATTTATTCCATTATTAAATAACCGAGGGTCCTGATATTTTAGCCATGTCAATGCAGTATTTTTTATGTTACTAACTGAAGGAAAACTGAAGACATTTAAAGAATCTTAAAGATTACAAAACAAAAAGATATGAGGAGGAGTCAAATCAGGACCATAGGGTGGATGCCTAATGTTTTTTCCTTTGAAACTTTCCCCAAATTACTGTTTGATGAAAGAAAAAAGCATTGTTGTGATGGAGCAGGACTCGCTGGTGAAACTTTCTTAGTCATTTTTCTGCTAAAGCTCCTGCTAACTTTTTCAAAGCACATTTATCACAGGTAGATACTCTGATTCTTTGGTCCTCCAGAACGTCAACAATTAAAATGCTTTGTGTATCCCAGAAAACTGTTGCCATGACATATGATCTTGATTGTTACTCTTTGAGTTTTATTAGACCCCTCTCACCTCTTGGTAGCCTTTGTGCTTATGCTTTGTCTTCAAGATAATGTTGAAAACTGTAACAGTTCTTCCAGAAATACTTGAGGATGTTGAGCCCACTAGTTTCACATGTCACTTGTAAATTCAAAACTCATCTGTGGCTAACCTGGGCACCACAGCTTTGGAACCCATCAGGTGGTGAATTTGCAGAACTTTAATTTATGTCAGAACTGCACAAGTTGAACCAATTGATATGTCCACAATATTGGCTATTGTTTCTGTTGTTTATCATTAGTCCTTTTCAGTTAGGGCACAAACAAGATCAATTTTGTCCCCTAGCAAATTGCTGTGGATTGTCTGTTGCTGCAGACTACATCTAGAACATTATTTCATCCCTTCGTAAAACAAGTTATCCCTTTCTACACCACTGATTTCTTTGGGACATTGTCTCCAAAACTTTTCTTAAAGCATCAGTGATTTTGCCATTTCCCCACCCAAGTGTCCCAAATAAATGTGATGCTTGTTCTTAAAGCCATTGTAGCGGAATGTTCTGATAATGGTTCTTCTCAAACTGGTGGCTATCCTTCTTAGTGCCTCCAACTAGATTCTATTCAGACATGCTATAACAAGTGAGTAACAGTTTATTTTGGTGCAAATTTATCTTTAAATCCATGCACTTAAAAAAATAAAATACAACTCATTCTCCATAATCTTTTTGAAGACTCCCACCTATGAGGGTAAGCAAAAAGCAAGGCTAATAGGGTTATAGTTCACAAATGCAGTTTATTCCAGAAAAAAATATGTTTAAATTTATCTCTCATATCAGTGGGCATCTGCAAAAAACTTATCTCAATAATCGTTTCATTAGAGTCCCTTAAAACAATACAAAACAAAAAAGTCAATGCTTTCTGAGGAGAATAGCTAAGCCAGTGAAATTCAAGACTGAGAGGCTAGCTAAGTTGGTTATAGTGATTATTTGGGGGTATTTCGAAGGATAATCTTGAAGGATTTTTCTAATTACCTGGGATATCACAAGGACTTATTAGGAACATGTTTTCGTCGAGCCAGTCAGGGTGCGATGTAACAACGATGAGAAATACAACTTTCCTCTAGTTCCTAAATGCTTCCTCCCCGCTCCCACTACCATGACTCAAATTCGACCTTGCAAGTCTGGGTAGACCAGAGGATGTACACTGGTACAGATAGGAACTGAAAATACAGGGAATCCAGGGCGGATGAGCCCTACAGGACCAGTGGTGTGAGTGGCGAAACAGGGAGGGTAAAGGGAGAATGGGTAGGAAAGAGGGAACCGATTACAAGGAAATATATGTGACCTCCTCCCTGGGGGACAGACAACCAAAAAGTGGGTGAAGGGAGACGTCGGACAGGGCAAGATATGACAAAATACCAATTTATAAACTATCAAGGACTCATGAGGGAGAAGGAAGCGGGGAGGGAGGGGAAAAATGAGGACCTAATGCCGGGGGTTTAAGTGGAGAGAAAATGTTTTGAGAATGATGTACAAATGCGCTTTACACAATTGATGTGTGTATGGATTGCGATAACAGTTGTATGAGCCCCTAATAAAATGTAAAAAGAAAAAAGAAAAGAAAAAAACAAAAACTTCACGGATCCAGAAAGTTGCACCCAGTATTTGCTTTCCCATTGACACAACACTCGCCTGCTCATTCTTTGAGGGCAGCAGGAGGTGTCCTAACAGAATTTCATTGGAAAACTTTAACTCATCTACTCTACAGTCCTGATCCTGCCCCTTCAGACTTGGTTGTGTTCCCAAACCAAGAAGAACATTTCAAGGAAACGCAATTTGAGTCCCTAAAACTGTAATTTTGACATGATTTAAATGGAAGTGCACTCAAGTTTTTTTGGTGCAAGGGTCAGAGAGATAGAAACAGCACTTTCAGAAGTTTATCAAATTGGGTGAAGGTGAACAATAGTTTCACATTTTGATATTTTTGTTTAATAAAGTTTTCTACAATTTTACAGCAAAGATTTTGAATTACCCTCAAGTGAAGAGGGTATAGCAATGTTTTTAACTTACCCCCATATTAATATTTTAAAATTTTAACAGACTCATTATAACGTCTTTAAAATACTTATCTGGTAAATCTGAAATCTAGACCCACTCACAGTAAAGAACTATTGATTAGTTTTTCTTGAGCGCAAGTTGAGCATAAGCATCTGGGAGCTTCTTTTCTAATAAAGAGCTGTTACAGCCTTTTTCTCTCTTTGTCCTTGTGCCTCAGTTTACCTCTCATTTGGTGCCAAAACCCAGGAGGAGTAAGAGGTGTCTTGCCCTTGGATGAGTGCAGCACCCCTCTCTCCTCCATCCCCACTTCCCTCCCACTGGGACCTTTCAGCTGCTATCTGCTGCTTCTATGAGTGAGTAACTGACTAAATTTTATCTCTGCTATTTCGGTCACTGTCCCTTGCTGCTGGTTTCTTCCAGCAGAGGCCTGGTCCATTAATTTCTGCTGAACCGTGGGCCCACGTTAAAGCCTCTCCATGGAAAGGACAGCCAGGGAGTTGGGAGGCTGCTGAACCCCCCTCCCTTCATCCAAAATTCTGAGACATTCTGGGATGCCTGAGTCTCTCTGCTCCTTTTCTGGGGGAGCTGGGAAGACAAGCTCCGCCCCCCCCCCCCTTCCAGAGGCCCAGTTGGATACTCAGGATGCTGATTGTCTAGCTCTTCTATGAACCCTGCAGCTTGGGAAGCAAAAATTCCAAGCCAGACTTCTTCCAAACCTTTAGGGTATCTCCTAACTAACGTCTCAGCCTTGACTTCATGCCAGATGTCTGGCCCAAATGCCTTGTTTTTTTTTTACTGCAATTCGGTTTAGCCCCAATATAAACTAGATAATGGCAAATGGTCTAAGGTCCCTTACTTTCCAGCTCTCTTCCTTCAATGCTCCTGTCTCTCTCTGTACTCCCTGTCACCCCGCTCAAGTTCTCGTAGCCAAACACTCTCTTAATTAGGCTCCTGACAGTACTCCCCATTCGTCTTTCTCTGAATCCCCTGACATCTTGTCTACACCCCCAGTAAGGCCTCCTCCACATTCTGGGTGCCCCTAACATCACCTCCTTTGGCTACCCCATGAACTCTCAACCAGCCCTCCACCGAATCCCCCACTCCAGGCCCTAACTTCTCTGCTTTGTCTTTCCCTGTCAGTCATCATACCCATTCACACCAACCCTTTCTCTTCCCCCTACGGGAAGTTGTGGGCACTGAAGGTCTCCTCTGCATCCATGTTCCCTCCTCTCTCACTGACTTGTCCCAAATTGAAAAGCGCTTAGGTTCCTTTTCCAGTAATCCCACCACCTTCATCAAAGAGTTTCGCTATCTATTTCAAGCCTATAATTTATCATGGCATGATATTTTTGTAGTCCTTTTATCTGCTCTCACCTCAAATGAAAGAGAACATGTTTTCGTAGCTGCCCAGCAGCATGCAAATCGGGTTCATCTCACTGACCTCAATATGTTTGTGGGTAATGAGGCCATACCAAGGCAAGAACCAGGCTGGAGTTACCAGAATGATACCCAGGCAGGCCAGGTAGACTAGGTCCGCAAAGATAAAATCCTCCACTCTGCCTTGGCTGGTCTCCAGGCAATTCCTCACAAAGCAATTATATTTTGATAAGTTCAGGGAGATTACTCAAAGGCTGGATAAAAATCCTGCAGCATTTTAAAATCCCCTGACTAAAGCCCTTAGCCAATACACCCACATAGACCCAACCTCAACAGTAGGGGCCACTGTCCTTGCCACACATTTCATTACTCAATCAGCTCCAGACATCAAAAAAATTTTAAAAGGCCAAAGACGGCCCTCAGACTTCTGTCCAGGACCTGGTAATTATGGCCTTTAAAGTCTTTAATACCAGAGAGGAGCAGGCAGAGGAAGACAAGGAGTCCTGAAATTGCCAGAGGGCTAACTTACAGGCCCAAGACATGATTGCAACCCTGAGGCCCTGGGCAACCAAAAGACATTGGCATCCTTCCCAGGCCTTGAAAACAGCAGTTTCAGACCATATCCGGGAGCTTGCTTCAAGTGTAGCAGCAAGGTCACTGGGCCAATTGCTTCCCGCAGCCCAGTCCGTCCAACAAGCCTTGTCTGACGTACGGTCAACGGAGCCACTGGAGAATTGACTGTCCTTCAGTGCCCAGCCATGAAAGGTCAGTTCCTCCAAGCCCTAACCTGGCATTGACACTACTGGGTCTAGCTGCCAAGGATTGATGGAGCCCGGACGCGATGACCCCGATCCCCCTCGCCAATCCTGGGCGAATAATCAAGATAGCAGGAAAGGTTTAGTCCTTTCTGGTGGACACAGGGGCTGCCTTCTGTGTTTTGAATTCCTTATCTGGTCCTTTACACCCTTCCCAGGTCTCTGTCATGGAAATTGACGGCCGTCCTTCACACCCATTGTCCACTGGGCCCCTTACATGTCAGGTGGATAGCAGACCAGGTATTCAAAAACTAAGATGGAGACAGTAAGCTTTAAATAGTCAGAAAAGTATACAGAAAGCTGTTAGCCAAGAAGTTAATGGAAAGGAAAAACGAATGTGTTCATTATAATAAAAGAATTACAGTATGAGAATTATCAAGGGCATCACACTAATGATTCCCTGGTGACACAGGAAAACAACCAAGTAGACACAGTCGCCCGCAGCCTAACTAATTCAAAGACGCTCACCCCTCTCCCATCCTCCTCTTGTCACTGCCCAATGTCCAGCCACAGTATACAGCCATGGCATTACACTCCGTGCTGTCCAAGGGAGGAACCTTAACCCCAGAAGGGTGGGTAATGCTGCAAGAAAAGCTATCCCTGCCCCAAGCCCAGGCAGCCACCATCGTACAACAGATCCATCACTCTACACATCGGCGCAAAAAACCTTAGCCATTTCCTTAAGCCTCTGTTTCACCACCCGTCATTGAAAACCCTTGTGAACACTGTTCGTTCTGCCTGCTGCACTCGCACCTCTGTCATCCCACCGGGAGGACTTAAACCAAACTTCCCCATCCATCAGATAAAAGGACATCTCCCAGGACAGGATTGGCAAGTAAACTTCACCCACATACCATCACACAAAAAGCTAAGATATATTCTTACCATAGTTGATCCCCTTACAAGGTGGCTAAAAGCCTTCCCGACCAAACGTAAAACTGCGGAAGTAGTGACAGACACCCTGCTAACCCACATCATTCCCAGATTTGGTCTCCCCACCTGCATGCAATCTGATAATGGGCCTGCTTTCATTTCCAAGATTACTCATCATGTATGTTCAGCATTAAACACAGATTGGAAGCAACACATTCCATGCAGACCTCAGTGATCAGGAAAAATAGAAAGGACAAATGAACTCCTCAAAAATCACCTCACAAAGCTTTCTGTAGAACTCCACCAGTCGGGGGTTACACTTTTACTTATAGCTCTTACTCAGATTAAAGCCTCCCCTCGTACGTAGCCACAACCTTCCCTAGTCCTTTCGAACTCATGTATGGAAAACCATTCCTACTCATCCACCACTTGCCAATCCAAGAAAACACCTTGGCATCCTACCTCCCTTATCTCTCTCTTTTAAGACAGCTGCTCTGAAACACGTGGACAGGTACCTGCCCTGAACCGAAGACTCAGACCAAACCTTTCAGGTGGCTGCGCTGCAACCTGGAAACTTGATGCTTCTCAAGACTCTTCATCCAAAACCTCTACAACCATAGTGGTCAGGTCCACACATCGTAATCCTCATTATTCCCATGGTAGTTAGGGTACTCAGGAATCTTAACTGGCACCACCTCAGCTAAGTTAAACAGGCCCCTTCCAGCCATGAACTCCTGTACTCTACCAAAGTCAGGGGGCCCATTCACCTTCTTTTTAATAGGGTGCCTTCTGCAAGCCACCCTAAGCCAAGGTAAGGCTACAACGTCCAAAGTAAACTCCTTTGCGTAGGAATTTGTTGTCCACAAACCTATCATGCTGGCAATGCTAAGCATACCCATATTGCACCCTGGCAGGGTGCCAGTCACCAGTTTCAATCAAACTCCCTTCCAGCTCCTTAAAGTCCTTAATCAATCATGTTATAGCTGACCCTATCCTGTGTTTTCTTTATAACCAGATGGAAAAATACTGTCGTTTGCAGCCGGACATCTATGGTAGGTGCCCTTATTCCTCTTGCAAAATTCACCAGTTGCTGGACAGGTATGCACAGTTCAGCCTAAATAAGCAAGGTGTTTTTGTCAGGGATAAAAGCAAAGCCTACCGCCTTAACATCACTGATCCCTGGGACAGGAAATGGATGTCAGGGATAAAGGGCAAACTATATTCTTGGCAGCATAGCGCCAGACCCATTGCTACCCTTCACATCCATCGACAATACGTAAAAAGTCTCCCCAAAAGTTTTAATACATTAAATCAGGTGGCACAGAAAATCCAGGATAGTAAACCATCCTTGGCTAACCAACTACTGCCAGTAGATAGCCCATCACCCAAAAATCACCTCAATAGCCCATTCACCTTGTTAAAAGTAATCCAGGAAGCTTCTACCACCTCAATGTTTCAAAAGTAATCAATATAACCACTTGCTTTCTCTGGGCCTCCCTACAGTGCCCATTATTAGCCACTATGCCGTTATTAACTTTTTCCCCATCTAATGAGTCTGGGGAGTATCCTACACCCTTAAAGGGAATTCCTTTGTATGATCCTTCCAAAACCAGCAATAACAGAACATATCCCATTTGCTATCAAAAGCTATCAGCCTCACTCCATCAGTGAAACAGTACCCACAGCACAACAGGGGTTCTCAGCCCCCACCCCCTGCCCCCAGGAATGTTCTTTTGGTGGAATGGCTCCCTCCAAAATGCATCAATGACTGTGACAATCTCCTACTTCCCAACCACTCTGGTCCCCCAAATTACTATATACTGAACTACCGAATTTAAATGGCTGTGGGGTCCCAAAACCAACCCACGCAACAAAAGGGCTGTCTTCCTACCTGTATTAGTTGGCCTTAGCTTGTCTACGCTCCCAGCAGCTTGGCTCTCTAGTGGGGCCCTCCAGTTGGTCGTGGATTCTACCTCAAAATCCCTAATCTCCCTACAGCAACAACTTATTTCCCTAGCACAGGTAACCCTCCCAAACCGTAGGGTCTAAATCTCCTAACCACAGAAAAAGGAGGCACCTGTATGTTTTTGAAAGAAAAATGTTGTTACTACATTAATGAAACTGGAGTAGTGGAACAGAATGTAAGAGTTCTTAATAAGATGGCTGGCAAAATCAGGAACTATCATTAACATCTTGTTTTCAAAACCCTTTTTTCTCCTGGCTTCTCCCTTTGGTTGGGCCACTACTGATCATGTTTTCTGTTGTTAATAGGCCCCTGTTTTTTCAAGTTTATCCAAATCAGAATAAGGGACACAACCAATTTAACTATTAACCAGCTTCTTTTACACCCTTACAGTCCCTGCCTACCAAACCTGACCGACCACACTCCAGCCTGTAACCCCTCGTTACCCCACACCACCACCACCACCCAACCAGCAGGAAGTAGTCAGAACAACTCAAGTCACCCCCTATCACCAAAAGCCCACGATGTTGGCCAAGGGATAGGCTTCCAGGGCCTCAACCCTTCTCCATGCACATACCAGGAAACGAAGCTGACGGACAATTCTGGGAACTGGCTCCAAGAATAACCGTCTGTCCTCCCCACCTGCAATGGCTGGACAATTAGACTAGGAAAAACATGACAGCAGTGGAAAATTCCCAGCAGTTGCAGCCCCAACCCCTTCCCGAAGGGACCCTCCTCGGTCCCTCCTTTAAAAACCCACCACTCTCCTCACTGGGCCCGACTTCCCTGGGCTACTTGCTAGACCACGGAACCTCATCCGGGAGCTTCTTTTCTAATAACGAGCTGTTACAGCTTCTTAACTTTTCTGTTTGTTCTTGTACCTCAGTTTACCTTTCATAGGTCATATTTTGCTATTCATTTGAGCATCTAATACTTTGTTGTTGTTGAAAATGTGATATTTAATTAATACAGCAACTTGATATGCTTTTGTATTTTTCTCAGGACTGTTGGTTTAATATTAATAACTTGTGTGCATGTAAACTGTGGACTCAGTCTCTCCCACTATAGATGCTAAAATATCTGATAAATGTTTTTTCTCATTTTTAGTGTAATTTTCTAGGAGTCACCTCTTTATCTGTATAGGATTGTGGTCTGTGAATGATTTGGGTAGAAGTTTTCCTTAAATGCCTCAAGTCTATCAGGCATCCACTCAAAGCCAATCAATATGTGTGTGGGTTGAGGAATGCACTCAAACTTTTATTCAATTTTCAAATATTGTTGGCCTTTTACTTTTCCCACTGTTTTCTTTCAAGAATTTCTCACATGTGCACAGTTCTCCTTTTAAAAAAAAATTTTTAGTGTTCAACTATTTCTTTTCCGTGGTTAGAGTAAACGTGGACAAACATACAAAATAAAATGAACCTCCTTCTACATTGCTATTCAGATTCATAAAGAACAATATTCTGAAATTCTGAAATTATCTATACCTCTTCCCACTTCCCCTTGATTATTACTATTACTACTATTATGTTTTTTACAGGTTTTATTTTTTTATTATTTTTTAAGAATGAAGTCATTTTATTTGGGGATTGTACAACTCATCACAATCCACATATACATCCATTGTGTCAAGCACTTTGTACATTTGTTGCTGTCATCATTCTCAAAACATTTGCTTTATACTTGAACCCTTGGTATCAGCTCCTCATTTTTCCCCTCCCTTGCAGCTCCCACTCCCCCATGAACCCTTGATAATTTATAAATTATTATTTTGTCATATCTTACACCATATGACATCTTTCTTCACCCACTTCTCCATTGTCCATCCCCCAGGCAGGAGGTTATATGTAGATCCTTGTAATCTGTTCCCCCTTTCTCCCTCACCTTCCTTACACCCTCCCGGTATCTCCACTCTCACCACTGGTCCTGAGGGATTCATCTGTCCCGGATTCCCTGTGTTTCCAGTAAACAAATGTGGTGAAGAAAGCTTATGGTGCCCGGCTATCAAAAGATATAGAGTTTGGGGTCCTGTAACTTGAAGATAAACAAGAGGCCATCTAACTGAGAAACAACAGGGCCCACATGGAAGAAGCACACCAGCCTGTGAGATCACGAGGCATCGAAGGGATCAGGTATCAGGCATCAAAGACCAAAGACCATTGTGAAAGAGGGGGAGTGCGGAGTGGGGACCCAGAGCCCATCTGTGGGCAATTGGGCATCCCTTACAGAAGGGTCACAGGGAGGAGATGAGCCAGTCAGGGTGCAGTGTAGCAATGATGAAATATACAATTTTCCTAAAGCTTATGAATGCTTCCTCCCCCCACTATCGTGATCCCAATTCTGCCTTACAACTCTGGCAGGAATGGAGGATGTACACTGGTATAGATTCGAACAGTTCTCCTTTTAAATGGGACACGTGGATAGTTTATATATACCCCTCAATGGCTCTGTTATTTCTAGGCTCTTCCTGTTAAATGTATGGCATACCTGTTGTTCACCCTAACTATAACAGCAGCCACAGCTATCAAGCCATGTCCATTTTTGTGGTTATTATTTTCCTATTTGTCCTAATCTACCTAGTACATAAAGGATTTTATTTACTCTGCCCCCAATGCAATATTCCCTTTCTGGTATCAAAGTTTCTCATTTTCATAGACAACTCTCATTGTGGTTTGAATTGTTTCTATCCAAAATATGTGTAAACTTGGCTTGGCAATGACTCTCAGTGGTTTGGCATATTATGTAGTAATATGTTCATTCCTATGATGTGATTTGCCAACCATTTGTAAGGGGATTAGGATGTGTGAAAAACTGTACTCAGATTGCACCCCTGATCCAATGTAAGGAGAATTCCCAGAGGATGGGTTGTGTAACAACTTTTATCTTACAAAAGAGATTTTAAAAAAGGAGAGAAGAAAGCAAAGAATAAACCTAATTACCATAAAGAAAAAAAGAGGCAGAAGTGAAGTGCATCCTTTGGACCCAGTGTCCTTGTGCTGAGAATCTGCTAGACAGAGGGGAAAGTTGATTTCAACATACATGGAGATATCTAAGGAATGCTGAAACCACACATGTTGAAATGATATAAGAATTTATCTTGCAGCAGATAGAGAGAGAAACTTTCCCTTAAAATAGACACACTGCCCTCAGCAAGGGAACACAGAAGATATGGGTACTATAACAAAATGTGGTGAAGAAATTAGATGGTGCCCAGCTATAAGATAAAATAGCATCTGCAGTCTTAAAGGCTTGTCTCCAAACAAGCAGCCATCTAAGTGAGATGTCAACTAAGTCCACATAGAAGAAGCACACCAACACCAGTCACCAAAGGATTGTAAATCATATAGTTCGAAGTCAAAGGAGAGATTAGTACCAGATCCTAAATTGTGAAAATCTGGTTTACAGAAGCCTATGGATGACAGTGGGATCTCAAGATACATTTGTGAACTACACAGGAAATAAGCCTCCGGTGACCTCCCTCTATCTATAGTGAGGAATGGGAAGAAAGTGGTTACTAAACAGAATGCATTGGAGAGATGAGTAATAGAAGATCAAAAGAATAAACCTGACTTGAATGGTTAAAACCTTGTCAGTTCATGCTCCCTCTGGACCTGATCTAGTTTTCAACATTTTCCGTATTTGTTTGTTTGTTGTTTGTGTCATATTAGGATTTATATCCTCATATAGTCCAGATTCTCATAGTAATTGCTAAGCATACAGATTGAATAAGTATGGTGAATATAGAACCCTGGTGCACACCTTTCCTGATGAACCAATGATAATTGATAGCTTTGCTTCTGGGTTCTCTATTCTGCTCCATTGGTCTATTTTCCACTGTTGTACCAGTAACAGGTGATTTTAATTACTGTGGCTGGGTAAGAGACTTTGAGGATGAAAAGTCATAGGCTTCCTACATTGTTCGTTTTCTTGGGAAGTTCTTTGATTATCCCGGGTTTCTTCCCTCTCTTTATGCGATTAATAATTTGTTTTCCATTTTTTTACAGTTGTGATCTGAACAAGAATTGCATTGTATTTGTACAGTGCTTTGAGTAGTATTTAAAAACTACCATTCTTGTTAACCAAGTACATTGTGAGAGAAAGAAAAATGAAAAAGTGGAAAGGAGAGCAGTGTGGAAAGTAGAACACAATATTCTCACCATTTATTTTAAATGATTGCCTAATTTCCAGTACTCTGAACAGTTTGTTTTCACTGTTTTGACTGGTTTTGACTTGGGTATCACTCTCAGTCAAATAGAAAAATCTACAAGGGGAACATTAAAAATAGGTAAGTACACACAGTGTATATTAATCAACCATTTGAGATCAAAGAGAACAGCATTTGCCCAAGGACAAAGTTCAGAGAGGTTAGAAGGAGGAGTAAAGGCAGGAAACACAGGGAGGAGGTAGAGTGGTGTTACATTGGTGGGGTGGGGTGTGCTGGTGTTGTTGCATGGAATACAGTGAAACAGAATGTATATGAATTTTTATCTCTTTTGGAGACTTCCACTCAATTCATAGTACAACCCTTTGAGGGTCGAACGACCGTTACACAGGGGTTTTCTAAGACCATCGGAAAACACATTCTGATGGTCTTAGGAACCAAGACACTGCTCCTCTATCCATCTCCAGGAGGGTCTGCCCACATGCAGATATGCTGATCTGGTGAGAAAGAAGCTATCTCAACCTTCGCTCTGAAGTTGGCTTTTACGCATACTGCCGAAAAATGCAGCAATGTAGTTTACTGTAGTTATATTAAGACTGCTAACCATGCTACACCATGCTTCAAGACAAAATTTCATTTATTTGTCATTAGAAATAAATATTTCACAATATATAATTACATATTGTTTTTATGATTAATCGCTATGCTTTCATTATGTTCAATTTGTGATAATAAAAATGGATCCTGCATATCAGATATTTACATTACGATTCATAACAGTAGAAACATTTCAGTTATGAAGTAGGAACAAAAATAATTTTATGGTTAGGAGTCACCACAAGTTGAGGAACTGTATTAAAGGGTTGTGGCATTAGGAAGGTTGAGAACCACTGCTTTAAAGTGTTCAAAAGTAAAGATGTCACTCTAGGGACTAAGATGCACCTGGCCTGTCATAGTATTTTCAATCACCTCATATAGATGTGAATGTTGTACAAAAAAGAAATAAGGTAGAATGAAGGACTGGTGTCTTTGAATTATGGTGTGGGTTAAAAATTGTTGAATGGACTGTCAGAAGTATAGACGAGTTTGTCTTAAAGAAATACAGCAAGAATCCTCCTTAGAAGCAAAGATGGCAAGACTTCACCTCACATATTTTGGATGTATTACTTGGAGAAACCAGTCCCTGCAAAAGTTGATTAAGTTCAGTAATTAACAACCCCCTCCCTGCCAAAAAAGGGTAGACTTTTGAGAAGATGGATTGACACAGCTGTTGGAACAAGGGTTCACACATGACAACAGATGTGAGGATGGTTCGGGATAGTTTTATTTTGTTGTGTTGTATGTATGGTTGCTATGAATCAGAAGTTTATCTCACTAAACATTAATTCACCAAAAGACTATTGGGGTGGTGTAAGTTTACACTTGATGACTACTAACCGAAACACTAGAAGCTCAAGTCCACCCTCCAGGCATCTCAAAAGAATGGCTTGGTGATCTACTTCTGAAATATCAGTCATTGAAAATCCTCCTGAGAGTTCTGCTCTGCCATAGAGCAATTATCCATGATGATAATAGACTGGTGGCAACTGTATTGTCCAGGATAGCATGAAAATTTGTCAAATTTTCACATTTCAGAAATAAAATTTCAGCCTTAATCTTTTTGGGCTCATAAACAGCATTTGACACAGGGAAGCAGAGCAAGGAGGTCCCAAGGGAAGATAAATCATTAAGCATTTTACTTGATCTCCTGGGGAACTATCTCTTTTCGGGAAAGTCCTCTTACGACACTGGTTATTCCCTATCAATTTCTGATGTTGCATTTTTTTTCTCTTTCTTATCAGCATGGCATTTAAAAATTGGTGGACCCATGGGCTTCGTCCTCAGATCTATTCTCTTATTGTTCTACCTTCACTGGCTTTATGATGTCTAATGACTATAAATACAAGTAGATTGAGGACTCCAAAATCTGTACACAGACAAGAAAATAATAAGGAAAATGAACAAAACAATATCATTAAAATTTTAATAAAGATGGTAGCATTGAAATCAAGTATATCAACTATTATACTTTATGAATTATCTTGGGTTTTTTTTCTAGTAAAAGATGGATACTGGTAGATTAACATTTCTTCTTAAAATGGAAATCTAACTATATGACTTAAAAAGAAAATTTTTTTGAATAAAATGATAAAATAAAAGAATGGGATAATTATCCTATCAGGAAAACATACACACACAATGAAAAGTAGCATTGTAAAAGCAGACCGGAGGATGTAGACTGGTGCAGATAGGAACTGGACACAGAAGGAATCCAGGACAGATGATCCCTTCAGGACCAGTGTTGAGAGTGGTAATACCAGGAGGGTAGAGGGAGGGTGGGATAGAAAGGGGGAACCGATTACAAGGATCTACACATAACCTCCTCCCTGGGGGACAGACAACATAAAAGTGGGTGAAGGGAGACCTCGGACAGTGTAAGATATGACAGAATAATAATAATTTATAAAGTATCAGGGGTTCATGGGGGGGCGGGGCGGGAAGGAAGAGGAAGAGGTGAGGAGCTGATGACAAGGGCTCAAGTAGAAAGCAAATGTTTTGAGAATGATGAGGGCAATAAATGTACACATGTGCTTGACACAATGGATGGGTGTATGGATTGTGATAAGAGTTGTACGAGCCCCCAATAAAACATTTTTTTAAAAAGCATTGCAAACTAGAATTCAAACTTTAAAATATCAAGTATTGTACAGTTTGATCATCTAATATGACATATGCAATTTAAAAACTGTATCACTCACAAAATTCTGCTGCAACAAAAATGATGAATCTATAAAGCAAAAAACATGTTATAAATTGAAGAAAAATTTGATAATATATGACCCTCACAAAAACTTTAAAATATCACTTTCAGAAGTGTACATATCCAGTAGACCCAAACCAAGTAACAACTTATAATATTATAGAACATTTTCTCCCACAAACATTTTTTTGTATATTGATGGATAATTTTACAAAACCACATATTGGCCCCCCAAACAAAAGTTAATATGTTCAAAAGAAATTCTATATGTGAGTAGCATTTTATGTCTTAAGCAAATAGAGGCAAATTATAAATACATAGTTAAAAAAAGAAAATATTACATGGACACCCCTAGGTTGCACTTAGATCATAGAGGCAATCAAAATTAAAATTAATTAAGGAGTAAAATAAAAAGGAAAAGTTCATCTCAAAAGCTATGGAATACAGAGATCTCTGTACTTAGAAAAACATATACGGACATGTAAGTTTTTGATGTTAAAAGTAAAATATGAAAATTCTATGATGTATTTCTCATTAAAAAGTTAGCCAAATAATTGCAATATAAAGCAAAAAAATCAAAAGTCGGAATTAATAAGAATAAATGCTGAAGTTAGTAAATTGGAAAGAAAAATACCTATTATACATAATGTATAATTATACACTTTATTTGAAATGGAAATACATGTGGGCAAGGACAAACCATTGGAACAGAGGCACAGTGTGGACAGTTCCACCAGGAAGTGGGTTGAGCATATTATGCGCTAGATTTGAGAGTGGAAACTACAGAAGGAATGAAGATTCTAACAACAAGGGCTTCTGCATATTTATGAGGGAGTCAGTGAAAGAAGACAGAACAACTCACTAGTTGAGAGCTCTAGTTCTTTTTTTTTTTTTTTAACATTTTATTAGGGGCTCATACAACTGTTATCCCACTCCATACACACATCAATTGTGTAAAGCGCATTTGTACATCGTTTCTCAAAACATTTTCTCACCATTAAAACCCCCAACATTAGGTCCTCATTTTTCCCCTCCCTCCCCGCTCCCCCCTCCCGCATGAGCCCTTGATAGTTTATAAATGGGTATTTTGTCATTTCTTGCCCTGTTCGACGTCTCCCTTCAACCACTTTTCGGTTGTCTGTCTCCCAGGGAGGAGGTCACACCCAGTTCCATGTAATCGGTTCCCTCTTTCCTACCCCTTCTCCCTTTACCCTCCCTGTTTTGCCACTCACACCACTGGTCCTATAGGGCTCATCCGTCCTGGATTCCCTGTATTTTCAGTTCCTATCTGTACCAGTGTACCTCCTCTGGTCTAGCCAGACTTGCAAGATCGAATTCGAGTCATGGTAGTGGGAGCGGGGAGGAAGCCTTTAGGAACTAGAGGAAAGTTGTATTTTTCATCGTTGTTACATCGCACCCTGACTGGCTCATCTCCTCCCCGAGACCCCTCTGCAAGGGAAATAGAGCTCTAGTTCTTTTAGTGGAAGATACATGGAGCATAAGGCCTGTGGGTTGGTGGTTGCAGATTCTGAACTCTGAGTACCTCCCCATTGATTGAATTTGGGCAGGAACTGGAAAATTGGTTATGCCTGTGCAGGGATCCCTAGTGGTGTAATGGCTACACATTGTGCTGCAATCAGAATGATGGCAGTTTGATACCACCAGCAGGTCCGCAGAACAAAGGCTTTTCATTCTTGTAAACTGATAAAAGAGGTCACATTGAGTCAGCATTGATTTAAAGGAAGTGAATTTGTCTGTTTGCTTTGATTAGAGTCAAAAGTGCACCACCAGGTTTACATCAATAAGCTTTGAAAAGAAAACTGCTTTCTTTTAATTTTCCCCCACACATTTTCCCAGTGACCACATATGAACCCCACCCCTCCACACTCCCAATAATGCAGTGGCACGGGACATCTCCCCTGCCATCCCATACCTTCCCAGTTCACTGGAGCTGCCTCTTCAGACCAGCTGTAACCCACTGTAGGGCCTGTATGACTTACAGATTCTACTCTCATGAAATGCAAAACTCACAACACAACCTCCTTTTTGGGAGGTGAACCCTATAATTCTACACTTCAAGGGAAAAAGATGTGCAATGTAGTAAATTATTTAATACAGCTCTTCTAGCTATAGACTTTGTTATTCCCATCAAATCACCCTCATTTTCCTGTTAGCTCTGGGTAAAAAGGAGAGGACGAGATACTGATTGTATTATATGTTCCAACTCTGAATGATTGGCATCCTACTGGATATAAACTGAGCCATCCCAGAAGCATAACTGGGGATTGCACTACCAGCAAGAGCCAGGAATGGAGAGCATGCTCTGGACCCCATGGTCCCTGTGCATTGAAACTCCTTGACCCAGGAGACAGCATTGATACCAAAGGAAAGACAGAGGAGAAGGTGCAACAGACCGATGAGCCGGAGCATAAGACAGAGTGGGGGACTTCCCAGCCCACAGAGCAAATGAAGATGAATGTGTTGAGTCAGGAGGCTGTGCAAAGCTGGAGCTGGCTGTCCTTCAGTTGAGTTTTAAAGTGGAGTGCTATATCCTTTGGGCATTTATTGTTGTTGTTTGTTGTTAGGTGCCATCAAGTCAGTTCTGACTCATAGCAACCCTATGTACCACAAACTGAAACACCACTCACCCCTATATTATCTTAACCATCGTTCTTATGTTTGAGCCTATTTTGCAGGCATTGTATTAATCTATCTTATTGAGGGACTTCCTCTTTTTTCTGCCCCTGTACCAAGCATGATGCATTTATTATCAGCCCTAAAGGAGATTTGTGTTATGTCCTGACTAAACAACTTTTTCCTGAGGATTTCTTGTCTGAATAGTAACTTGCTAACTCCCCTATTAAATTTCATAACCGTAAGCATTGTCTATGCGTTCTGTGTGGCCATTGCAATGAAGTCAGTTGAAAAACAGAGAGCACTAAGGGACACAGATCAGGACAGAATTCTCCCAAACTCATACTAAGAAATAGTCATCATTCATCAGATACTAAAACCAGGCAAAGACAGATCTGAAAAAGAAAACGATAGACCAATATTCTCTATGAATATTGGCATCAACAATTCTCAATAAAATATTAGCCATAAAATAATTCAACATAACCTCATGAGTTCATAGCAGATATACAAGGATAGTTCACAACATTTAAAAAGCAATCATTATAATCCATCACATAAATAAGATAAAGGAAAATAGTGACATGATAACATCCAATGACATTAAAAACTGCATTTGGAAAAACCAAATATTCATTCTTGATTTGAAAAAATGCTCAACAAAATAGGAATAGAATGGAAATTCCTCACCATAAGTAAAGACAAATATACAAAACCAATGACTAGCATTATTCTCAATGAAGAAGACTGAAAGCATTCTGCTGGTGAAATGTATTCACAAAAGGATGTCCTTCATCATAGCTTCTATTGAATATCGTATTGTAAATTATAGCCAGAACATTTAGACAAGAAAGAAAAACATAAAGCATTCAAATTGGTAAGAAAGATGTAAAATTATCCCTGTTTTCAGATGATATGATTATATATAACCTGGACACCCATCAAAAAAATTACCGGAACTAATGGAAACATTCAGCAAAATGACAGGTTACAAGATCAAAACAGAAAATTTGATTCCTCTACAGCAGTGTTTCCAAAAGTGAGTGATATTGCCCTGTGGGGGAAATGGGAGTGATCCAAATGGGCGGGAAAGTAGGGCCCTAAACTTTGTCCTGGATTATAAGCTAAAATATAAGTTTTTAATTGCTAGAAGGGCACTGAATAAATTATTTTCTGGAAAGAGGTCACTAGACAACAAAAGTTTGAGAATCTGTATTCTATATCAACATAGAAAATTCTGAAAAGAAAATAAGTAACAAGATACCATTTACAATAGCTACCCATAAGATAAATGAATGCCCCTGACCAGAAACACAAAAGTCTTATCCAGTTAACATCAAAATCACTACTTCACGAAAAAAAAAAACGTGATCTAGATAAATGGAAGAGCACATCATGCACATGGATAGGAATACACGATATTGTCACTATGTCAATATGCCCCCATATAACTTATAAATATAATGCAATCCAATCTCAATTTCATCAACATCATTTAGAGAGACTTGGAGGTGGGGGTTACTAACTTTGTATGAAATGGAAAGAAACCCTGGGGAAGAAAGGCAGTATTAAAGTGTAGGAGTTCCCATACTTCCCAATTTCAAACCTACTATGCAGCTGTAAATGGACGGATTTACTTCTAGCTTCTCAATTATATTTCAATTGTTCATGTGTCTGTCATTGTGCCAATATCAGGCTCTTTAGAGTAACATAGCTGCATAATGTTTTTGTTTATTTTTATGTGCCATTGACTCAGTTCCAACCCATAGCTACCCTATTCACAAGAGAGTGAAACACCCCCCAGTCCTAAGACACCCTCCCAATTGTTCTTATGTTGGAGCTCATTGTTGGAGCCATTGTGTCAGTTCATTTAATTGAGGGCATTCCTCCGCTAGTGGGACTGTAAAATGGTGAAAAATATATTATGGTACTTCCTTAAAATGTTGGAAATAGAAATGCCATACGCACCTCCCGTTCCCAATACTTGGTATAGATCCTAACAAAAATGAGAGCCTGGACACAAATAGATATATGCATATCCATGCTTATTGCATCATTGTCCACAATATCAAAGTGATGGAAAAAACCTACGTGATCATGAAGAGCTGACTGGAGAATCAAACTATGTTAGAGATACACAATGAATTACTAAACAGTGTTAAATCATAATAAAGACTCTGCAAACCACTTCATCATGTAGATAAACTATGCTGAATTAAATAAGTAAATCACAAAAGGACAGATATTGTATGAGTTGAGTATTATAAAAGGGGAATGTTAACAAACAGAAAGAAACATTATTTGACAGTTACCAGGAAGGGGAGGGTAAGGTAGGGGAAAATCACAAAACTAGGTAATAAACATGCATCAATTTAGGTAAAGGGAAAGGCAACATATTATAAGGGATTGAAAAGCACAGAGAGGTATACAAGGGTTATAGATCACAAATATAAATACTATTACATACACAATACTATATTACCAGTAACAACAAACATTAATCTCTAAGTGGTGACACAGGCAAAAAGGAAAGGTGAAAACTATGGATATGTAAAAGGGAAAATAGATGTGACCATATACAGATTTGGCATATGATATTTCTATACACATATTTGTACATGCTGTAAGCTAATCTATGTATATAGTAAAGTAAACAGAGAGGAACATTAAATAAAATGTTTAGCCCTAGCCAAACATCTTAAGGGAATTAGTCACTGGGACTGCGAGGCTCAGGACCACAGTCAAGGAGAACATCAAGGTTGAATGACATATCATAGTCATCAAATACAATGTTTTACATTCTAGTTTGGTAAGTAGCAATTAGAATCTTAAGTTTTTGAACAGCCATAAAAATGAAAATTATTTGGCCTTGCCCTGTCTGTAAAAAGAAGATTGAATTAAATCAAAGAAAGATGGAAATAATTATTCCAAAAGACTAATGGACTACACAAACCTAAACTTCCATGACCCTGAGACCAGAAGAACTAGATGGTGCCCAAGCTCTACTATTGACCATTCTACCAGGAGTTGCAATAACAGGTCTTGAATTGAGATGAAGAAAAATATAGACTAAAACTTAAAATTATTAAACAGAAAAAAGATTTCTGGTCTGATAGTGAGTAGTGGAACACTTGAGACTATGGTCCTTAATTATCCTTCAAGTCTAGAACTGAACATTCCCTCCCGGCTCAACTTTCAGCCATATGATAGACAAGCCTATAAGGTGAACAATAATACCAGAAAGGTATGCACTTTTTAGAACAATTAATCATGTGCTATCAAAAGGACAGTTTTTTTCTCAGGGAGACTAACAGGTTACAAGTAAGAATCAGAAAAAGCAATTCTATGGCCAGGATGTCCTCTTCTTAGCAGTACTCCTGGGAACCTCTCTCCGGTCCTTGGCCGTTCAACAATGTGGCCTCTGCTTTGTTCAGGCAAGTGCTACGATTCTTCTTTAGCACTAATAAATGACAAAACAACACCCCACTCTGCAAGTAGACCTCCTGACAGAAGGCACTTAGATTTACTTGTTCCATCAACCAAGAATCCAGCCACTTTGTCTCCTGCTGTTGGTGTTTCTGATGCCATTTCCACCACTTCTGTTCACAGGGATCTCAGAATCAAAAGAAGTGCTTCACTCATAACTCTTTTTTTTAAAAAATCATTTTATTGGGGGCTTGTACAATTCACATCACAATCCATTGTGTCAAGCACATATGTACATTTGTTGCCATCATCATTCTCAAAACACTTTCCTTCCACTTGAGCCCTTAATATCGGCTGCACATTTTCCCCCTCCCTCCCTACTTCCCCCTCCCTCATGAACCCTTCATAATTCACTAATTATTATTATTTTGTCATTTGTTACACTGACAGACGACTCCCCCGCCCTTTCTCTCCTGTCCATCCCCCAGAGAGGAGGCTATACATAGATTCTTGTAGATGGTTACCCCTTTCCACTCCCCATTTCCTCCACCCTCGAGGCATCGTCACTCTCACCACTGGTCTTGAAGGAGTCATCTGTCCTGGATTCCCTGTGTTTCCATTTGCTATCTATACCAATGTACATCCTCTGGTCTAGCCAGATTTGTAAGATAGAATTGGGATTATGATAGTGGGGGGGAGGAAGCATTTAAGAACTAGAAGAAAGTTATATGTTTCATCGTTGCTATCCTGCACCCTGACTGGCTCATCTCCTCCCCACAACCCTTCAGTAAGGGGGTGTCCAGTTGCCTACTGATGGGCTTTGAGTCTCCACTCTGCACTCACCCACATTTACAATATGATTTTTTGTTCTTTGATGCTTGATACCTGATCCCTTCGGCAGCCCGTGGTCACAGAGGCTTGTGTGCTTCTTTCATGTGGGCTTTGTTGCTTCTGAGCTAAATGGTTGCTTGTTTTCCTTCAAGCCTTTAAGACCCCAGAAGCTGTATCTTTTGATAATTGGGAACCATCAGCTTTCTTCACCAATTTTGCTTATGCACACGTTTGTCTTCGGTGATTGTATTAGGAAGGTGGGAATCCACTGATATGACAGTCATAACTCTTTTATTTTGATGGTCGTGAGATCCCTTCCTACTTCTTTTGAGATGGCTTACTTTATACCCAGAAGAATGGCAAAACTGACCAACCCCACATTCGAGTACCACCCACCTATTTTGCATGCTTCCCCCCAGTCATTTGGTGGGAGTTACAAAGATAGATATATGAGCCATACCAAGTAGCTCAACTGTGTCATATATTCAAAAAAATTAAAATTGATAAAATGAAGTCACATAGTATATGGAGGAATCCTACATTCTTACAGAAGAATTTAAAATAAGGTCTGAAAAATTATAATAAAATTATGAACTATCCCAACTTATATCTCTAAAATCAGTGCAAATCCAATCTAAATCCTAAAAATAATGATATTTTGTAATTGGATGAAGCTTTCTTAAAATGTTTATAAAAGATTAATTTGAGGGTATATGAAAAAATTTTGGATGAGATTTTCCTCAGTAATAGAACATATTGTAAAATAAGTTTAACAAAAGCAATATGGTATTGGTATATGTATACATAACTATGGTGTGGAACACAATGTAGAAAACTGAAATCAATTCTAGCATATAGGATCATTTAAAATACAGCAAAATTGACATTTTAATTTGTGAGAAAATAATTGATTATTCTATAAATGTTTCTATCATAACTTCTATCCACCTAAAAATAAACCAAAAAAATTTACTTAAAGCAAACAAAAGCATTAATAAGTTCCAGATAGATTAACATTAATAATGTATTAATAAGGTGATATATATAATAGATTAATAATAAGCAGATATAAAATAAGTTCCCAATAGATTAATAATATTAATAGATTAATAAGTTCCAGATAGACTTAAATGTGAATGGTCAAAATGAAATATCAACTAAGAAAATAAAGAATTTTACATATAAAATTTGAGAACAAGTCATGTGATTAGTTTCTTAACCCAAGTTAGAAAGTTAGATGTTTTAAATTTAAAAATTAAAATTAATGTATTATAAATACATGCATACTTTAAAATATGGCACAGTAATGATAACACATATCTGTAGTCTGGATATGAGGGGATAGCTGTTCTGAAAGAATGTTAATGAAAACATGAATTCATGATGCTTTATTGAAAGCTTTATGGATACACTCCTGAATTTGGAAATCTCAAATTTTTAAATTAAAATCAACAGTAAGTAAAGAATATACAAGGCCATGTGTATTACAGCATTGCTATTAGAATATATATATATATATATATATATATATATATATATATATATATAATCACTCTAGTGATCAAGTGGATTCCAAGGATGCCACCACCATGGCTCCTTATATATACTCTGTGTGTGTGTGTGTATGTGTGCACACGCACACAGGTATGTGTGCACACAATGGATTTTCAGTGAGGGCGTTGTTGAATAAATTATACTATAGTTTCAAAATGAAATATTTTGCAGCCACTAAAAAAAATAAAGGTGTTCAATTCCAGCTATCTTTTACAGAAAATAAAGGTGTTCAATTCCAGCTATCTTTTACAGATTGACATAACATAAATGTTTATCAGATAAGATTTAGAAAATATCTGAGGACGGAGACCAAAAATCTGAATTTTTTCATGGCCAAGTAAAGTTTGAGGATTATTTTGAAAATTTGTGGGTGAAGAACAATGTTTGAGGATTATTTTTTAAATTCATGGTTGAAATTTTATGCCACATATTGGCATCTGAATCAATCACATTTTTTGTATGAATAGATGTTCTGAAAATTGTAAGGTAAGAAAATACAGCCTTATGTTGATGCTAGTGGCCTTTTAGGAACATAGATCACAATTTCCTTGATAGGGATTCAGCCTTTTAATAGTTCTTTACCCCTTTTCTAGAACAGCCACATTCGAGAGGTCAAACATCAATTCTTCAAGGGGACATATTCAGATAAGTTATTGACTGGAATATTTTTGTTTACACCCAGACTCATATTCTTCTATGATTTTTTATAGTTCTTAAATCTTTCTCTGTAAATCCTTAGAATGTATTTGAAATAAATCTCTAATGACCCTTAGACACACACACATCAAATAACATTAGGTGACATTAATCCTTAGGAATTATTTTTACAATCTACCTGTGTCATTCACTGTGTTAATAATTTTGTACTTAATATCAATCTAATAGCAGCTATTATACTAGCTTCTCTAAGTGTATCATGTTGGAATGATAAAAATTAATTAATTTCAATCTTCCTAACTCTTGGAATCTAGTGGAAAAGACTGATGAAAATCTATATTATTATATGTAAATAAGTTCTATATTGCCTTGAAAGTATCACACTTTTTCACATTTAATCATCTCTGCAGCTTGCATGTATCATCACATAATTGGTAGTTGTTCCTAATTTGTTTTAAGTGATTCACAAAAAAATGGTGGATGTGGTAGTCACCAAATCTGGTGTCAATTTGAGGATTAAGACTGTAGGGGTGGAGTCTAGCCTGTCAATTTGGCGATAGTCAATGAGACCTCTGTGTGGGCATGGCCTTCTTCTGAGAATTCTGGGAAATCTGGTATTCCTTCTTGGAGGCAGGAGACACTTTCTCTCTCAGTTCACTCTCTTGGAGACACTTCTCTTTCTCTGCTCACACCCTGGGATACAACTGACAAGACACGTGGACCCACCCTGATGCAGCCCTGTGTGCTGTAGAAGCCATGCAGAGACCCCTGCCAGTGCTGAGATGTTTCCAATGCCACTGGATCCCAAGAATTTCTACCCACTGGCCTGTTATCTTCTATATTCGACATCATTGCATGTGTTTCATGAGTCTGAAGAGGACCTTATAGATTGGTATCGGACATTTGGGCTAATATCAGACTTATGGATTTGATCTGGACTGAGCTGGGATGTTTTCTCAATATTCAATTGCTCTTGTATATAAAACTCTTTCTTATACACATATGTGTGTGCATGGATTTGTTTCTCTAGTCTACACAGATTAACACAGTGGATCTTATAAATAATAGCATCTTAGATTCACATTATGAAGAAAAAATAAAATGATCAGTGAGAAAAGATAATGGACATACTTAGAGGGCATCAGAGAAGAAGTTCCTTATAGGTTTCCTTTGCTAGATTTAATCAAGAACTCCTGGTACACACATACGTGTACATACATATAATATTTTCACTCATATCATCAGAACTTTTGTACAACTCTAAGGTGATGGATATGTATTCAGATTATGTAAATACTAATGTTTGTTTCCAAAGTTGACTTAAAAGTTGTCTGCTTCAATATGGCATGAACTATGCTAGTAGAAATTTAGAAGAAAATAAATGTTCCAAGTTGAGAGATATTTATGACATAGTATAAACAGGACAGATTGTATGTGAGAATCTTGGTATAAATTGACTGATATAAAAACACAATGAAACACAAAAAGGATTACTAGAATAGAAGCTAAGTTTTAAAGATCATGTCAAATGAAGTAAAATTCTAATTATATTTCCTCTGATGAAAGAAACTAAGACATTTAGCTCACTGAGCTCACATATTATGTAGAATAATGCTATATATGGTAGATGTTACAGATAACATAATATGAAAGTGACCAACATGACTGAAAAATGCATAATTTGGATCAACTATTTGATCCACATGACTAGTGCATAGTACTGCTGATAACTTAAAATATGATATTTATTTAACATAACTAAGGAGAAAATCTCAAGCCAATAAGAAAATGTATGACATTTTCCATGAGAAGATGATGGATAAGAACCAAGGCCAAAAAGAAAGTCCTAGAGCCTTCACTGAATATGGCCTTCTAACCTCCTAAATTGTAAGACAATAAAAGCTTGTTTGTTGAAGGGGAAAAAAGGCTTTGTTTCTGTTTGAGAGTATGGAACAGTGAATTCAAGCTATGACACCCTTGGAAAAAAAACAAAGAAACAAACAAAAATACCCTGCTGTTGAGTTGAATCCAACTCAAAGTGATCCTATAGGACAGAGTACAGCTAGTTTAGAGTTTCCAAGTTTGTGAATCTTTACAGGAACACAAAACTTCATCATTCTCCAACAGAGAGACTGGTGTGTTTAGCAGCCCAACGCTTAACCACCCACTGCTTCACCAGGGCTCCTTTAAGAAATGAAAGAAAATTATTTTAACCATCTAAAGCAGCAATGCAATTTACAACCAAAAATATAATATTTAATAACACTTATTTTTTCATAGTTAAATGCAATAAACATTTTAAAAGGACTATCCCTTATTTAAGTGTTGGGCTGCTAACTGCAAGGTCAGTGGTTCAAACACACCAACTGATCACTGGAAGAAAAAGGAGATTTTCGGCTCCCATAAAGCCTTGGAATTCATAGGTTCAATGAGTCAGAATCGATTTGATAGCAGTAGCCAGCCAATCCAGCCATCACTTATTAAAGCATTTTAGATGGCGAAAATTATTTGTGCTGATCTCCTAACCAATAAACTGTTTGGAGCGCGATCCCACTCAGTGACACCATGAAAGGAAAATGAGGAGCAGATACCAAGGGCTCAGGCATAGAGAAAATGCTTTGAAAAGGACAATGGCCACATATGTACAAATGTGCTTGATACCATTTATGTATGGGTTGCTATAAGAGCCCCCATTAAAATTATTTTTAAAATAAATAAAGAAAAGAAGGGGGGAAAAGTAAAGCATGGAAATTTGCCACTGTAAAGATTATAATCAAGAAAGGCCTATGACTCAGTTCTACTCTGTGACATCTGAGTCATCATGAGCTGAGAGATAGCTTTATAGCGTTGAATTATCATCATGTATTGGGAGCTGTTGTACTGCTATGATGATATAGTATATGAACTTTTGCAACCAATAATATATTACTACTTTCAGAGATAGTGTGGGTACTTTTCAAACTCCCTTATCTCTTTTATTTTCTTCGTGATGTTGTTAAGTAGCCAAAATTCAATGCCTAGCTTTATGGACACAAATTGAATATACCATAAACGTCGAAGAACAAACAAATACTTCTTTGAAGAAATACAAACAGAATTTCCCCTAAAAGACAAGTTGCCAAGACTTTAACGTGTTCACTTGGGATACATCATCAGGAAAGGCCGCTGTCTGGGAAAGGATCTCCTGTTTGGCAAAGAAGACCAACTAAAATGAGAGAAGCCATACATGACATATGGATCACTGCAACAATGAACTCCAACCTTCCAATGATCATGATGAAGGCACAGTACTCAGCAACATTTTTTCAGCCTCGCATAAGATCACTATGAGTTGGTGCTGACCTGATAGCAATTCTCAATAACAAATGTGATCTGTGATACATAAATAGAAATTCTTATGGGAGAGTTTGTGTGTTGTGTTGGAGATATTAGAGCATCACCTGTTGGAGATGCTATAGAGAAGCTGTAAGCCCTGGGTTAGAGACTGACCTATATAAACTTTAAGTTTCCTTTATAACCTGAGATCTTCTGAAAGTCAATAGTAGTGGCTATAATGCAGCTCTCCATCAGACTTGAATTTTACCTGAGCACCCTTGTTAAATAGTTAAGAATATGGGTTCCTGAATTACATTGTCTGGGTTTAAATTCCAGTTTGTTTTCTCATTGACCAGAGGGTATTGGTTTTACTTATCTATTCCGTAGTTTTATAAAATATGTTACTCACCTCATAATGTTGTTGGGAACATCTAGTAATACATATGAAATCTATAGCACAAAGTTGGATACATAGCAGATATGAATTAATGGCTGTTATTATAACTAGTATTCACCAGGTGAAAGTTAATTGGAAGTGCTTTTTGTATATATTCATGATAAACAGTGGTGCACCAGATTAGTGTGAGATATAAACAAATTTGAAATCTAGCACTTGTTGAGCCTCAGTATCCAAATATACAAAATAAAAACAAAAATTGTCCAAACAGAATTTTATATGGATCAATTAAATAGAGTATGATGGAACAGATGGCATAATTGTTATTTTTATTATATATAATGAAATCTGACACAAGTACTAATTTTTTGATACATTTGGACTTTTTTCTTCTTTTATCAGGATTTATTTCAGGCAATATATATACTTAGTTTTAGGTACTGGTGAAACTATCATCTTTGCATTGTTAGTCCTAAAAATAAAATATGAATCTTGAAAATATGCTGGTTATACCTACAGAATTCTGATAAATATTTTGCTTTTGACTATATGCAAAAATAAATGCAAAATCACAAATTATACAGTACATTTCTACCTTCCAGTGTTTGTTATACAGATAAAGATACAAGTGGAAAATTTTGACCATATAAATGATGCATTCTAAATTATAAGAATAATGTTTCTTATCTATTCAATATGCTGTTTCTTTAAATACAGAGAATAAAACAGGGTTGGCTCTGCTGCAGTATTCATAACTAAAAAACTGATCCACTCTACCACAGTCTGACTTGGGCAGAATGATAAACAAGACCATTATCATTTTGCAGGGCAAAGCATGGCCCAATTTAAAAATAACTCTAAATTATTAAGAAGTACTTGAATAGCATGTCATTGTCCAAAACATGCAACAATTTACTATGAAAAATTATAGATGCCCATATTTTAGCTGATAAATCTGTTTGTATGAAGTATAAATTGCTTAGCTTAAGTGTATCTGCATTCCTTGTGATGCGTTGTATTTATTTCCCCTGTACTGTGATCACTGAATGCAGTTAGCATATCAAATTAGAGTTTTACTCCAGCTGCAGGTAGTACTAATTACTGAGCAGGCAGTTTGACATCAGCAATGAACAAATCTGTGTGTATAAAATATAATTACCCTTGAAAGTTGTACAATAGGTTCTTATTAATGAATGCCCATATATACTCTTTATATTGTTTCAGATCTATTTTAATTCATACCCATGTAAATGTATTCAGTTTCTTCTCTGATTTTGAAGAGCAAACTTGGCCTATTTTATACAACAGGATGTCAACATATTTCCTTCGGCAAATAATTAAAGGACATTGAAATTTTCAGGCACAAAACCAAAAGATAAATATCACTGCAAATAGAAAAAATACGTAAGTCAAGCTTTAAACAAACAGATGTCTGTGTTCTTTTTAGATAAAGAAAAACATTTATAGTCTTTCTGTAAAATACATTTGAATTGCTGTTTTCCTTGCCTGCTGACAAAATAGATTAGTGGAGATGATTTCTGTCCATAAAAGTTTTTGCACTTTTGACTCAGCAATTTAACTGCTACCAAATTACCCTTTCACCAATATTCCCCTCATCCAATTTAGAGAGAAATTTGCATTTGTCATTTTGGTTTTCTCGCTTTACAGTTCCTCTATCATTTTCCCTTTCCTTAAGAAATTGAATATGGTATTGGAGAGATTTTCTTCTCCTTTGCCTACCCAGCAGCAATTTCTACCTGCAAATAATGTGGAATATGTTTTAAAATAATGCTGATAGGTTCAAATACAGAGGAAGTAGGCAGATTACATTCAATGAGACCCAACATCATATCTAGTGGTTGCATTTTCAGAGTCAGTATCACTAGCACATATCTATGTCTCACAATAGGTGTGAATAGGATATATTATGATTATGCAGTAAATTTTAAACAAAAGGCATGAGACTTTTAGCTCTGTGGCATGAGCTATATTTAAACGAATCATTTGAAGCATATCCTTTGGGTTGAAATAACAAGCACACATGCTAATCAGAAGCAGAGCTATGTTTGGTTTGCTTTGTTTTCCTTTCCACCTGAATACTATTTCTTTACAACCATAAATTAGATTGTAGAGTCAGTAGGGCCATGCTGAAATATAACATCAACGTCATGGTGTGCCTTAGTTCAGTTGAGGAAGACCCTGCTATTTATTTTTTTAAAAACCAGCCGAAGAAGAACATTTCCAGGGAAGAGACAGGACTGTTATTCTTCTTCATTTGACTATCCAGCCCTCCATCCTCATTCCTATTACAGTAAGGATCTTCCAAGAATCCACAGTAAGTGACACATAGGAGACGATTAATAAATGATTGATATAGGGGGAAAAGTAAATAAATTGCAATTTTCCCTAGGAGAGTTTTAAAAGCCCAAATAAGAATTGGATGGGAATATTTTTTACCATTTACTGAGAGAGTGTTCAGAAGGGTTATTATGAAACCCACTGCCATTGAGCTGATACAGATTGCTACTCAATCAGATTTCCTCTCTTGGAGTTCAATCCCATTCTCTCTCCTGGGCTTTCAAAGAGCACAGTCAATTCCTAATACAAACTGGAATCTTTCATACTAGTGCCCCCTACCAATAGTCTATAGACGCTATACAGTTGCAGGGACATTTTTACTGTTTGATAGTACTATATATTGTATATCACCAACCCATTCAATGAAGCCTAATTCTAAATAAATGAATACATGAATGAATGAATAAACAAATAAATGTCTTCATGAAACAGAATCAAATGGTAATACAACATGGATTTTGGTGATCTAGCACTATATTGTCCAGAGGTTAAAATCAAACAACCTCACTAATTAAGATGCCTCATCTCTCACTTAGGTCCACACAATGACCAATCGATCTGGCAGAAATTCGGTGGCTTTATTTACCTCACAGTATATTGATATCATTGGTCCAGGCAGATTTGCAATTTTCACGTAAATGTACTCTCCTTTGGGTATCATGGCTCTTTTTTAAGCCATAATTTTATGAAAAAGAATATATATGTCAAAGTGTTCTCCCATTTTTACATTTATCTATTAAAAACCCAGGATAATTCTCAGACATGGAAAATGTACATCATACTTTTATCTGTTGGACTTTGGAAAATGCCATTAATGTATTTGATGGCAATTAATATTAAATGTTAACTATTTTATTTTTTCAAAAGAAATATGATCCAGCGTATATTCACAACTTTTGTGTTTTGACAGATTAATTACATTTGCCATATTCTGGTAGCCTGATGGCAAGGATAAAAAGCCTTAATTTAAGCAGTTTGAGAATAGTTCTACTCTTTAAATGATGTTTTAATAAAACACATGATGATTAAAAATTCTAAGAGACTGAAAATAATGTGGGCTGCAGATATATAACAGGCAGAAATCATCTCAGATTAAAAAGTTACGTAATGAAATATTACAACAAATATTTCAATAGGGAACTACAAAGGCATGAAAACCTGAATAGAAATTGAGGTGAGATTTCTGTGTGCAATGCTTTCTTAAACAGCTGTACCCTGTGCTCATCAGAATTACAAAAGAAGAAAACAATGTACTCTTCACTTGAAAATAGCATTGAAAGTTTTCCTTGTACTTTTCAGGCAAAAGTATTCTCCTGGCAGCAATAGACATGATTTCTTAGGACCTAATAACTTATCTTACTAAATAACTTACCAATAGAGAATAAAGAGAGCTAGTCTTCTTTTCAATGTCCTTGCCACTAGGTGTATTACTTAAATAGTGAGAATCTGTATGTGTAGTTAGAGTAGATGACCATTAAGGTTCCTTGTATCTCCAATGAACCTAGTTATACCCATGATTCTAATAACATCTAAGTTGCACATAGAAAAATATCAATTTCACCTTTCTTCTTAGAACTGAACTGGGTCCTTAGCGATTCAAAAGAAATTTTCCATGTAGCAGAAATAGCTTAAGTAAACCACATGACACATACATTTAAAAGCCTTACTTTGTTTTCAAGCAGCTTCTCTTTGAAGAAAATGTTGTTTAAGTATGTTAAGAGTTTGTACATTTCTAAGAAGATCAGAGTTCATTGCCATTAAGAGATTTCTGAAGGTGAAAAATCAGAGTTCTAAGTAAAAGATGTTATTGATTAAGCAACCAAAGAACAGAATGGTTTCTTGGCAGACCTTAGTAAACACTCAAGTGATTTAAAAATACTTTGAGGAAACTCATGAAAATAAATGCTTAATAAGTAAGAATCATCTTTGGAAATGAGAACAATAAATCTGAGTAGAAAAGACCTTGAACTTACAAAAAACTTACTTTACAAGAATTTGACTAAAATTAACTCAAAAGCCTGGATATTGCCATCTAAATATTCTATTTGAGAAGGACAAAGATAAATTATGAAAGAAGAATTAATTTTTGCTGTGATCTGACAAAAATTTCAAGGTTCATCAGTGTTCACATTGTAGCATTTCATAATACACACTCAGTAATGGGGGAATATATCTGTCCAGAAATAAAGATTCCATACTCTGAGATGTAAATTTTCAAGGAATAATGTCAAAATTTGTACTAGTTATAAACAATTGAGCCACAGATATGTGAATAGATCTTGGAACTTGAGAAGTAGAAGTATGGCATTTATTAAACTTCATACATTTTAGCATATAGATAATCACCTTTATCTTCCTCAGTTTTCCTCACATGAACTCAGAGATTGGGAGAGAAACTTTGTAATTTTACTCGGTTCTTTTGGAGACAGGGGCGATGTTCGGAAGGAACACTTCAAGCATTGGTGGTGGTTAAATTTAGAGGAGCAGCCACCTAAAGAGACTAGTACCTAAGAAACACAGAAGTCTGAATTCTAATTGACGAAATACTTGAGAAATAAATTGTTCAAGGCTCCCTTCCTCCCCAAATTGGCAAGGGACTAAACCAGAATGTATGGAAGAGATTTTTCTGAATGATAGGTAGAAAGGAAATCTCTCTCTAAGTAACAGGGACAAGAGACAAAAGAACAGGTTGAAACAAAGGAGAAGGAAACAATGGTTCATATTATTGGTATAAGAACCTACTGTGAAGAAGGAATAAACTGTGGGATTAACCACTGAAAACCCTATTAATAGCATTGAAATCTTGTCAGATATTGTAAACCTCATGCATAGCAGCAGAACATTGTCAGAGATCATATCAGAAGATGCATCCTTCACGTTGGAAGGCATTCAAAATATGACTGAAGAAAGCTGCCTTTTAAAAATAGATTCAACCTGAATGATGTATAGCGGTGGAATGCAGCCTGACTTCTCCTTGGGGGTGTGGCCTTTGGGATAAGAGAGATTGAGGAGAGTTGCTTCCCCCTCTCCTCCGGCTGGATTTGGTCCTGCATCTGGTTTGTTGAACTCCTGATGTGTTTGTTGTCTGCCACAAGTGGACTGTTGACCTTGAATTTATTTGTCAACAGTGGATTTTATTTACCTCAACATCCAGCAACCTGTAGCCCTTCTGCTTCTTCATCCTGTTTCCTGTTCAACTTACACAACTTCCAAAGTCAGAGAAATCTTTGGCTTATGACTGACCTACAGACTTGAGCCAGACTCTACTTTCCTAGTTTTATAACTGTGCATTTATTGATATATATATATATATATTCTAAACTCACTGTAAATGAGTTTATACTGATTCTTAGTGACCCTAGAAGTCAGGTAAGAACTGCCTCTTTGGGTTTCCAAGACTGTAACTCTCTTTTTTTAATGTTTACTTGTGTTTTATTGACTATGCCAGGGCATTTGACAATATGGATCATAACAAACTCTATTCCCTTCAGACAAATGGGAATTGCAAAATATTTCATTGTGTTCACTAAAAACCTGTACATGGAGGCAGTTTTGTGAACAAAACAAAGGAATACTCCATTATTTAAATCAGGAAAGGCATGTATCAAGGTTGCATCCTCTCACCATGACACTGTAACTCTTTATGGAAGTAGAAAGGACTGTCTTTCTCCTGAGGAGTACCTGATGGTTTAGAACTACCAACCTTGTGGATCCCAGCCCAATGTATAACCTACAACACCAGAGATAACTCTATCTCTCTGTATCTCTCTCTACACACATACAAGTACCACTTGATTTGCTTCTTTAGAGAACTCAACATAACACAACGTGGGTGGATTACAGCTTTGGGGACCTTATTTTGCTGATGGGGCACAACTCAAAATTTGAGGAGCCAGTTGCAAACATCCGTTAATTATTGGAACTTGAACCGTATGAGGTAATAAAATTGAAATAATCAAATGAAATGGAACCCATAAAGATTAATATCTTAGATATTAGTGTGCTGAACTCGACTGGAATTGGCCATTTTGAATCAGACATTCATGTGTTTTACTATGCCAAGAATGACAAATTCAAGACGAATGACACCAATTCACTATCAAAAAGTTCATTTCAAGATCAATCTTGAACTACAGTGTATTAGGCAGGGTTCTTTAGAGAAACAAAACCAGGTTTTGTTTATACAGTGAGAAGGAAAATTTTAACTAATTAGTCCATACAGCAGTACAGAGGACTCTGTTCAACTCACTTTCATGGAACAATTAATATACTGAAGGTCCTTCAACTCAAGTGGGCTGCTGTCCAAGGTCAAAGAGCAGAAAGAGGAGTCTTCCCTCAACTAAGACAGGCAGAGTTGCCACCCTCCACCCCCATCCCAGGTAGACAGCAAGGTGGGGTAGCAACAGTCAGTACTGCTGGGAGTTTAGCAAAGCAGGCCCAAATAAGATCTCAAACGCAAGTGATGTATGCACAGCAACACAATCCCCCAACCTTGAGCACAAGTGATGTACACACAAGGAAGCAGGTTTCAAAAGACCCTAAGGCTCTAGCAACTCTATCCATAGGTGGCTCAGCCCACAGGTAGTGCAGCACAGAGTTGAGGCAAAAAACTAGTTCAAGCAGCAGCACATGGTCTGATCGCTAGGGAAGAAGAGATTGACCAAGAAAAGTATTTGTCTCAGTTGCCCTCCAATCAAGCTGTGACCTGATAAAACTCTGACCACATGTTCCTATGGAGGCCTGGTTGGCACAATAAACCCATCACATACATTGTTGTCTCTGATAGGATAACATCTAGCTGTATACAAGTAAACAAAGTCAATACAACTATTAATCAAATTTATACACCAACTACTAAAGGTAATGGTAAACAAATTGAAGTATTTTACCAATATCTTCAGTCTTTTTTTAAAAAAAACATTTTATTAGGGGCTCATACAACTGTTATCGCAATCCATACACACATCAGTCTTAAATTGTTCAAACTTGCAATCAAGATGCATTGATAATTGCTGGCAAACTATGGTCTTGGCGGTAGATGTGAAGCTGGAGACCAATGGATAGAATTGTATATTACTCCTTTACTGAAGACTATACACATGGAGTTCTTCAGATGGGATACACAGAAATCAAATTGACTACATATTTGGGAAGAGATGATGGCAAAACTCAATATCAGCAGCTAAAACAAGGCAGGGACTGACTGTGGAACAAAGCATCAAATGCTTATGTGTTAGTTCAGGTTGAAAATAAAGAAAATTAAAACAAGTCCACAAAACCCAAAATAATACCTTAACTATATCCTACCTGAATTTCAAAAAAACATCAAGAACAGATTTGACTCATTGATTATTAATGACAGAAGAACCTGATGATCTGTGGTGACATCAAGAACATCATACATGAAGAAGCAAATTGTTATTTAAAAGACAGGAAAACAATAAAACTTCAAAAAATTTCATAGGAACACTGAAAATTGTTATTGAATGTAGAAAATCTAAAGCAATTGGAAGAAATAAAGCTAAATATAATGTCAATGGCAGCTCAAGAAGACCAACTAAAGTATTAAAATGAAATGTGCCAAGACCTGAAGTTAGAAAAACTAACAGGGAATAGCATGTTTGGAATTTTTCAAGTTGAAAGAATTGAAAGAAAAAATATCAAGCATTTAGTTATAATATCGAATGATTCGATAGGCAAAATATTGTACAAATATTTTACAAAACAGGAAGCATCAAAAGAAGATGGAAGGAATATATAACAACTGTACCAAAATGAATTGGTCAATAACCACTTGGATATGGTGAAAAATCAATGTTAATTATGAAGGGTCCAAGCTGTGCTGAATGCATTGCTGTGATAAGTTTTGTGTCAGCTTCCCTGAGGCAAGATGCTCCGTAGCTTGGATTTAACCTAATAGAAACACTTCCAGGCTGCCCTGCATAGTTAGGAACCCCTTACTCCGGTTGCAGCCTGATGATATCACCTTGGGGATGTGGCCTACTTTACATCTAGAAATAGACACTAGATTACTCACTTTCTCTCCTTGCTGGTGTGAATACTGCATTGACCAAGTTCTTTTGATTTGAGTCAATCATATTTCATGTATTGTTGCTAGGTACCATCGAGTTAGTTCTGATTCTTAGCAACCCTATGCACAGCAGAACAAAACACTGCCTGGTCCTATGCAATTCTCACAACTGGTCCTATCCCTGAGCCCGTTGTTACAGCCACTATGACAATTCATCTCCACGAGGGCCTTCCCCTTTTCCAGCTGCATCTCCACATTGCCAAGTATGATGTTTTTCTCCAGGGACTGGTTTCTCTTGACCATTATGTTCAAAGTAAATAAGATAAAACCTTGCTATCCTTGCCTCCATTGACCAACCTGTCAGTACCTCTTCCTTTTAATAGTGCGTGGCATTTTCAATATTCTTCATCAGTACAGCAATTCAAATGCTTAGATTCTTCTTTCTTATTGGTCTTTCATATTGCCTGCAAATTCTGGGAGATATCAGGGGATGTGCTGATGGGCCTCTGCTTCCACCACATGCGGTCTCCTTTCTTTGTCTCCCTGCTTCATCTTCCTATTATGTCCCTCTGCCTTCTGGTTTGTCTTCTGGAGTCTAGGATTCTTGGCTTCCCAGTCTAGCAGCCAGTCAAATAAGGAAATGACCCCATCTTGACATGTGACATATAGACTTGAACCAAACTGGATTTCATCACTTGTACAACTGTGTGTGCTATTTTTTTCATATAAATGTCTTTCTTTATGTACATTTATAAGTGTCACTTCTTTTGCTTATCTAGAGAATCCAGCCTAATAAAATTGGTGAAAAACAAGATTCCATGAATTGTAGAATAACAATTGAAATTTGTCAAGCAACCAATGCAGTGACAGAAGAATTTGTAAGATAGCTACCTGTTGAACAGACTAGAATAAATATATCTTTCTGCTAATTCCAAAGAAAGTTGACCCAACACAATGAGAAAATTATTAAATATATTATTAGTATCACACACAAACATATTGGCTGAGGATAATTTTAAAATTTTAGAAATTTGGACCAGATTCAAAAAAGGACATGGAACAAGGACAGCATTGCTTACATAAGATAGATTTTGGCTAAAGTAGAGAATACCAGAGAGATATTTGCTTGTGTTTTATTGACTATGTAAAGGCAGTCTACTGTGTGGATCATAACCGATTATGAATGACTTTGGAAAGAAAGGATATTCCAGAACACTTAATTATTTTCATTCAGAAGCTGTGCATGGAGAAAGAGGCCCTTATTTAAACAGAACTAGGGTATACTGAGTGCTTTAAAAGGAGAAAATGTGTGCACCATGGTTTGACAGAAATTTGGACATTTTTAATGCAGTGAATGGACTTTATATTATTAAAGTTCCTTTCATGGTTTTAAAGTATCATTCACTGCTGTCGAATCAATTCTGACTCATAACAATACTATAGCAGAGAATAGAACTGCCCTGTTGTTATTTTTCAGACTATCAATCTTTATGGGAGCAGAAAGCCTCATCTCTTTCCCATGGAGCAGCTGGTGTTGAACCACTGACCTTACATAATTTAATGCATAATCTACTGTACCACCAATGCTCCCTTTCACTAATAGGTGCTTGTAAGGAAATGTAAAGGATTTCATGATAACTTAGAATAAAAACAACAAATCAAATGCTTTAGATTTTCTCAAAAGTGTTACCCAGGACATCAGCCCAGGAATGTTGTTTGATGTTTGAAGCCAGGTAGAAGCACTGCATCAAATCACCAAGTGCCTCACATCCCCTCTGATTTATGTGTTTTGTTATACTGGTAAATGATTAAAAGGTAGAAAAATATTATTCTGTTTTTATGTAATTCAGAGGTCTGAAACTTTCTCTACAGATAATTTTACTAAAACAAGGAGTACTATAACAATTGTGTTGACATAGTTATCTCCTAGATGATAGAGCTAGCGTATCTCGGTATGGCGTACTGTCTACCGAGATGACTTCAAATTCTTGGAAATAGTGAATATTTCTCATGGAATATTTACAATGTGGAATTAAACTATATTTACTGTGCATGTGTTCTGGATATAAATTTACAAGATGAAATAATTCCCTTCTCCCAAAGAAGTTAGCATTTTTCTTTTCGGTTCCTTTTCAAGTACCTACTTGGCCCAGAATTTAAACATTTTGAAAGCTAACTCTTGCTGATAAATACTTAACAAATAATTTTAATAAACCATTTTATTCTTCTACTGATTACAAGATAACTTCACATTCCAGGCACTAGTGAATTCTGAAATGAACTACAAATAAGACCACTGCACCTATTGGCTTTTCTTAATAAAATATCTTCTGGGAGATTGTTCATGTTTGAGTTTGGTAATTTTTGAAACAAATATATACGATTGGTTTATAATACTGACATCACTGATGTCTATAGAAAAGGTTATAATGTTCGGAACTCATAACTACAATATAGACAGTCACATAGCAACTTGTTCACAATGAATATAAGCGATGATCATTCTTCAGTTATGCTTCAGTCACAAGCTGTTTTTGAAGTTTTATAAAGTTATAACTGTTGGAAAGAGTAGAGACCCATTAGTCATGTTTCATAATGACCCAACTCATCCCCATCTATTCATTGACATTGCTATACCACATTGTTATTGAGATCTAGGTATATTTAATAGGGACAAAATGCATCATATATGATTAATCTTCTTCTTCAGCTTACCACAGAGATATCATTTGACATATATTAAAGCATATAATCAAATCCAATAAGCAGATGAGTATTAATGACAATTTCTTTGAGGTACATCCATTTTGTTTGATTTTATAAACCATAATTTCCAATAACCAAATTGCTCGTGCAACAGAGAATTGATTCTTATAATAAAGACAACAATTATTTCACCTTTAGGGGAAATTAGTTTACAAAATCTTTTCAACATGTACCAGTTAATCTAATCCCTGTGGTAACTCTATGAAATGTATAGCATATATCAAGTCCATCAATTAACAGATGAAAACTAAGAATGAGGTTAAGTGACTTCTTCAATAACAAGAATTTCAGTACATAGAAAAGCCAAACCAAAGATGATCAGTATTCATTTCTTTAAAATGGGGTTATTTGTGTTTTCCCAACTTGTCTTCTGAATCCTAGCATAAATAAAATGGCACATAAGAAGAAGAAGTGTGACCTAAGACCTCTATATCCACTTACATGAGAATAACTCTCCTTTGCCTAATTATTGCATATTTGAGTTTTGCATAATATTTTATGAAAAAATATTCATTTTGGATCATAATGGACAAAAGGCATTGGCCTATGTACATATATGTATAAGGCAATACACTGAAGCTGCAGATGGGCCTTAGGCATTGGCTCATACCTTCCCTCAATACAAAAACACAAATTGGCATTCTGTGATGCTCACCTCCCCCACCACACACACACACACACACACACACACACACACACACACGATCACTGAAGACAATATGGGTGCATAAGCAGATGTGGTGAGGACAAAGGATGGTGCCTAGCTATTAAAAGATACAGTGTCTGGGGTCTTAAAGGATTGAAGTTAACCAAGCGGCCACGCAACAGTGAAACAACAAGCCCATATGGAAGAAGCACACCAACCGGTGTGATCATGAGTAGTGAGGTGTCGAGACTGGGCAACATGCCTCAGAAGATTCACAACAAACAGTAAGCAAACAAAAAACATGCATTGGTGAGAATGGAGGGGGGGGGTTGGAGCAGAAACCCAAAACCCATCTATGGACAATGGAGCATCCCCCCACAGAGAGGTCACAAGGAGGGGGTGAGTCAATCAAGGTGCAGTAGAGCACTAATGGGTCACACAATATAACTCTGTTCCCTGGAGGCCTCCTAACCTAACCCCTACCCTCCCTATCATGACCTCAGTTCCGCCTCCCAATCTAGACTAGACTGGAGCATGTACACAGGTATAGGCAAGAGATAAAACTCACAACACATGGAAGCCAGGAACAGGAATGGGAATAGAGTGATCAAAAGGGGAAGGAGAAAGGGTTGGAGGGGTGTGGAGAGAAAGGGGCACTGATCGCAACGAATGGCACATAACCACACACCCCCATGCTGGGGGAAGAATAATAGACACAAGAGGGGACGGGAGATGATGGTTAGAGTGAGATTTTAAAATAATTAACAATCTAAAATCTATCAGGGGGCCACGAGGGTTGGATTGGGGGAGGAAGGAGGAAAAAAAGAAGGAGCTGATACCAAGGGCTCAATGGAAAGTAAATGTCTAGAAAAGAACAATGGAATATATGTATGAATATGGCAGACACAATTGATGTATGGATTGTCACAAGAGTTGTAAGAGCCCCCAATAAAATGATTTGTTTTTAAAAAGGAACAAAAGGCTTGGAAACCACTGGAGTTGTCTCTACTTTTGACTTTGATTTCTTCCTGTAGTTAAGTACTAATATACAAATTCCACTAATTTCCCATTTATAACTTCATCATTTTTGTAGCATATTATTGTCACCATGACTGGTTTGTCATCTATAAAATAAAGGTCTTAGTATTTTTTATTAGTAAGTGCAAGCAAATATTTCTTTCTTTTTTTCCCCCTTTCAAAATCATTTTATTGGGGACTCATACAACTCTTATCACAATCCATACATACATGCATTGTGTCAAGCCCTTTTGTACATTTGTTGCCATCATCATTCTCAAAACATTTTCTTTCTACTTGAGCCCTTGATATCAACTCCTCATTTTTCCCCTCCCTTTCCTCTCCCCCTCCCCCACGAACCCTTGATAATTTATAAATTATTATTATTTTGTCATATCTTACACAGTCTGATGTCTCCCTTCACCCACTTTTCTGTTGTCCATCCCCCAGGGAGGGGGTTATATGTATATCCTTGTGATTGGTTTCCCTTATCTCCCCCTCCTTCTCCTTCCCCTCCTGGTATTGCTACTCTCATTATTGGTCCTGAGGGGTTTATCTGTTCTGGATGCCCTGTGTTTCCAGCTCTTATCTATACCAGTGTACATGCTCTGGTCTAGCCGAATTTGTAAGGTAGAATTGAGGGCATGATAATTGGGGGGATGAAGCATTAAAGAACTAGAGGAAAGTTGTATGTTTCATCATTGCTATACTGTACCCTGAATGGTTCGTCTCTTCCCCCATGACCCTTCTGTAAGGGGATGTGCAGCTGCCTTCAGATGGGCTTTGAGTCTCCATTCCACATTCCCCTTCATTCACAATGATGATTTTTTGTTCTTTGATGCCTGATACCTGATCCCATGGACATGTTGTGATCACACAGGCTGGTGTGATTCTTCCATGTGGGCTTTGTTGATTCTCAGCTAGATGGTCCCTTGTTTATCTTCAAGCCCTTAAGATCCCAGATGCTATATCTTTTGATAGTTGGGCACCATCAGCTTTCTTCACCACATTTGCTTATGCACCCGCTTTGTCTTCAGAGATCATGTAGGGAAGGTGAGCATAATGGAATGCACGTTTAATAGAATAAAGTGTTCTTGCATTGAGGAAGTATCTGAGTGGAAGCCCAATGTCCATCTGTTTCCTTAATACTAAACCTATATATATGCCCATAGATCTATTTCCCCATCATCATATATAAATATATTTACATATGTACATGCATGTATTTAGACCTCTATAAATGCCCTTTGCCTCCTAGTTTTTCCTCTATTTCCTTTTACTTTCCTCTTGTTCCACTATTATGCTCAGCCTTAATTTGGGTTTCAGTAATTTCTCTCAGTTACATTGCCCTTGATCAAGCCCTACCAGGCATCCTACACCATCGATTTTGGATCACTTGTTGTTCCCTTGTCCCTGGGTTTAACAACCACTTCCTTTCCCCTGCCTCCCCCTCTCCCATGTCCCCCTGAAAATGTCAGTCCCACTGTTTTCTCCTCCAGATTGTTTATCCCATCTATCTTATCAAGATAGGCCTGCACAAATAATAATATGCACACAAAAATGTCAGAGCAAAATGCAGCAACAACAGAAAATAAAACAACAGCAACAATAACAAAAATACAATGACAAAAAAAATGAGGAAAGCCTGTAAATAGCTTAAGGTCTATTTGTTAACCTTTAAGAGTGTTTTTCTGGTCAAGTCTGATTGGGTGCCATGCCTTGTGAATGCAACATACCGGCATGAAGCAGGGAACCAATAGAGAGGTCTGAGGGGCAGACCCCGATCCCAACTATGTGGACAACACCCTCTCCCCCAGAATAATTCACTTCAAAGGTTAGCACTGAATCTACAGCTCAGGGAGAGGGACATGTCTGATCAGAGCACACAAGAGCAAATGAAGGGGGAGGAAGACAGGGTGGAGCACATTCTGGCCCACCAAGCCTTAAGGATGATATCCCTGCTCAGAGCAGCCAATGCACAGAGAGGATCATATGGCCTGCCCCACTAGGAGACATGACATCCCTCATGGTCCCATAGCCATATTGAGGATAACAATGGAGACACAGTGCAGGAATTGTGCCAGATCTGACCCCAACACACCGAGGCAAAACACTAAGGGCGTGCAACAATAAGGGGAGCACAGCAAGGAAGTCTGGAGATAATACAAAAAATAGACTTTGGGGCAAGCAAAAATTTCTAAACACACATGCACATCCAGTAGAATCTGTATGAGAAGCAAAATTACACAATTTTATAATTAAAGCAATTCTAAATTGTCCCATTGAGTTTAGAGGGTTAATATTTGAGAAGGACATATATGCCACTTTAATTCATCATTAAATTATGCAGCTTTGGAAAACTACTAACAAAGGCATCAGCTACCATCAAATTGTGAGAGAGACATGTGATTGTTTATGGGAAACATGTATAAATGAAGCAAATTTATATGTGTTTAAGAGTCTGTCATTTGCAATATAAATGGATTTAATCTAAGTTTATAGAAAGCAATAGTAAGGATAATTATAACATAAAAATAATTATAATTATAAAATAGAGTAATATATAAAATCATCATTTTATAGACAGAAATAACTGCAAAATAATACTTTTAAAAAAGCTTTTACATTAGCTACAAAAATATAAAATCATAAGGAATGACTCTAGCAAAAGACATGTAAGTTCTCTAACTTAAAGCCATGAAACAAGGTGACAAAGTTTTAAAAGGACCCAAATATAGGAATTTGAAGAGTCAAATATTAAAAGGACAATTCTCTTAAATTCTCTTATTGCTATGGAATAAAAGCAATACCAGCTATAACCCCAGGAGATTTTTTTTGTAGAAATTATAAAACATACAGGGGAATGTAAAAGACCTAGAATATGAAAATAATTCTAAAAAATAAGGAAAGAAAATGAAGTTGTATGACTTTCACAACATGAATCTAGTATGTACTATAAAACTATAATAATCATGTTTAAGATATGAAATACTAATAATAATGTATAATTAATCAACGACCCACAAGGGTAGAAGGGTATGGGAGGGAGGGGAAAAAAGAGGAGTTTATACCAAAGGTTCATGTAGAAAGTGTTTAGAAAATGATGATGGCAACATATGTACAAATATGCTTGATACAATTGATGTAGGCATTGTGATAAGAGCTGTAAGAGTCCGCAATAAAATGATTTAGAAAAGAAAAAATGGCACTGGCACAAGGATTAAAAGATTATCATGAGAAATAAACACAGACTTTCATGGTTTTTAATATTTTGACAAAGATGGCAAAGCACTGCTTGTAAAAGATGAATATTTATAAAAGCTATGTTAAAATAACTGAGTAACTACTTGGCAGAAAGGAGGCTCAACCCTACTTTACACTATGCACAAAATTAATTTGTAATTGATTATAGACCTAAAACAAAAATTAAAACAATAAAGCATAGAAAGATCATGCTAGTTGAAACTTTATTTCAGATGGTTCAACAAGAAGTAGATAGATGATGATGATGACAATGAAGACAATGATAAATTTTTAAAATGATAATTGTGTACATAAAGTAGATTGAATAGATGATAATAATGGTTGAATCTAAGTTAAGGCTGTACCACTTGTCCATTCGTTTGTCGTATTGTAGTGAGTTGCATGACACTGTGATGCTGGATCTATATCACCAGAATTTCGAATACTAACAGAGCCACTCATGATGAATAAATTTCAGTGGAGCTTTGAGATTAAGGACACATTACAAAGAAAGAAAGATTACCCATTTCGGAGAGACTGGCCATAAAACCTTATGAATTACAGTAGATGATTGTCAGAGATGGTGTCATAAGATGAGCCCCTCACGTTGGAAGGCACTCAAGATGGGAGTGAGGAAGAGCTGCCTCCTCACAGTAGAGTTCACCATAGTGATGTGACTAGGAATAAAGTTTTTGGAATCTTCATTTGTTATTGTGTCTTGGCCCAAAATGAGAAGAACCAACTGAAAACATTCATTAATAATTGGAATGTGGAATATATAAGGTATGCATATATAATAAAATGAAATTAAATGCATAAGGACTGATATCCTAAGCATTAGTGAGCTAAAATGGACTGATTTGGGCTATTTTATGTTGGACAATCATATGGCTTACTAAGTTGGGGATCACAACTCCAAGAGAAATGACATCACATTCATTGTCAAAAAGAATATTTCAAGATCTATATTAAGTATACTATCAATACCACACAAGGACATCAAGTTAATACAAACATGTATCAAATTTCTGCATCAAAAATTTTGTTTCAAGCACTAAAGCTTAGAATGAAGACATTGAAGATTTCTGCCAACTTCTTTAGTCTGAAATTGTTCAAACATGCAATGCAGATGTATTTTTCATTGCCGATGACTGGAATACAAAAGATAGAAACAAAGAGAAAGGAATAGATGTTGGAAAATATGACCTTAGCAAAAGAAACTAAGCTGTAAATACCATGAAAGAATTTTGCAAGACCAAAGACATCTTCTCTGAAAATACCTCTTTTCAACAATATGAAAGGCAATAATACATGCAGACTTCACAATATGAAATACGCAAGAACCCAAATGATTAATTCTGTGAGAAGAGATGACAGAGACTCTTGATATCATCAGCCAAAACCAGACCATGGAACAAACCATCAAATGCTCATATGCAAGCTCACCATTAACTTAAGAAAATTACATCAAATCCGTGAGAGCCAAAATGTGACCTTGAAAATGCCCCACTTGAATTTACAGAAAATTTCCAGAACAAATTTGATTCACTGAAGATTAGTAACTTAAAACCAGATTAGTTTTGAAATGACATCAAGAATATCATACATGAAGGAAGCAAACAGCCATTAAGAAGACAGGAAAGCAAGAAAAGATCGAAGTGGATATCAGAAGAGACTTTGAAACTTACTGTGTGCTATAGCAAATGGAAGAAAAGATTAAAAAAGAGCTGAAGGGAAATATTCAAAGAGCAGCTCAAGAAGACAAAGTACAGCATTTAAACAAAATGCACAAAGACAGAGTTAGAAAGCAAAAAGGGAAGAACATGCTCAGCATATTTCAAATTGGAAAAAATTCAAGCCTTCAGTTAGCATAAAATACTGAAGAATTATATGGGGAAAATAGTGAACTATGAAGGAAGCATCAAAAGAATTTGGAGTCACTGTTTCAAAAAAAATTGGTTGAGATTCAACCATTTCAAGAAGTAGCATATGGCCAAAACCAATTGTATTACAGGAAGAAGTCCAAGCAAATCTGAAGGCATTAGTGAAAACCAAAGTGGCAGGAATTAACAGAATACTGATTGAAATGTTTCAACAAGCTGAAGAAGCACTAGCCTCACAACTCTATGCCAAGAAATTAGGAAGATAGCTACCTGGCCAACCGACTGGGAGATATCCATATTTGAGCCCATTCCAAAGAAAAGGTACCCCACAGAGGATAGATAGATAGATATTATTAAACACTAACATTTATAGCACATCCAAGTCAAATTTTGCTGAAGATGATTCCACCATGGTTAGCACTACATGGACAGAGTTGACAGAAGCTCAAGCCATACTCAAAAGAGGTAATAACATGAGGGATCTTATGTTAGACAGGGTTCTCTAGAGAAATAAAATCAGAACACTAATAATTTTATACATATGTGTATAGATAGATAACATGAGAAATAAACAGTTAATTAAGCTATAAAGCAGTACAAATGGCTCACTGCATCTCACTCCCGTGAGACAGCTGTGAGACACTGGCAGTCCTTCAAGTCTTGAGGGCTACCGGGTAGTCCACTGTAGAGCAATTCAGGCTATTTGGCCACAGGCAGCAAACAGCAAGTCAGGTAGGTCACGAATAGTCAGCCAGATGACAGGGTCCGACAGTCCCTAGCTCAATAGATGTAAGTTCCAATAGTGTGGGAAGCAGGTCTTGAAGGAACCTCAAATTACAGTGACACAGTCCACGGGTTAGGTGTCCCACAGGTAGTGTAGCTTGCAAATTGAGGCACAGAACAAGCAAGGCAGCCGCACACTGATCCGATGATCAAAGAGCAAGAGGCAAGAAATGCAAGGCTTGCTGAGCCATTTATCTCTCCGCCCACATGTGTTTATCAGCCAGATTGGCACAATAAATATTAACTATACCAGATCTCATTGCTGACATCAGATGGATCTCGGCTGAATGCAGAAAATACAAGATTGAAGCTTACTTGTGTAATTTTGGCTGTAAAAGCATTAAACTGTGTGGATCATAACAAACTATGGATAGCATTGAGAAGAATGGGAATTCTAGAATCCATTGTGCTCATGCTCAACATGTACATGGATCAAAAGGCAGTTGTGCAAACAGAACAGGGCAATACAGCGTGGTTTAAAATCAGACCAGTGTGACCCAGGCTTGTTTCCTTTCATCTTACTTATTCAATCTGTATGCTGAGCAAATAATCCAAGAAGCTGGAGTATAGGAAGACAAATGTGATATCAGCATCAAAAGTGGGCTTAACAACCTTCGATATGCACATGACACAACCTTGCTTGCTGAAAAGGAGGAGGACTTGAAGCACTTGCTGATGAAAGTCAAAGACTGCTCTATTCCATGTGGATTACATTTCAATATAAAGAAAACCCATATACTCACAAACAGATCCATAGACAACATCATGGTAAATATAGAAAACATTGACGTTGTCAATTATTTCATTTTACTTGATTCCACTACCAATGCACATTGAAATCATGGTCTGGAATTCAAATGGCATATCATTTAGGCAAATCTGTGGCATGAGATCTCCTTAAAGTCTTGAAGAGAAAGGGTATCACTTTGAAGACTAGGGTATGCCTGACCCAAGACAGGGTATTTTCAATTGCCTCTATGTGTGTGTGAAAGTTGGACAATGAATAAGGAAGACTGAGGAAAATTGATGTATTTGAATTATGGTGTTAGTGAAGACTATTTAAACTATAGTGAAGTGCCAGAAAACAAATACTTTGTTTTGGAGGAAGTACAACCAGAATATTCCTTACAAGCAAGGATGGAAAGAATTCATGTCTTGCACTTTGGGCATTTTTTCAGGTGCAAGCAGTCCCTGGAAAAGAACTTCCTGCTTGGTAAAGCAGAGGGCCAGTGGCAAAGAGGACAACACTCAACAACATGGATTGTAGCCATGGATGTAACCATAGGCTCAAACATAACAATGGTAAGGATGGCACAGCACAGAGCGGTGCTTCATTTCATTGTACACAAGGTCATTATGAGCAAGAACTTACTCAAAGGCACCTAGCTATAATAAAATGTTAAAGGCATATATATTATGATTTAAACTTTTTGTAGGTATAAAATTTTTCTAAATTAAAAAAAATGTGGATTGTATGACCATGCAGTTCCTACTTCTAGAATAGCTGCCTCACTGTAAACAACTAAAATTTATGATCAGATAGAAAAACTGGTTTTCAGGTATTGCACAATACACAACAGGTTTCAGTTGCTGACCAAAGAGAGTCAAAGAGACAAGTTGAGTCCCGTGATTGCCCTGGATTTCTGGCAAGAGTTGCTTTCTTGGCTGTACCACAGGGAAGTAGAACGCAAGCACAGAAGTCTTTCTGTTTAGCATGGAAGTCATGATAAGCTGAAGAAAGATAGTTCAGAAGTAGCTGCAGTGCCTAAAACAAATACTGGTGACTTGATGGGGATTTCAGAGTTTGCATAGTGCTAACAATCATTCAAGTTTGACCAGCCAGAGAGGAGAGACTTTATCACCATGGGAAATCAAATAAGACTTGAGAAAGGTCACATAAGATGTATTATTTTAACTCCAGAAAAAAAATTAGTATGATAAATTTATCCTATGAAGGCTTTAAAAAGCCTCAAATAAATTAACTACCTGCCATAACAAAATTTACCATGCCTTAAAGAAAAGAATAAAAATGGAGATGGTCAAGAATATTTGGTTCATAATGTCCAAGGTATGAAAAAAAATTTCACTGTGACTCAAAAAAGATAAATGAAATAAGTCAATAAAAACACATAGAATTATATAGATGTCTGAATCGGCATAAAATACCTTAAAAATAATTATTAAAAAATTAGTTCAGGGATTTAAATGAAAAAGATGGATCAGTGGATCAACAGAGAACACTGACAAGAAAAGAGCAATGAGCTTGAAGAAAGGGAAAGAAAACTAAAGATTGAAGCACAGAAGGAAATGTTTTGTTATATGCTGACAAGTCGGTTCTGATTCATCATGGGTCTACTTACAAGAGAACAAAACACTATTCGGTCCTGCACCATCTTCTATATAGCTGCTATGCTTGATCCCATTGTTGCAGTTGTGTGTCAGTCCATCTCGTTGAGGGTCTTCCTCTATTTTGCTGACCCTCTACTTTACCAAACATGATGTCTTTTGCCAGGACCTAGTCGCTCCTGATAATATGTCCAGTGAACATAAGATAAAATCATGCTACAATCATTTCTAAGGAGCACTGTGTCTATACTTCTTCTAAGACTGCTGTGCTCATTTTCTGACACTCATGTATATTCAATGTTCTTCACCAACATCATAAGTCAAAGACATAAATTATTCTTCAGTCTTCTTTATTCAATTTTCCCATGCTTATGATGCAATAGAAAAGATCAAGTGTCAGATGTGAGGTGCACCTTAACCTTTAAAGTGACTTATTTGGTATTTAGATGTTTTGCAACAAATTTGTCTACTGTAATGCATTGTTTGGTCTATTGACTGTTTCATAAATTTGCATTGTTTGTGAATCCAAATAAAAGTAAGCAAGGTTATGTCATCTGCATATGAAAGGTTTTAATGAGTGTTCCTTTAATCCTAAAGTTTCATTCTCTTTTCATAAAGTCCAAATTCTCGGATAACTTGCTCAGCATACAGACTGAATAAATACACTGAAAGGATGCAACCTTAATGTGCACTTCCTGCTTTTAAACCACTCAGCGTCCCCTCCTTGTTCTGCTAGAACTGCCTCATCTGTGTATAGGATCTACATGAGCTCTTGAAGGAAAACAACAACCAAAAATACCACACCAAGAAAAAGTGCTGGTTCTGGGTTAAATAATATAAAAAATACTAAATTAAATTAATAATGTTTTTAACCTCTGAGCTTTAAAGTTCCATTACACCTTCAGCAAACTATCAAAGATATGTCCTATTTTACTGATGAGATAAGACTCAGAAGTTCATGACAAATTCTTTGCTAAAATCTTTATTTCAAATTGTATTTCTGGAAGCAATACTTATTGATAAATAAGCATAGAAGAATTGATAAAATATCCATAAAAATAAATATCTATTTTTTTTATTTCTTATTTTTTAAATTAATCAATTTATTGGGGCTCATACAATTCATCACAATACATAGATCAATTGTGTAAAGCACATCTATACATTTGTTGCCCTCATCATTCCCAA
>NW_022103942.1:6265329-6281273 GCF_000313985.2 Echinops telfairi
CCTAAGTTTCCATCGATAGATGAGTGGATTAGTAAACTCTGGCACATACACACAATGGAGTACTATGCAGCACTGAAAAGCCCGGTCAATTGCATGAAGCACCTCACCTCGTGGGAAGAACTGGAAGGAATCATGCTAAGCGAGGTAAGCCAAAAACAAAATGACAGGTATAACATGAGTCCCCTGAGGTAAGTACAATCAGCATAACGGGAGTGGAGGAATATCTATTTTAATAATTATAATTGCTCAGATTTTAAAGGGGGCTCTAATTTTTTTAGTACTACATAAAATTGTTCCATGTTGCTCAGTTTGGTTGGTAAAGCTTCCTAATTCATAATGAAAACAAAATATGATTGTCTTATTGCACATGCAAGATATAATTTTTTGTTATCTAATGACACCTGAAAAGATGAATACTCAGTATTCAGAATGCACAAAATCTTTCCAAAAGTATGCTGAAAATTCCCAGGGATTATGAACCATGAAAACATTCTACATTCTCTCATAGCCATTGCACCAAAAGCCTCTTAAAAATTAATTTAATAATAATTCATTCCAATAGCCATTTATTTATACTTCCATTAATCAGCTATTTATACTTCTGATAAAAATTGATTCAGATAATTTTAATAGTTTTGCATATGTTTCAAGATCCTATTTCATTCTATGCAAAAAATAGCAAGTATATGTTTCCCCTCTTTAAACTGTTTGGAAAAAAAAGATGATACACAGTATATTATCATAGTTGAAAAATATATTTTAGCATGATACCATAGCAATAGGATATGGAACAGCTGTCACTCACCAGCATCTACAAATCACACTGTTAATTTTTGATCCTCAGTTAAAACCATGGAATGCTCATCCAACACTTTAAAAAAGATGTAGTATCTTAGTGGGAAACTCTTTTTATAGAACCTGCTTCAAAATTTGAAGAAGATAAAGAGAAATTCTGAAGTGGTAAAGTCTGTGCTTTCTTCACAGGACCTACCTGATTTGTGATTTCCATGTTTTCTGCAAGAGTTTAATTGAACTGCATTGTTTTGACTTTTCACTTTCAATTAACATCCTCTATAAAGTGTGAACTCACAGAGCCTGATTTGGCAGGTCCATACTTAACAAGAAAGTTTCTGCATTTCTATTTTGAAATAATTTACATGAAAATGCTGTAGCTATCAAGTTACAGCTGAAAGAAATGAACATGGCACTGTGCTTAACTTTGCTTCTATTTGAATAGGATGCTTCAATTTAATTTGACTAGGGTAATCTTTCTATTTCTCTGCTACTTAAAAATATAGTATGTTCAGTGTTTTGATTTGGGGGCACATAAAATAAGGTACACTCAGAATGGCACTGCATCTAAAATACCATTAGCAAGATAATTTCATCTGTGAAATTGTGAGCTGAATCCAGCAGGGTATTTCTGCTTCTTTTACATTGTGTGCTATACATCAAGAAAATAAGACACTGAATTTTGTACAAGCAGATTACTATTGATAAAAATGTGGTATGTTTCCGTAGCTCTGGAAAATGTTACATGAATGTTGCTTCACTACATACGCATGTCATAATAGAGTGATTTGACACATTCACAAGTTAGAGAATCATGAAATCTTTCAAAGATCATTAGTGTTAATTTATAAATGCAAAGTAAGCCTGAATATTGTCATTCACCCTCAACAGGATCAAGTGGACATAATCACATGACTTTGAATTCTGACATGAAATAATGATTACTTCATCTTTTTATTGGTAATATGAGATACCACCTCTACAAGAGGTAGTTGGTTCAACATATCCTTTCAAATGGTTTAGTGTTGTTGCTCAAACTGAACTGAAAGGTGTGTTATATGCTTGCAGTATTCTGTAAGTGATGTTCCAAGATTATGGAACTCGAGTCATACCTCATGTAACCAATGCCTGAGAACAGTTTACAGGAAAAAAATCAGCATTAATGAGGTCAAGTAAAACAATTTCGCTAGCGCCCATTTTTCATTCTTTTGCATGCCAATATTAAGAATGGTGGAGAATGGCTCTTAATTGTCTTAAAACCTTTAAATTAATGTAATCTGAGATTCTGGGGAATTTTGCTGATATCTTGACCCCATTTATAAAATGAGTATTCTCCGTGGAGGTGTATAGGGATAGATTGGCATCATCAGATTCCAAATTCCAAAACTAAGAAAAATGTTAAAGAATAATCTGTCAGCAAAGTTTGAAAGCATCATATATAGATCCCCCCCCCACTGGGATGAATATATTGATACATGCTACCTTCCATGAAAGGAGAATTAGAAGCTGTAAGACTAATATAATTTAAAAATAATATATTTACAGGCAAAAATATAATTAGTAGATGCCAGTTTGCAAGCTGTGAAAAGATAACACATATACACTTATGTTTTTCATATTCTGCAACTTTACAACCTTATACTCAGCACTTCCTAAAACTCAAGGGAAAGCTCATAATATCATGCTATTAAGATTCCAGAATAAAAATAATGATTTGGCTCAAAGATCAAATAGTCCAAAAAGTAAGCCCGTTGCCATCGAGTAGCTTCTGATTTACTCTATAGGATCAAGTACTGCCCCATAGGATTTCCAACTCATTAAATCCCAGTGGTAGCATGCTGCCACATCTTTATCCCCAGAGCAGCTGGTGTGTTTGACTTGCCAACCATTTGGTTAAGAGCCAAGCGTTTAATCATTGCCCCTTCAGGGCTCCTATTCAGGGGTAAAATATCTCACAGAAAGGGTTCCCTCCAAAGAACAAGCCAAGGGATTGAGTTCATCAGGTGATATGGCAATTGCAATGCTACACAATTCTCCATATTTATTTTTTTGGCATTTCAGAAAAAAAATTTCTGTCATTTAAAAATAGGAATGAAACTTTAAAGACAAAAAATAACATTTGAGTAATCCCTTTCTTCAATAACTGAATTTTAAGGCTTTGGAAAAGTAAGGAACAAGTGAAGAATGACTGAGATTTGCCCATGGAAAAAATAGGAGCAACTAGTGGAGAAACAAAAATGACTTGTGTGAAGGGGGACTGATCCTTGCAGAATCACAGAGAGACTGTAGACTGAAAAGCACTTGGTCTAGTTTCCCTTAGCAGGAGGCTAGAGGTGGGAGAGAGGGCCATTCCAATCTTACACTTTTCAACCCTATATGGTTAAATTTGCTCTGAAAATGTCCAGGAGAGATTGTGTCATATGAACCCCTGTCAGTGAACCATGGCAATAACGACCTGAGCCAAGCCAACACACACAAAATGCTTGCTATCAAAATAGCACCATGGCTGCATGGAGCCCCCCTGCACCTCCGCTCAAACCAAAAAAAAAAAAAACAAAACAAGAAATGGGAGTTGTGATTGGGAAAGCTTTGTAGATAAACAAACAATTTGCCTTATTCTTTGTATTTTTTTTTAGTAAAACAGAGTATGTCTAAGAAAATCTAGCAAGAGCCTATACCTGAGAAAAATGAGGGAGTTGGAAGGTGGAGGGGAATGAAATAGAATGGGTAAATTTTAAAAAATGAACCAGAGAGATTTTACCAGAGTCAGTGAGAGGACTAGAAAAATATGGTGATATTGTATGGTAATCCCCACAGTAGCTCTCCTGGTACCTCTTGTGCCCCTCTCCCCACCCCTCCTCTGTAAGTTTGTGCTAAACCTTCAAAGCAGAATACTAAACTCTTTCACAAGTTTTCTTAAAGCTCTCTCACTGACAACAAAGAATAAGGCATTGCCCTTACACGGTTTGAATAAGGAGACTGAGAAATATTTTATCCATTAAGAAAGAATCCACAATGCTACAGTATGTCTGTGAGTTTGAAGAATTCTTTTAGTGAGTACATATACAGCAAAAAAAGTGTTAACGTTGAGCTTATAGTTTTGTCTTGAAAAGTCAATACCAGATGAGAATGAATAAAATGTGATTTTCCTAGCAAATGACCAGAGTGATATAGTACTCATTAAAAAATTCTCTTCCACAGACTCTATTTGGTTTGATTATGTTGGTGCTCATAATCATTCTGCAAATCAGTAAAGACTCATGATGTATTGCCTTTAGAGCATACAGCACACTAATTTTTGTTGTTTGTTATCCTAGAGAGGCTGTCCACTTACCTCATCTTCTTTTAATGTAGTGAGGAAAATAGGGAAATTTTATGTTGCTATATATATATGACGGTTGTCCTTCAGTGTTTACAAAGTCAATTTTTTATTCAAAAGTGATGCTCAGAATTTGTGTTTTAGGCATATCAAGTTGTCAGAATCATCTCTCTGCAAGTTACCTTTACATGGGAGCCTGCCTTGTCTAAGAAGCTCTCTTCAGTGACAACTATATTGATATATGTGGTAACTGTTATAAGCCCTACTCTTGACCAAGAATATTGTGCCTGTTGCTTGTTGTTTTCACACAATTGTGTTTACTACTTAGAATGACTATTCTATATGTGTTCTGTTGTAATTCATCTTGCACTTATTAACTCATGTTGTTTACTATAAATATTATCCCAATATGTTGAGAGGATGGCATAATCTGTTAAATTAGGAAAGAGAAACTGCATTTGATTCCACAAAGTCTCAAAATAAGGCATTAGCTAATGAATTCAATCCAAGCTTTATTAGAGTTTGTATTACACACTGTACTAGACACTCAAAAACCAAATCCACTGCCATAAAGTCAAATCCAACTCATAGAGGCACTACAGTACAGGGTAGAACCACCACTATGAGTTTCTGAGATTGTCACTTTACAGCAGTAGAAAGCCTCATCTTTCTCCCCAGGAGTGCCTGGTAGTTTCAAACTGCTTACCTTGTGGTTACCAGCCCAAGTCGTAACCATTATGTAACTAGGGTTCTTCCTTCTAGACACTAGAGATAAAAATGTAAATGATGCCCTGTGCCTACCTTATCATGCGTTCAACTAGTAAGTAAAGTGTTGGTAGTTCAAACAGACCTAGTGGCACCATGGAAGAAAAACCTTGTAATCTGCTTCAGCAAAGATTATAGCCAAGAAAACCGTATGAAATACAGTTTTACTCAATTACATGTGAGCTTACCATGAATCAAAATGGACGCAACAACAATAGTGTGTTGTTATTTTGTTTATCTACCTTATGAAGTCCTTACTCTAGTAGATTTAGGGCAGAAAAATGAGGAATCCTATAATAAGTGGTAATGAAAGCTAGAACTCTACCTCGGTACAAAAAAATGAGAGAAAGCTTGACAAAAAATGCTGTACTTAAATTGAGTAATGAAAGAAGAGTATGAGCTCACAATAGGCAAGGGAGCAGCATAGCCAAATTGAGGTGTATGGCCACTTGAGGTATTGATAAGTAATTGGATGTTTTCCTACTAGCAAATTAAAACATTATATTGTAGGCCAGTGGTTCATTTTGAGGTTCAGTAGAGTCAACTATGACGGGTGTGTAAAATATCTGTACCCAGACTTAAGCCTCTCAAAATTCTGAATCATTAGCCTATGGTGAGTGAAGCTACTTTGAAAAAACTCCCCCCGGGGATTCTAATCTTCAGTCAGAGTTGAAAACCACTACTCTACACAATAGGGAGCCATTGAAGGGTTTTAAGCAAGACCATGACAAGATCATTTGAGAAAACAAAATTATTTTGTTTAGATTGAAGTCGTAGAAGATTGAATGCTGAAATGCCACTTAGAAAAATCATAACAATATCAGTCCTCGATTGTTGTTAATTTTTTCAAAGTGGAATTTGCAATTGCACTAAGCAAAATGAGATTGAGTGTGAGATACTGAGATTCTTAGAAAGCTAAAGTTATTCTATATAAAGGAATATTTTCAATTTTGTCATTGTATCTTTGTGTTAAGATATGAATTTTATCTAAATTATTTTTCTGGATTGAAGAAGTAGAAGACTGAAGGCTGAAATATCAGAAAGGAAGAACATACTCAGCATATCTTAAACTGAAAGAACTCAAGAAAAAAAATTCAAACCTTGAGTTGCAAGATTGAATGATTCTACGGGCAAAGTATTCAATGATGCAAGAAGTATCAAAATAAGATGGATATAATACACAGAGTCACTGTATCTGTCAAGGTAGTGAATTATTTAATGTAGCTCTTCTTGTCAGTCTCTAACACTCACCAAATTTTTTTTCCTGCATGAGTCTGGTAAGAAAGTGGGGGAAGATACAAATATAATTCATCCATGCTAATTATGACTATGATTCTCTGGAATGCCATCCTGCTGTATATAAAATGAGCCCTTTGAGAAGCAAGAGGAGATATCTCATTATCAGCAAGAATCAGGAGTGGAACGCATTTCTGGATCCCAGATCCCTGAGCAGTGAACCACTGGATCCAGAAGACAGCTGTAACATCAGATGAGCAACAGAAGAAGCAGGAGTACAGACAGAGTGATGGGCTTTCCAACCCACAAAGCAAAGAATGCTGAGTGCTTTTGTGCAGGAGGCTGGCTTGCAGAGTGGGAGCCTATGAGCAATTAATTCAGGAAATTGGGCTTAGTGATCCACAGAAGTGGAGCTGAATGCCTTTGAGTGGAGGCTTTCAGCAGAATGGTATGCCCTTTGAGAATGACTTAATGGACTTTAAAGAAGTTTTTAACATATCCCGCTAACCAACTACACTAACTATTTATTACTGGAATTTGAGCTTGTTAACGTCCTTAATTAACCCTCTAATGATGAATTCTATCTGAAAGTTCTATGTATGCATTGCAATGGATATAAGAACCCACAGAAATAAAATAGAGAATACTACATAAGACAACCAAGTATCCAAAGAACGAGTAGATATTCAGCCATTTCAAGACATAGCATATGATCAACCATCTATGCCCAAAATTTGGAAGATTGGAAATTTGGAAGTTGACTTCTTGGCCAACTGACTAAACTAGATCCAGATTTGTACTTGTTCCAAATAAAATGGACCCAACTGAATGTATATATTAAGAAAAATATTAATATCATTTGCAAGTACAATTTTATGGACGATTGCAGCGGTACATTACCAGGGAGTTCTCAGAGGTTCAGCCTGGATTCCAAAGATGAGATGGTGGAAAAAGTGATATCATTGGTGACATCAGATGGAACTTGGCTCAAAACAAAATGCGTTATATTGACTATGCCAAAGCTGTTGACTGTATGAATCATAACAAACTATTGAGAAGAATGGGAATTTCAAAACAATTGAATGTGTTCATGAGGAACTTGTACATGGATCAAGAGAGTTGCGTATACAGAACAAGGGGTTACTGCATGATTTAAAAGTAGAAAAGGTGTGCATCAGAGTTGTATCCTCTCACAAAAAGTGTTCAAACTGTATGCAAGATCAAGTAATCTGACTAGATGAAGAAGAATGTGGTGTCAGGATTGGAGAAAGGCTTATTAACAACCTGTGATATGCACCTATCACAACCTCATTTGATGAAAGGGAGGAGAATTTGAAGCTAAAAACCAAGACGTGTAGCCTTCAGTTTGGATTACAACTCAATGTAAAGAAAACCCAAATCTTCAAACTAGATCAATAGGTAAGATCATGATAAATGGAGAAAGACTGAAGTTGTCAAAAATTTCGCCTTTCTTGGATGCACAAACAATGTCCATGGAAGCAAAAGTCAAAAGAACAAATGACACATTGCATTGGACATATATGCTGCACAAGACCTCTTAAAAGTGTTGAAAGCAGGAACCAATCACTATGATCTACATATAACCCCCTCCCTGGGGGATGGTCAACAGAAAAGTGGGTGAAGGGAGACACCTGTCAGTGTAAGACATGAAAAAACAATAATAATTTATAAATTATCAAGGGTTCTTGAGAGAGGGAAGGTGGTGGTGGGAGGGGAATGAGGAGCTGATACCAAGAGCTCAAGTAGAAAGAAAATGTTTTGAGAATGATGGTAGCAACAAATGTACAAATGTGCTTGACACAATGGATATATGTATGGATTATGATAAGAGTTGTACGAGCCCCCAATAAAATGATTTTTTTAAGTGCTGAAAGCAAGGCTGTTAAAGCATCCTGTCTGTACTTCTTTCAGTCAGAGAATGCTGTTATTAATCAAAAGGATTTGGTTACATGCTTAGGAGTGGAACTTCTGTGTCATAGGATAAGCACATACGTATTTAGCTTATTCTAATAAAATCTTATTGTAATACATTTAGTGTATATTTAAGAGATACTAAAAAGTATTGAATAAGTTGATTCAGAGTGGGTGAATAAATTTGCATTTACACCAACCTTATGTGATAAATTCAGCTGTTCTACATGCTAGTCAACACTTGTTATTATCAGTTCTTTTAATTTCAGCCATTTAGGTGGGTAGGTAGAGATATATTATTGTACATTTTTTGGATTGGGGGTACCATTTAAAGGAAATATTTTCAGCACCCATTGTATTTGTTCGATTGTTTTTAACTGATTAATGGGTTAATATCAATTCAGTTTGTTTTACAAGTAAATGTGATTTTTATTTTGGGGTTATTCTTTTTATTAAGCTATATTTCACAGAATACTCACATTTGAAGTATATGATTCTACAGTTTGGGGTACTTAAATGAAATTGTGCAAACCTCACAACTCTCTAATTCCATAATATTTCCATCACCTTCAAAAGAAACCACATGCTCATTAGAAGTCATTCCCACCTCCATCCAGCCTCTGACAGCCATTAATCTAATTTCTGTCTCAAGGGATTTACATATTCTGAAGATTTCACATAAGCTAATTTGTAAAATATGTGGTGTTGTATGTCTGATTTTTTTCACTTAGCATAATGTATTCTAGGTTCCTCTCTGTATCAGTATATTCTTGGTTTTATTACTAAACAATATTCCATCATATATACATATGTAATATGTGTATATATTAAATTACATATATATGTAATATATTATGGAATATAGTTTTAATGAAATATATATCACATTTCATTTGTTTACCCATCAAATTCAAACCCAACTGAAAATGTGTCAATTCTAACTCATAGCAACCCTATAAACGCTTCACAAAACTGTAAATCTTTACAGAAGACTCATCTTCCTCTGGCAAAGGAGCTGATGGGATTGAACTGTCAACCTCGCAATTATAAGAGCCCAACTCCTAAGCCAATGATGTTTTTGTGAATATTTGTGCAAGCTTTTTTGGTGGATATATGTTTTCAATTATCCTAAATATATCTCTGTTTATATTATTGGGCCAACTGGAAATTCTTTGCTGAACTATTTGAGAAACTTCCCGAACCCTTCCAAAATTGGAAAAGTATTTCTATACTTTTCCATTAATAGTATATAAGGATTCTAACTACTTCAAATATTTGCCCGTATATATTACTCCACCTGTCTTTGTTATTCTACCTAGTGGACAAAAAGTGGTATTTCACTCTGGTTTTAATCTGCATCCCTCTAACTACTAATGATGCTGAGCACGTCCTTGGGGGTCCATTGATCAATCAATATGTGATTACTGACCCTTTCCACCATTTGTCTGTCAGTTTGTTGCACTCTGGCATCTTGTGGGTTGCTGTGATGCTGCAAGCTGATAGGGTCACCCATAGTGAAATTGTTTCAGCAGAACTTTCAGAATAAGAACTGACAACGAAGAAGGCCTCAGCTCCCCACGTATAGCAAGAAGTTGCTTCAAACCTTATGCATAGTTTCAAAACATTGTCATATACTGAAAGCCTAAGCAAAGGAATCAGAACATTGTCCATTGTCAGAGATACTGCCAGCACATGGGCCCCTCAAGTTCAAGGGCACTTGAAATGTGACTGAAGAGAAGATACTTTCCTGAAGGGGCATCGACTATGAGAAGGCGAGTCAGGTAGAGCCTATGGGATCTTCACTTGCTATTGGGCCATGACTCAAGGTAAAAACAAATTGCTGAAAAATCTGTTAATGACCAGAACTTTAAATGTGTGAAGTATGAATTTTGGAAAATTGGAAGTGGTCAAAAATGAATTAGAGAACATGAAAATTGAGATCCTAAGTATTTTTTGAGCTGAAATGAACTGGTTTTTTTTGTATCAGAAGATCATATGATGTACTATGCCAGGATTAACAAAATCAAGAATAGTGGTGTAGCATTCATTGTCAGAAAGGATCTTGCTAAATTCCTCATGAACTACAATGCTATCTGTGATAGGATTAAATCTATGTATTCAAAGACATCCAGTAAATACAACTATCATTCACATTTATGCCCAAACCACAAAAGCTAGTGATAAAGAAATTGAAGAAATCTACCAATAGCTTTAGTCTGAAATTTCTTAAGCATTCAATCAAGATGCACTGATAGCCAATGGTGATTAGAATGCAAAAGTTGGAAACAAAGAAGAAGGAACAATACTTGGAAAATATGGACTTGGTTATAGAAATGAAGCCAGTGGCTGCATGATAGAATTTTGAAAGACCAAAAACTTGTTCAAAGAAAATGCCATTTTTCTACAGCACAAATAGGGACTATACACATGGACTTCCAAGATGGAATACAGAGAAATCAAACTGACGAAATATGTGGGATGATATGATGGAAAGGTTCAATATCAGCAGTTCAAACTTTGCTGACCAATTGGCTAACAGTGGAACAGACAGTCAATTTCTCATAAGTAAGTTCAGGATAAAGCTGAAGAAAATAAAAACAAGTCCTCATGAGCCAAAAAAGGACCTTAAGTCTATGCTACCTGAATTTCTAGATCGTCTCAAGAACAGCTTTGATGCATTGAACACTAATGACAGAAGACCTGATGCACTGTGGTATAATATCAAGAATATCATTCATGAGAAAAGTAAAGGGTCATTAAAAAGACATGAAAGAAAAAAAATCAAATGGGGATGTCAGAAGAGACTCTGAAACTTGTTCTTAATTGTAGACTTGCTAAAAGCAAACAGAAGACAGGATTAAGTCAAGGAGATGAACAGAAAAATTTTAAAGCAGTTCCAGAAGACAAAGCCATATATTATAATCAAATATGCAAAGAACTAGAGTTAGAATACCAAAAGAAAAGAACATGCTCAACTTATCTGAAACTGAAATAACTCTGAAAAAAATCAAAGCCTTGAGTTCAAATCCTGAAAGATTTTATAGGCAAAATATTGAATGATGCAGGAAGCATCAAGAGAATATTGAAAGAATACAAAGAGTCACTATACCAAAAAGAACTCTAATAGACATTCCACCATTTCAGGAAGTGGCATATGAGCAAGAACTTATGATTCTGTAGGAAGAAGTTCAGGTTGTACTGAATGCATTCACCAAAAACAAGGCTCTAGGAATTGATGGAAAGCCAATTGGAATGTTTCAGCAAATTGAAGAAGCACTAGGAAGCATTCACTCATCGATGCCAGGAAATTTGGAAGACAGATCCTTGGTCAACTAAGGATTCATATTTGTGCCCATCCCAAAGAAATATGACCCAACAGAATGCTCAAATGCCCTAACTACAGAACAATATCATTGATATTACACACAAGTAAAGTTTTACATAAGATCATCCAACAACTATTGCAGCAGGACATTGACAGGGAACTGCCAGAAGTCCAAGCTGGATTCAGAAGAGGACATGGAATGAGGGATATCATTACTGGTGTCAGAAAGATCACGACTTAAAGCAGAGGATACCAGAAAAATGTTTACTTATGTTTCATTGACCATTCAAAGGCATTTGACTCTGTGGACAATAATAAAATGTGGATAACCTTAAGAAAAACAGTAATTGCAAAACACTTCATTGTGCTCATGAAGAACTTGTGCATGGATCACGCGGCTGTTAAGTAAACAGAACAAAGGAATGCTGTGTGGTTTAAAATCAGGGAAGGTGTGCATCAGGGTTATACCCTCTCACCATACTTGTTCAATATATATGTTGAGCAAATATTTTAAGAAACTGAATTATATAAAGAAGAATGTGGCATCAGGATTGGAGGAAGGGTTATGAACAATCTGAGATATGCAGATTACACAACCTTTCTTGCTGAAAGTGAGGAGAAATTAAAGGCCTGCTAATGAAGATCAAGGATTATAGCCTACAATATGGATTGCAACTCAATATAAGGAAAGCCAAAATCCTCACAACTGGACCAATAGGTAACATCATGATAAATGAAGAAAAGGTTGACATTGTCAAGGATTTTATCTTGCTTGAACCCACAATCAATTCTCATGGAAGCAGCAGTCAAACTATCAAAAGAAGAGTGGCTTTAGTTAAATCTTCTGCACAAGTCCTCTTTAGAGTATTGAAAAACAAGGATGTTACTTGAGGATGAAGGTGTGCCTTGCCCAAGAATGTGACAGTTGAACATTGAATCAGGAAAACAGAAGAAGGATGGTGCATTTGAATTGTGGTGCTGGAGAAGAATATTGATAGCTCCGTGGATTGGTAAAAAGATACACGGATCTGTGGTGGAAGAAGTAGGGCTAGAGTGCTTCTTGGAGGCAAGGATGGCAAGACTTTATCTTACATACTTTGGACACATTGTCATGACATGGGAGAAGGACATCATGTTCTATACAGTGAAGGGGCAGCAAAAAAGAGGCAGGCCCTTTAGGAGATGGACAGACCCAGTGGCTGCATCAATAGACTCCGATGCAGGAACACATATGAGTATGGCACAGGATGGCGCCATGTTTTGTTCTGTTGGAGCCCCCTCAATGCCACTGAAAAACACCAACTTGGCCATTTATTTAGTTCTTTGGAAAAATATTATTCATATCATTGTCAACACTGAATTATTTGTTTTTTTCTTAATAATGTATATGTATTTTATTATGTTCTTTAGACCCAACTCCTCATAAATCCTCTTAATTTAATAAATTTCAGTTTGTTGGTTTTTTATCATGATTTTATTTTATGGTTATCTATTTATTTTCATTTGTAAGAAAACAAAATATCCAGATATTCAGATGACTTTCCAACAAGATAACAACCTAGGTACACACAGTACACAGACTCTCTATGCAAAAAATAAAAGAAACCAAAGGGAACATACGCAGATGATAATCTGAAAATCCGTATCCTCAGAGGGCAGTATAGAGAAGCAGATTCAAAAGGGACTAAAAGAAGCTGAACAAAAGCAGTGAGGAAGACAGATGAATGAATTGTAGGCATACCTGACGTGGTGTGGCCATCTTGAAATTTTGCAAGCAGCAATCTATTCAGGGAGCAGTTTGACACACTGGTGGCTGTCCAGGAGAAAGGTGGGATCCTTAGTTCTACACACTCTCCAGGTAACCATAATTTTGGCATTTCCCCATTTGAACCCGCTTATCAACTGATGAAATGCCTATCATAGCCATGCCTTCATGGATATGGGCCCTAGTACACCATTTCAAAATTCCCATAGCATGAACTCCAACCCTTTAAACCAGCAGAACAGTAATGCACGTCTCCAACCCTACTTGATAAAGCAAGAACCTCTTCTGTGTTAGGCTAGGTTCACTAAGGAACTAAAACTAGAGATGTTGATAGAAAGATAGATAAATCTATGATAGATAATATGGTGGATAGATGATAGATAGATAGATAGACAGACAGACAGACAGACATATGCATATCTATATATATATAGATATACATATGCAGAAATTTATGTCAGGAAAGTGACTCACACAGTTTTTGAAGTAAGTCCAGTCCAATTCAAATCCTTGGGTCAGATACTAAAGCTGAAGAACCAGGAAGCAGTAAGATAAAAAATGGACCATGGCTGGTTGATGCAGAGACAGATGAATCCACCAAGAACCAAGCATCCCACTTCTCACCTCTTCCACCCCATGAGCTCCTTGTCTGGCAAAAGGTAATGATCCATACCAGGCATCCTAACACACACACACACACACACACACACACACACACACACACACACACTTTTCTCCTCTCTGGACAGTGTCTCTATCCCTGTTTTCTTTCTATATTTTTCTTTCCCTTTCTTTCCCTTTAATTCTTCATTTCTGTTTTCCTTTTATTTTTCCTTATTTCTGTTTATCTTTACTTTCCCCTTCCCTCTTCTATCTTTTCTTAGTTTTTTATGTTGCTAATCTTTTTTATCCTCCCCCCTCCACAGTTTTGCTAATTTTATATTTTCTTTGGGGTTTTATCCTTTATTTTTCTATTCCTCTGTTTTATTTTACTTAAATTATGGGTCATTTTGTTTTGGTTTTACCTTTTAGTATGAATTTTTTTTCTCTTGCAATTGCTTACCTGAGTTCCCCTGCTTATACATAAGACATCAAGTCTCACCATATTTCTTTGTAAGGAGCATTCTGGTTGTATTTCCTCCAGACAGATTTTTTGTTGTTGTTCCTCTGGAAATCTGTTGCAATTTAAATATTCTTCATCAACACTATCGTTCACATGTATCAACTTTTTTCTCCACTCCTTCTTATTCATTGTGCAACTTCCACATTCATATGAGGTGTTAAAAATAGACAGGTGTATAAGGGGAACAATAACACTAGTCAGTTGTGCACACCTTAGAATAATCTACCTCTAATGATTAAAGAGGAAGCATGTATCCAAGATTAAAATTCAAAAGAATTAGGAATAAAGATATGGAGGAGTTGAGATGGATGATGTGTTGTTGTTGTTGTTGTTGTTGTTGTTGTTAGGTGCCATCGAGTTGTTGCCGACCCATAGGTACCCTATGAAAAACAGAACGAAACACTACCCCACCTTGCATCATCCTCACAAGTGTTCCAATGCTTGAGCTTAGTGTTTTAGCCACTGTGTCAAACCATATTGTTGAAGGCTTTTCCTCTCTTTTTGTAAACAAACACTTATCTTATGATGAAATATCTAATTATACATGTAAATATCAAGCTACATATTTAAGTAATGTGGGGTTGTCTGTGTTGAGGTGAGAACTTAATAAAGATGACACACATCCTTTCCTTAGCACAACGACTACCTTTTCTAAATATAAAATTCCAAGTAGAAACAAGTTACTGGTTAAGCAATACATTTTCTGAAGATAGTTATTATAAGCCATTGATTACATTGACATGTAGCCTTTTCAAGAAAGCAGTGTAAATTGCTTGCATTTTATGCTCTGAGCATTCAGAAAGTAGTAAAAAAATTTTAGTAGAATATAACTTGTGGTTAATGAAGATGTTGAAGGCAATCAGAGGAAATGTTGAACGCAATGAATTGGACTTGTCAATGAATTGAAAATTTTAACAGAAAGCGGCCAAAATCATTTCTAAGATTCATCTTCAATGACATGTAATATTAAGGCAGCATTATAATACTAAATTTCAATCCTTGAGAATATCTTTTTGGACAAGCAAATGAATATTTTAAAATATTTCCCTTCACATTTACTACAGCATGTAAAATACATAAGATAATGGGTGGGAAGTTAATAAAAACACAAAACTGATTTCCTAAATTAATTCATTAGTCTAATAATCATGAAATCTATTTTACTTTCAGTGCACACACATAATTCATATTAGTGTCAGTCGGAAGAAGTTGCAGTTATATGGAAAGAAAATAGCAATCAAATCCTTTACAGAGTTCTTAGATTTTTGCATGTAAAGGACTTGCTATTTCAGTGCTTATTGCAAAGTGGTGTCTGCTTGACACCAAACAGAAACATTCAATCATCTAAATGTTTCTTAATAGTTGCATGCTTGAAGTTAAACAAGCGGTCATCTAGCTCAGAAGCAACAAAGCCCACATGGAAGAAGCACACCAGCCTGTGCAATCACGAGGTGTCAAAGAGATCAGGTATAAGGCATGATCAGGACAAAAAATCTTACCATAATGAATGAGTGGGGGAGTGTGGAGTGGAGACCCAAAGCCCATTTGTAGGCCACTGGAGATCCCCTTGCAGAGGGGTCTCAGGGGGGAGATCAGGGTGTGATGTAGAAACGATGAAACATACACCTTTCCTCTAGTTCCTAAATACTTCCTCCTCCCCCACTATCATGATTCCAATTCTACCTTA
>NW_022103942.1:6281597-6297181 GCF_000313985.2 Echinops telfairi
TTTTGAGAATGATGAGGGCAATGAATGTACAAATGTGCTTTACACAATTGATGAATGTATCAATTGTGATAATAGTTGTATGAGCACCTAATAAAAGGATTTTTAAAAATAATTGCATGTTTTACATTGTAGGTGAAATATATAAACTTTGTATTACATTATTTCCCTAAAGAGCAATACAGCTAACATCTGTAGAAGACCAATCATTTGTGAAAGATGGTGGTAAGTTGTGACAAATGTAGTTATCATCACAAAAAAATACTCTGAAACCAGAGCTTTGAGTCAATTCGTTCTCGTTTGACCCCCTGCTGAGAATTTCCCATTCTACCTCATGCAGACCGAGTCAGAATCTCATAGAGCCATTGGGTATCCTGTTGAAATGTAGATGCTGATTCACTATATCTGGAGTGAGGGGACATGCTGGCATAGTAGGTTGCACTTTGTGCTGCTAACTGCAAGTTCAGCAGTTCAATACCAAATAAGAAAGAAGAGGCTTTCTATTCCCATAAAGAGTTACAGTCTTAGAAACCCACAGGGACAAATCTAACCCGTTCTATGGGGTTGCTGTGAGTTGGAATTGCCTCAACAGCAGTGGAAGTGCAAATTATCAGTGGGAAGAGGAACCAAAATGAACTTGTTCAAAATTCGGTCCAAAACACAGTAGTTTAAAATAACGAGAATTCATTCTCATTGGTCTTTGAGCTATTGGCTGATTGAGGCTGGTCTCAGCTTGGCCATTTTTCTAAAACCAGCTGGTTTTGTTTATGAATCTGAAGATTGAATAGGCATTATCTAAGCTAGACTGAAGTCAGTTAACATGGCTTGTTCTGTTCTGGCATTTATTAAGTTTCTCCAAAGATGAACAGAGTAGTCCAGGAATATTAGGAAAGGAACAAAAGAGCAAGCTTAATTGTGCAAGAGCTTAGCTATCCTATGTAGAGTTGTATCTAAAGTGTGACCATTATGTCATTATGGCATTTGCCTCAGGCATCACTTAAAAAGGGATGCCTTTTTAGAACTGTCTATTAGGGGTTGCTATTTCTATCTCTAGCTCTGACAGATCATTCAGCAAGCAAAAATGGCTACTTTTGTGTTTGCTAACCTGTATGTGTCAAAGCGCAGTATACAATCTGGCACTGTTGAGTGGAGAAGGAAAATAAATTTAAAATTGAAAGTCATGAAAATTTTTAGCAAATGGACTTATGGACCACACAAGCATCAATTACCATGGAACTGAGACCAGAAGAACTAGATGGTGCCTTGCTACCACTATCTACTGTTCAGAAAAAGGATCACATTAGAAGGTCTTGGCTATAGCGGAAATAAATTGAGGAACAGAACTCAAAATCATAAAAGAGACACCTGAGGCCATGGCCTTTAGTTACAGTACCCTCAGACTGAGAAATCAACTCATCCCTGTGGTTCAGTTTCTACTCAAAATATAGATTAGTCTAGCGTGGAAACAATAAGACTAGGTAGGTATGCACACTTTAGAATTATTAGTCATTTAAGATCAAAAGGGCAGCACTTAACTAAGGACAAATTTCAAAAATAATTTGATTGGATATAGGAAACACATGGAGGAAGTGAGATAAGTGATTAAGGAAATTTCAGTGAATTAGATGAAACAAGATGTGTATGAATTGTTAAATGTAAAATTGATGATATGCTCTGTAAACTTTCACTAAAGTCACACTAAAAAGTTAAAAACAAAAAGTGCATTATGGACCAATTTCTATCAGTAAGCTCAAAGAAGGTGCAATAAACAAGTACTACAATTGAAAGAGAAATAATATGGTGGATCAGGAGTAAACCCAAATACATACTGGAACTCTAGTAACTATATATATTGCTATGAGGGTTTCCAATTTACACATATATGGGTTTACTCAAAAAACATGTGCTTAAACATGTTTTTGTGAAACATGGATGGTTGTGGACAAATTCTGTCAGTAATAAACAGGTTTAAACCTTTCATTAGGTTTCCTTTTTAAAACAAATAGTACAAGGAAAACATTCGTTTCCGAGGAGAGCTGCTGAGCCAGGTAAATTTAAGGTAAGAAGTTCAGCTAAGAAAATTATGATGATTGTTTTCTTGGGATCCCAATGAGTAATCCTGATATATTATCTCCAAGGACAGAGGATAATCACCAACACTTATTATGAAGATGTTTTAAGAAAATGGAAAAATTCATTGGTTTTTTACAATGTTGGGACAGTTGGACCAAGGAATTGCCCATCACATTCTTCAAAGATAGAAAGAGCTGTCCTACAAGAATTTCACTAGGACATCTTACCCATCCATCCTAGAGCCCTGATATTGCCCTTTCAGACTTGATTTTGTTCCCCCAACTCAAGGAACATTTAAAAGGGACACTATTTTAGTCCCTTGAGGATATAAAAAAAATCATTAGATGTGGGAAGAATATTGCAGTGTAAGAATACAGAGATAGAAAAAATTAAAACAAAACAAAAGAATACAGAGATAGAAACACTACTTTAAGAAGTACATTACCTAAATAGATGATAAGTCTAGTAACAATAACTTCATATTTTGATATTTTTTGTTTAATAAAGATTTCTAAGGTTTAATAGCAATGTTTTTTAACAAACTGGCATTATATATCCATACAAAAAATCCAAATCCATTGCCAATAAGTGCATTCTGACTGACAGCAACTCTATGCACAGTTGCCAAGACTGTAAATCTTTATGGGAGCAAATAACTTCCTCTTTCTCCCAGAGTAAATGGTGAGTTTGAACCACTGACACGGTGGTTAGCAGTTCAAGGCTTATCAACATCAACACAAGGGCTCCTTAACTAGACCCATATAAACCATGCTTAGATAATAAAAGCAGCCACTCACTTGAATCACAAAAGAATGATTTAAATCATGTTTCAAAATTAAATTGTTCACAGCTGTAATATTTCTTAAAGTGAGGTCTTTCACAAGAACACATTTGTCCTTCTAAATCTCTTAACCTCTCTCTTATGAAGAAACTGCAGTACCCACCCACCCCCCTCTCTCTCTAGCTCAAGCTAAAGAATTGTGCTGTGTTATAAAAACAGAGTCACCACAACCGCATCTAGGTACACACAGATTTTGAAAAAGAGATGAAAATGTTGATAATGGTGTCTTTACTCAGAGATAAATTTGTGAAATTCATGTTTCTTCTATCCTAATACATACATACATCTATATATAAATAAATAAAGGCATTCTTTTTCCAGCCATTCCCTCAAGCTGCTCTTTCTCCTTCAGTGCCAACGTATATATTTAATCTACACTACATGATACCACCTCCCTTCACTAGGGCCTAGCCTCCTTCATTAGGGTTCTGCTGAAACCTGCTTTCTCATATGTTCTCTTTCATCTCTTTTTACCAGTCTTCATCCTTTTTGCGCTCTTTCAAGCTTATGCCATTTGTCTGAGTGTCATCAAGTCAATTCTGACTCACAGCGACTCTATAGGGTAGGATAGAACAGGCCCTTCTGGGTTTCTGCATTTATAAACATTTATAGGAGCAGAAATCCTCCTTTTTCTCTCGTAGAATGACTGGTACAAACTGCTGATTTAGTGGTTAGCAGCCCAACATGTAATCCACTACACCACAAGGGCTCCTTAAAAATCCCTGGGAGAGTAGTGGACTATGCACTTGGCTGCTAGCCATAAGGCCAGCAGTTGTAAACCATCGGCCACTAGAAAGGAGAAAGATGCGACTTTTAGTTCCAGTAAATAGTTACAGCATTGGAAACTCACAGGGGCAGTTCAACTCAGACCTATAGGTTTGCTATGGGTTGGAATTGACTCAATGGCATTAGGTTTGGTTTTGGTTTTTGATAGTGCAGTGGTTAATGCTTGACTACTAACAGAAAAGTTGGCAGTTAGAACTCACCAGCCCCTCTTCCTGAGAAAGCTGTGACTATGTGCTTCTGTAGAAACGACAGACACAGCATTGGAAATCCTATGGTGCAATTCTTCTATGTCGTGTACAGTCACTATGATTAAGAATTCATTCATGGGCAATTAGTTTGGTTTTAGTTTGGAAGAGATATGAAATATATTTATGTTCTTACTATAACACTTTTATCTTTGACCAGGTCTCTAAAACTCTACATGATTTGTCTCCCTTACCTATAAAATAGGGATAATACTCGTAATACCCAATAAACATGGCTGTCATTACAATTAAATGAGGCAATATATGTAATTACATTGGTATGTTCCTAGCATAAGATAAGTAGTTAATAAAAATATTCTCCTTTGATGATATTGCATTAACCAATCTTCTTTTTTCCATTTGACCATATTGACTTTAATTCTTCCTCTCCGTTTCTGTTAATGTGTTTCCCTGCAGTTTAATCATAGGTTTCTCTTGTCTTTCTTCTATACTCTCTCCCTTGTTAATCTTTAAAGGCTTGTAGGCAAACAAGCGGCCATCTAGCTCGGAAACAACAAAGTCCACAGAGAAGAAGCACATGAGCCTGTGCAAACACGAAGTGTTGAAGGGAACAGGCAGCAGACACCAAAGAACAAAAACCATCATTGTGTGACCACCTTCCACACATAAACGCTGAAGACGAATGTGTGCATAAGTAAGTGTGGTGAAGAAGGCTGATGGTGCCCGGCTATCGAGACCTATAGTGTCTGGGGACTTAAAGGCTTGAAAGTAAACAAGCGGCCATCTAGCCCAGAAGCAACAAAGCCCACATGGAAGCAGCACACCAACATGTGTGATCATGAAGGGCCAAAGGGACCAGGCTTTAAACACCAAAGGTGGGGAGGGGGAATCATACCCTCGTCAATGAGGGTGACGCGTGATGGAGACCCAATGCCCATCTCTAGACAACTGGACATACCTTGCAGAGGGGTAGTGGGGAGATGAGTCACTTAGGGTACAGTATAGCAATAATGAAACCCACAACCTTCCTCTAGTTCTTAAACGCTTCCTCCCCGCAACTACCAGGACCCCAATTTTGCCTTGCAGACCTGGTTAGACCAGATGATGCACTGCGGTACAGATGGGAATTGGAAACGCAGGGAATCTAGGACAGATGAACCTCTCAGGACCAGGGGTGACAATGGCGATACCAGGAGGGAAAGGGGATGTAGCAAGAGGGAATGGATCACAGGGAGCTACATATAACCTCCTCTCTGGGGGACGGGCAGCAGAAGGGTGGGTGAAGGGAGACGCCGGACAGTGTAATATAAGATACAATAATAATTTATAAATTATTAAGGGTTCATGGGGGAGAGGGGAGGAGGAAGGGAAGGGGAGGGGGGGGAAAGGAAAATGAGCGGACTCCGGGAACCCAAGAGGCAAGCGAATTTTGGGAATAATGAGGGCAACAAATGTATAGATGTGCTTTACACAATTGATCTATGTATTGCGATGAATTGTATGAGCCCCAATAAATTGATTTATAAAAAATCTTACCCAACATTTACTCTATAACTTAAATACCCCAAGCTTCTAAATGCATTTTATATTTCATCACTCTCCAACCAGCACTCTTTATTTATTTTAACATAATTTTCTCTTATTTGGTTTTCTCCAGACAAACAGAAAATATCCCAATTTCTATATATAGGCTTCCTTTCCTTCTAGAACGGTGGTTCTCAAACTTCCTAATGCCGCAACCTTTTAATACAGTTCCTCATGTTGTAGTGACCTCCAACCATAAAATTATTTTCGTTCCTACTTCACAGCTGTAATTTTGCTACTGTTATTACTCATAATGTAAATATCTGATATGCAGGATGTATTTTCATTGTTAGAAATTGAACATAATGAAAGCCTAGTGATTAATCACAAAAACAATATGTAATTCTATATTTTGAAATATTTATTTTGAATTACAAATAAATGAAATTTTACCTTGAAGCATGGTGTAGCATGGGTAACAGTCTTAATATAACAACAGTAAACTGCATTGCTACATTTTGCAACAGTATGCATCAAAAGCCAACATCAGTGCAAAGGTTGAGATAGCTTCTTTCTCACCAGATCAGAAATTCTTGGGGCAGTCTTTGCAAGAGCACAACGAAGATCATCTTCTACAAATAGTCTACTTCTGTATTTAGACTTGATAACCAATCAGCTGTAAAACTCTGTTTCACAAAGATATGTTGCTGGAAATGGAAGAAGGCTCAACACAGTCTCAGAGAGAACAGGATATGACCACAAACAGGATATAGAATTTTGTAACTGGCATTGTAGAGAAATCAGTTCTTGCTACATTGCTGTTAATAAGTTCAATTATTAACTCCCTTGCGCTGTCTCAGGAACATCTTCAAGTTTGACTGTGCATGGGCTTCTGGCAAGTGCAAATGGGGTGTCAGGTAGATTTGGAAAGTATAATGAAATTTATTTCACAGAAATCATCATCGCAATCCTTTTGTCTGGTTCAATGTCATGTTCCTCAAAGAAAGCAGATAAAATAGGCAACATATAAATTTTATTTTCATCCAAATTTCTTTGCCAAACTAAAGTTTCATTTGGAATGGTCAGATCTTTTCAGACAAATTGAAGCATGTTGCATTTGGTCCTTGCAGTGATAAATTTAACTCATTCAAGATGACAAGATGTCAACCAAGTAAACTATTTTTTGCAGTTCACTTTTATCGCTAAAATGTCCTTTGAACTGCAGTCCTTCTTTATGATAAAAAAACGTTTTGAGTTCATCGCAAAGCTCAAAAACACGTTATAAAACTTCTTCTCGGTAACCATCTCACTTCAGTTTGAAATAGCAGAGCATTATTCAGCGCTTCTAACTCGTTGCACAATTGCAAAAACAGTCAACTGTTTAAAGTGCTCACCTTCACAAAACTGACAGAACTTATGACGATTTTTGTTACTTGTCATGACTCTTGTGGCAGTGTCTTCATTGCTAATATTTGCCAATGAATCATACAATTAGTTCTGATGACTTTTTTTGACTCATTCAGTACCAAACATTGAAATCCAGATCAACATCCCAGTATAGCTGGAGTATCATCTGTGCAAACACCACAAACCTTTTACCAAGAGATCTTATGCTCTTCCAGAAATGAACCAACTGTGTCAGATACATCATGCACAGTCATTGTTGTTACAAGAGGTCTACCAAAAAGACTCATCTTTAAAGTCGCCATCACTAATATACCTCACGTAAACCAATAACTGTGAACAGTTTGCAACGTCTGTAGATTCATCACGTTGGATGCTAAATATTGGAAGTGGAGCAGACTTCATTTCCAGGATTACCTGATCAAAAATATCAGCAGACAGGTCATCTGTTTTTCTGCAATGTCATTAAATTAGGAAATGGCACTCAATTTCGTAACAATTTCGTAACAATGATAACTCAAACAATATCTTTGGCCTCTGGCAACAGTAAATCCTCAGCAATGGTGTGAGGTTTCATAGCTCTGCGATCCTGAGTGCCACCAAATATGAAGCTTCAACGGCTGCTATGTTTTGTTTGTGGTACTTGCCACCAGTGTCAAGTCTGGCGTTCTTGAGTCCATCAGCTTTTCTTCTAAAATAGTTGGTAACCTTTCCGGCAAAGCTCGGATGCTTGCCATCAAAATGGCATTTTAGTTTGTTCAGATTCATAGATTTGGATGATAGCTTCACAACAAATAACACATTGCGGTTTCTCAATTCCTGCCGTAATTATGGAGGTAAAACCATACTGTAAAAAATCCTCACTATATTTTCTTTTCTTAATGTTCTCTACATAATCCATTGTCATGAGATGTTTTGCTATTGAAAATAATACATAACAGTAACTTTAATAAAACAAAAGATGATACATGGCATAGTTCAGTCAATGCAGTTCATTATAGTTTCCTATGAGCTACCCTTCTCTGTGGGTTTTTGTTACATACCTGCTACTATCACAAGGTGGCAGTATTCACATCAACCACACTTGAATATAAAAAGACTGATGAGCATCCAGATTAAGTTCCCATGGTACAGATTTTTTTTTGAGTAGTTGATGATTATCCAGTACATGATTTTACATTTACCCCGTAATTATAATTCATGAAGTGTCATTTTACCTCCAATACTGCTGCTTTCAACACAGCAGCTGCTTTCTACAGAGTAGCTGCTCTCTACACAGTAGCTACTCTCTCTACACATGTGTAACTGGTCCGCAAAAGTACATATGGTGCCAAACCTGTCACATACACCTGTATTTGTACGGGGTGTATGTGATGGCGTTGGTGTGATGATGTCATCATTCTAGGTACTCATATGTGGGCATATCTGCATGTGGATGGACCTGCCTGGAGACAGATAGAGGGACAGTGTCTTGGTTCTTAAGCCCATCAGAAATATGTGTTTTCTGATGGTCTTAGGTGACCCCCGTGAAAGTGTAGTTTGACCCCCTAAAGGGGTCGCGACCCACAAGTTGAGAACTACTGTTCTACAGCCTTTTTTCCATTCATTTGAAATTCTTTATTACACTGTTCTGTACAAGCCTCGTGTCTTTTTTTTTCTTTTGCAGTATAAAAATGCCCCCTTCATAATATTCAAAAAGTGTGTCAACTAATGTGGAACACAATGAAAAGATATTCTGACCTTGACGTTAATCATTTATTAAGTTTAATTTATGGGTAAAAAGTAGTAACTTTTCCATTCTTCTTGACTCTATCCAGGTCTGTTCCAAAGGAAACAAGGTGAAATTAATATAGTTGAATGTTGTGTTAGTCTCGGGACATTAGAGAAACAAATCCACAGAAACTCATATGTATAAGAGATAGTTTTATATAAACGGTGTGTTTACATCAAGAAAACATCCCAACCCAGTGCTGCCCAAACCCACAAGTCCAACATTAACCCATATGTCCGACACCAATCCACAAAGTCCTCCTCCATCTCACAAAAGACAAGCAATGGCGCTGACTGCAGGAGGAAAACCGAATCAGTGAATGTGTACGCATCTCAGCGCTGGCAGGGGACTCCATATGGCTGTTCCAGCATCCAGGGCTGCATCAGGATAGGTCCATGCAGTTTCTCCTTGGGGATGTCTTACAGGAAGTGAGCCTTGACAGCTAAAACAGGGAACTGGCTAAGGCAGCTGCACCCTGGTCCGAGCATCACAAAGCAAGAGACCAGAGAACAAGAAAGGCGAGGCTCAATGAGCCAAATATCTCTCGACCATTCAATTAACCCCACATGTTTTTATCGGCCAGGTTAGTGCAATAAACTTTTAACTAACTCTAATGTCATTGTCACTCTCTCAAAATTTTAGTCATAGCAGTTTATTATTAATTTGCATCACCTGCAATATGAAGTGACCTAAGCAAGATGGAGACCACATTTGGAATATATGGTGGAGTCCATGGGAATCGGTGAAGAGATATGGCATCTTATTGTGAATAAGGGATAATCACACATAGGCAGCACTGAAGTTTTTCCATAATTACATTAGAAACATTTCATAAAATATCTGAGGACATGAATTTGAATTGTGATGCCCTTCCAAAATTTTCACAAAGAATTCCTTTTATCTCATTCTTCCCAAACAGCCTCTTGTCATTCACAATTTCTGTTCATCTATCTTTATTCAATAAGATTTTTCAGAATTTCAGGGACTGTATAGCAATAACAATTATGGTAGAGACAGTCATGTTATACAACTCTATTGTTTATAGGTTACCAGTAAAGAACTTTTAGTAATCCAGAACACTACAATTTCCCCAAATGTCCTCTGTGGCTACAGGGAGTTTTGAAACATTGATAAGAAAAGGGTGACACACACTAAGCAGATATTGATTTGTGTTGAAGGCAGTCACACAATGTATTGAACTGTGAGGTAAATATTGATCTAAGATAAAACCAATATTTACCGCAAAGAACAATGTATCTGACCAAAAACCAAAGTCGATACATACATATTTATACACATTCCATTACCAAAATTAATTGTGACAAGAATTTTTATCTACTTTTATTTGACATCTGAGGAATATTTACAGAAGGTAGATAGTGCGTTCTGTTTTATTGCCGCAGGTCACTTGTTTGATATTTATTAAGCTAAAAAGGAAATCACCTTTGAGTTTTCCTTTTGAAAAGGTTCACCACTTTCTACAACTGGGGGCAGGGAAGAAAATAGAAGGAACTTTAAAGAGGGAAACATTGAGCTCAAAATTTGACCACACTATATACAATTATATGACTCTGGAAAATATTTAACCCTTATTAGGTTCCCTGTACAATACAGAAGCATATCATTGTCTAACTAACTAATAGGCCATTGTGAGGATGAACTGAGATAAAGATCCAATCTACCAAAATACCACTATAACCCCCACTGTTCTTTTTAATATCCACATTTCTTAAAAGAGTTGCCTAAATTCACAATGAATTTTTAACCCCTGTCTGCCAAGTTCTTAACCATCAGCCTTCAATACCTACCACCAAATTAACCTGCTTTTCATTTAGCACTTGCTTTTTCATTGATAGGTCCTACAGATTAACAGTTCTCATCTTGTCTGACTTCTCAGGAAAATTTCTTACTCTTGATCACCCACTACATTTGAACAACTGTATCCCTTTTCTATATATCTGGATTCTTCTGAATTTTCATTTATTTATTATCCACTTATTATTATCAACTTAGCTATTCATTCCCCATAGTCTTCCCTTACTTTGCCTTAAAGAGCTGTTGTTTTTTTCATTATAAAGTCCTCTTCTCCTGTCATGCTGTGCTACCTCCTTGGTGATCTCATTCAAACCTGTGGCTGACCATATCTGAGTCATTGTATCCAAAATCTAAATTTTATTTATTTTACATCAAATAGTACATATTACTAACCCAGACATGATCCTCGGACATGGACATTTTGTCTAATTGACAATAGAATTCACCATCTTCTTCATCAAATCTTCCTCATCCATCTGTGTTCTTGATATCCCCATATACTCATCTGTTAAAATGCAAAATATGGGTCTCATCCTTAATTCTATAACTTTATGAATTCCCACACTCAATTATTCACTTATTCCTATTGTTTTTGCTCCTATTATTGAAGTGAGATATAGAGGTATACAAATAATGACAGAAAACAATTCCAGGTAGAGGAAACAGCAAAGTTGTACTCAAAAGGCTGAGGTGTGCTGAACATATTGGTCTACAATGTGGTGAGGAAAAAGCACTGGGAAATAAAGTCAGAAAGATGGCAGAGAATGCCTCTATCAAGGTGTCTAATCAAAAGCCACTTTATCAGAGATGTCCTTCATATATCTATCTTCTGTAAATGAGAAGTCTCACCACATCACTCTGAATTCTGCATATCCTACTTTAGATTATCACTATATAAAAAGCATTTATCATGCTTAGTGATTATTATGTTTTATCACATTCATTGATGTGAACTCAGTGCTCAAGAAATATGTCTAGAACATAGTAGGAGCTCAATAATTGTTGACTGAAATAATATGTAAAATGTCTGGAGCATAGTAAGTGTTCACTATATTTTAGCGCCCTATATCGGATTTCCAAAGCTAGATAGAACTCTTTACAGGTACAGATAGCCTTATCCTTCACCTGATGATTGGATGGTCAGTTTGATTCACGGACTTTGTGGTTAGAAGTTCAATCCTGACCCAACCACATGATGATAGCTCTCTTTGAAGGTAACCAAAAATTCACTCCCATTGAATCAATTGCAACTCCAAATGACTCTATAGGAGAGAGTAAAATTTCCTCTGTGGGTTTCAGAAGATTAAATTTTCACGGGAGTACAAAGCCTCACTTTTCTCCACATGGAGTGGCTTGTGGTTTTAAACTGCTGACCTTATATTTAGTTATCAGCCCAATGGGTAACTCACAATGCCACCATGGTTCCGTGCTTGAAAAGGTAAATAATAAAAACACCAAAAAAGGTAAACAATAACAACAACAAACTGCCATCGAGTCAGTTCTGACTCACAGCAACCCTGTAGGACACGGTAGAACTGCTTCGTTGGGGTTTCTGAGACTAACTATGGGATTAGAACGCCTCATCTTTCCAAGAGCACCTGGTGGTTTCAATCTGCTGATCTGGTGGGTTTGCAGCGCTAAAGCTCCTTTTGAAACGGTAAAGTACCATTTAAATGCTAAGCTAGAAAATCAGAGCACAGGCATTTAATTTATTGGCAGAAACACTGGCTGAGAAGTCTGCAGTCCTACCAAAGCTCCAGAACATGCCATTAGAAGGAAATAACGTGGTGGGTTGTATATAGTTGCTTTGGGAAGATGGAGAATGCCCCAAATATTACAACTACTTTTTTTCTGACTCTGCTGGACATCTATGAAGTAATCTCTACAAATGGAAGTGATTCTGATGCTTCCAACATTAATAGCAACAGAAAGAGGAAGCACTCGGTGCGATCTCATTAATTGTGCTGGATGGACCTAAGGAACACTGGCGATGCATTGGATTAAACATCATGTAGCTAACCACAAAGTAACAGTTCAAACCCACCAAAAATTTCTAGGGAGAAAAATGAGGCTGTCTGCTCAGAAGCACAGTATCAGAATCCCTAAGGAGCAGTTATCCTCTGTCCTATAAGGTCACTATGAGCAGATATTGACTTGATGACAGTGAGTTTAACAGTAGATGGACCTAGCTGCTACTGGGTACCAAATTTCTCAGTAGTCTTTGGCCAAACTCCAAAAATTCATTGATAACAAGCCAACATTTATATAGCGTTTTCAAGATTAAAAATATTTTATGGTAACCGGCTATCTCATCTTTCTCCCAAGGATCAGCTAATGGGTTTGAACCACCCACCTTTTTGCCTCACAGCCCAACACCTAACCCACAGCACCATCAAAGTTCCTTAATGGAAGAACACTTCTCATAATACCTGCCTCTTTGGCTGTGCAAGTGCCTGGTAGTGGAATATTAACTACTATATAGCAAATCTTTATTTGAAAATTTTGTAAGGAAAGATACAAAATAGATTAATTTCTATTTAAACTAATTATCTTGAGAAATTGAGCAAAATATAAAAATCATAATATATAAGATAAAATTATTAGAAAACAGTTTCACTTTTTAAAAAACATTAAGAAGACTCTATAGTTGAAGACTTTCTCTAAGTAAAACTTGAGTTATTGTAAATAGTTCAATCAAGTTAGCTGTGCATATACTGGAAAGAGGCAAAAAAATTATAGCAGTATGGATTCTTTGAAACTATAGAAGTCTAAAAGAAGATACATTCAAAATAAAATGGTTTTGGTTTTTCAGTACAATTTTTTAATTAGAAAGAGCAGTTATATTTTCAAGTTATCAGGCCTAGGAACCACTACTGGCATGGGGCGTACAAAATGTAAATGTAACAGGCAAGTCTGAAATAGTAATGTACGTAAACAAATCTAGGAGACCCAGAACTTAAGAAAACAAGACTATCAGGCAAACTAGAGTCTTTCAAGCTTTATCCTTTATATATATATTTTTAATAAGCTAATTTGTTTTTTTACTTAAAAATTATTATTGTACTTTAATCATAAAACAGCATTTCAAAGAGATTTACATTTCAAATTTCATTAGATATACATGTTGATCCTGACAGAAAATATTCATATATATTTGTTTTTTAATACATATATTTTCGTTGCTAATATACACTGCAGAACATGCATTAATTCACCAGTTACTAGTTATAATATTCGGTGACCATCTCACTCTCCTTTGTTAATATTTTTTGTTTAATCAAGTCTATGAGGTGGTTTCCAAAAGTTCATGGAAAGTACACTATGATTTTTTCACAAAACTATTTTATTGAGAGCTAACACATATATCATAATATTTCATAGTTCAATCACATCAGGCAGTATTGTATAATTGCTTCCACAATCATTTAAAACATTCTCTACCTTCTTGAATTCCTTCACATCAGCTCCCTTGTACACCCTCTCACCCACTGTACCCACCAGCAAGCCTTACTATACTTGCTATCTCTATAGGCTTACCAATTCTGGGTTTCATATTTCAACTTAGAAAAACATATAACAAAATTTTAAGAGTGCTACTGCCAATGACAAACTACATCAGCGATAAACCCAGGTATGAGAGAGAGAGAAAGAGAGAGAGAGAGGCAGAATGTTGAAAACCAGATCAGGCACAACTTGTATCAAAGGTGGGATCAATTTACAAGGTTTTAACATTTCAAGTTAGGATTATCACTTTGATCTCCTATAATCCTCTCTCCAATGCACTGTGTTTGGTAACCAGTTTATTCCCGCCCCTCGATTATGGATAGAAGAAAATCACCAGAAGCTCATTTCCTGAGTAGATCTCATGAATGAATCTTGGGCTTCCAAGTCATCCATTACAAACCAGAATCTCACAATTTAGGCTCTGATACTATTCCTTACTTTGGCTTCGGATTACATGATTCATAATTCTTTGGCCATTGATGTGGTGTGCTTCTTCCATGTTGACTTCATTGACACCTCATTTAGATGGCTGCTTGTTTGCAAATAAGACTTAAAGACTCAACATTCTATTTTATTTTATTTTAAAAAAAGGTTTTCTACCTGTATTTATTTCAAAAACAAACTCCTCCCCACACCACTATGACCAACCACCACCAAAAACAGAACTTCTAAGCAATGATTGATCTCAGAAATCCTGGAGCTCTTGGGCTATTGGAAAACATGGTATTTAGTGTGAAAGCCCAGGCTGTCCTACTTATTAGAGAAAACAGATTTTCAGTTTGCAGGTGTTTGGTTTGGGTTTTGACTTAACATGATCTAGTTGTTGGAAACACCACTGTTGAGCTAAAAGCCAGGACTATATATAACATTTCTTCAACTGGGAGAGTCATGCAGGGACTCTGCCCCCTGTTCGGAAAAAAAGGGTAATGGATATGTACTTCTGTAATCTGTGAACATCATTGGCAAGCGCTATCCTGCTGCCTGGGAGTGTTGCCACAGTCTCTGATGCCTCTGGTCTCAGACTCTTACCACTTTCAAATTTCTTGGTATAAACTAATGAGAGTTTCCTGCCCTGGACCAGTTTGTTGTAACATTTCAATTGGTATCTTGTTAATTCCTGGACCCTTGGTTTTGCTAATGCCTTTAGTTCAGCTTGAACGTTTTCTTTGATATCATTGGTTCTTGATCATATGCTACCTCTTTTTTTTCTTTTTAAAATCATTTTATTGGGGGCTCATACAACTCTTATCACAATCCATATAACATCCATTGTGTCGAGCACATTTGTTCATTTGTTGCCATCATCATTCTCAAAACACTTTCTTTCTACTTGAGCCCTTGGTATCAGCACCTCATTTTTCCCTCCCTCCCTGCCCTCCTCCTTCATGAACCCTTGATAATTTATAAATTATTATTATTTTGTCATGTCTTATATTGTCTGAGGCCTCACTTCACCAACTTTTCTGCCGTCTGACCCCCAGGGAGGGGGTTTTATATATATCCTTGTGGTCAGTTCCCCCTTTCTACCCCACCATATATATATATATAATCCTTGTGGTCAGTTCCCCCTTTCTACCCCACCTTACCCTTACCCTCCTGGTATGGCTACACTCATTATTGGTCCTGTGGGGTTTACCTGTCCTGGATTCCTTGTGTTTCCAGT
>NW_022103942.1:6297281-6306672 GCF_000313985.2 Echinops telfairi
CATACATCATCCTCTAGATCAGTGGTTCTCAACCTTCCTAATGCTGCAACACTTTAATATCATTCCTCATGTTGTGGTGACCCCCCCCAATCATACAATTATTTTTGTTGCTACTTCATAACCATAATTTTGCTACTATTATGAATGAGGCAACCCCTGTGAAAGGGTCATTTGACCTCCAAAGGGGTTGTGACCGACAGGTTGAGAACCGCTGCTCTAGGTACGTATCATGAAGGTCACTTTGGCAGAGGGCTCCTCATGCCAGCTGGGATCAAATTGTCAAAGGACCCAGAGAATGTTGACCACTTAGTGGCTGCTATGCAAAGTTATGATGAGGTCCCCTCTGGACAGGGAGATATCCCTATCAGAAGGATGAGGGAAAGGGATGGGAAAGTCAAGTGAGGAAAGGGGAAAAGGAGCATTGGGAAAACACAAGTGCATGTCTGTTGGTAGAAAAATGGGGAGGATTGACCTCCATTTGGGGAGTAAAATGAATAAAAATACTTTTGTTATTTGATGCCTGATACCTGATCCCATCAACACCTCATGATCACACAGGCTGTGCTTCTTCCATGTGGGCTAGTTGCTTCTCAGCTAGATGGTTGCTTTTTTATCTTCTAGTCTTTAAGACTCTAGACGCTATATCTTTTGATAGCGGGGCACTATCAGCTTTTTTCACCACATTTGGTTATGCATTCCTTTGTTTTCAGTGATCATGTCAGGAAGGTGAGTATCATGGAATTCTAGTTTAATTGAACAAAGTGTTCTTGCATTGACGGTGTACTTGAGTAGAGGCCCAACGTCCGTCCATCTGCTACCTTAATACTAAACCTAAAAATATATGCACATAGCTCTATATCCCCATCGTCATATATATATATATATATATATATATATATATATATATGACGATGGGGATATAGAGCTATGTGCATATATTTTTAGGTTTAGTATTAAGGTAGCAGATGGACGGACGTTGGGCCTCTACTCAAGTACACCGTCAATGCAAGAACACTTTGTTCAATTAAACTAGAATTCCATGATACTCACCTTCCTGACATGATCACTGAAAACAAAGGAATGCATAACCAAATGTGGTGAAAAAAGCTGATAGTGCCCCGCTATCAAAAGATATAGCGTCTAGAGTCTTAAAGACTAGAAGATAAAAAAGCAACCATCTAGCTGAGAAGCAACTAGCCCACATGGAAGAAGCACAGCCTGTGTGATCATGAGGTGTTGATGGGATCAGGTATCAGGCATCAAATAACAAAAGTATTTTTATTCATTTTACTCCCCAAATGGAGGTCAATCCTCCCCATTTTTCTACCAACAGACATGCACTTGTGTTTTCCCAATGCTCCTTTTCCCCTTTCCTCACTTGACTTTCCCATCCCTTTCCCTCATCCTTCTGATAGGGATATCTCCCTGTCCAGAGGGGACCTCATCATAACTTTGCATAGCAGCCACTAAGTGGTCAACATTCTCTGGGTCCTTTGACAATTTGATCCCAGCTGGCATGAGGAGCCCTCTGCCAAAGTGACCTTCATGATACGTACCTAGAGCAGCGGTTCTCAACCTGTCGGTCACAACCCCTTTGGAGGTCAAATGACCCTTTCACAGGGGTTGCCTCATTCATAATAGTAGCAAAATTATGGTTATGAAGTAGCAACAAAAATAATTGTATGATTGGGGGGGGTCACCACAACATGAGGAATGATATTAAAGTGTTGCAGCATTAGGAAGGTTGAGAACCACTGATCTAGAGGATGATGTATGCTTCATTGGTAACAGTCAAGCTCTCTAGCAGGTTATCTGGCTACCCTGACCATCAGACTGGATGCCTGGCAAACCTGATCTTGTGCCTGTCTTGTTGTTTGATCCCACAACAGTGGACTGATACAGTATTTGTCATTTTGTGATTGACTAACTTCAATTCAATCAGCATAATGTTTTCCAGATCCCTCCGTGTCATGAGGTGTTTCATGGTTTCATAACTGGTTTTTAGGGATGCTTAGTATTATGCAGTGTGTATATACCAGCATTTGGTTGCTTATTTTTTTATTCCAATCTTCTACTCTTGAGAATTTAGGCTGTTTTCAACTTCTTGCTATTGTGAACTGTCCTGCAATGAACATGGGGGTGGGGGGGGGGCATATGTCTATTCATGATCTGTTTCTTATTTCTTTGGAGTATATGCCCAGTATTGCCGGATTGTATGGTATTTCTATTGTTATATGTTTTAGGAATCATCATATTGTTTCCCATAGTGGTTGTACATATTTACAAACCCACCAGCAGTGTATGAGTTCCACTCTCTCCACACCCTCTCCAGCATTTGTTGTTCTCATTTTTTTTTTAATTTGGGCAAGTGTTATTGTTGCTAGGTGGTACCTCATGGTTGTTTTCACTTGCATTTCCTGGATGGCTAGTGAATAAGAGCATTTCTTCATGTGTCTATTAGCCCACTGAGTGTCATCCTTTGTGAATTTCCTGCTGAGGAACTTTTTCCACCTTCTCAGAGGGTTACTTTTTTCTTCTTGTAGAATTGCAGTACTTTGTTTACTTTAATAGATGTATTTGTTTAAAAAGAGATCTATGTGGTAAATGGAAGAAAAGTATGTGTTATTAATAGAGGTAACCATTTAATAAATGCCATAAAAATTAAGCAGTACTATGAACTTTAATCTGCTTCATCTGTTTTGTTCTGTTGTGCATACAGTGCAGAACCAACTCAACAGCACCTAGCAAAAACAATGAGATTTCATCCAGATATTGTTGCTTGTATTAAGTACTTAGTTTGAAGACCATTCTTGTCTTTCTTTTAAGGGGCTCTTAGCAGCTCTTAGAGAGCTAGTAAAGACAATTTATACCAAACTAAGACTTAATCATTAACTTTACCTAAACAACTAGTAACTAAATGAACATTGAAAAATATTAACTTTCTTATTATAAATCAGTTGTATGCATTCCATACTTAGGAAAACATAGAGTTAAAATAACACCTTATAAACCTTAGACTAAAAGGAAATAAATATAAGAATAAATCACAAAGCAAGATTGTAAAAGTAGGACAACAATGAGGAACCAGAAAAAGTGTAACGACTAAAGATGAGACTATACTTGTACCTGCTGTACTGCACTAGTTAGCTTGCTGGAGTTTTGCTACAATGATTTTAAAAATTCCATTCACACTAGGAAAACCAACATATATATTTCTATCCTACCAAATGTCAGCTCTGGATATGCAACACATTCCAGGACCTAGTTCCTGACACAATTACCTCTCATTGACCCAGGAAAATTATATGTCCAAAGTCCAAGGCAATGAGAGAGGAAGTACACTCCTCCACAGGAAAATATTGAAAGTCACATGATCACAGGCAAAGATTACAATCTTCATGCTGGATGAGAGGGTCATTTGGAACAATAATACAAGTAATCATCTGAGCTATGCTTGCAAAGATAAGCAGCAACTATAACCATGCCAACTGCCACCCAGTTGATTCCTACACATATTAAACAGAGTAGAACTGCTTAATAGGGTAGCCAATGCTGTAAATCTTTATGGAAGTACACTGTCTCATCTTTTCTCTCTGAGCAGCTGGTGGATTCGAACTGCCTGACCTTTCAGTTAGCATTCCAACATTTTATTCCCTACAAGTCTCCTAGATGTAACTTTACAGATTATTGAGTATCTATTCTGTACCAGCCCATTTCTAAGTGCTTTACATGCATTTTTTTCCCTTTGGTTTCCTGGACCAACCCTGTGAGGAGGTAATTCTTATCCATGCAACTAAAACCAGACCATCTGTAGAACAGACCATCAAATGTTCATACATTCAGGGAAAAACTGAAGAAAATTAAAACAAGTTCTTGAAAGTCAAAATACAAACTGAATCGATCTCACCTGAATTTTGAGAACATCTCAAGAACAAATTTCATGCATTGAACATTTATACAGAAAACCTGATAAGTTGGGAGAGGACATCAGGAACACCATTCATGAAGAAAGCTGTATTAGTCTGGGGAGACTAGAGAAACAAATCCATGGACACGCATGTGTGTATAAGAAAGAGATTTATATACAAGAGCAATTGAAAATTGAGAAAACATCTCAGCCCAGTCCAGATCAAGTCCATAAGTCCGATATTAGCCCATATGTCTGATACCAACCTATAAAGTCCTCTTCAGACTCACGAAACACATGTAATGACACCGAATGCAGATCACTGGGTAGAAAGTCTTTGGATCCAGTGTCATTGGAAACATCTCAGTGCTGCTAGGGGTCTCTGCATCAGGGTGGGTCCATTTGTCTTGTTAGTTGCTATGCCTCCCAGGGAGTGAAGTAGTGAGAGGGAACTATCTCTTGCTTCCAAGGAGGGAGTACCAAATTTCCCAAAATTCTCAGGAGAAGGCCAAGGCCACACAGAAGCCTCATTGGCTATGATCTGATTGACAAGCTAGACTCTACCTCTACACACTTAGTCCTCAAATTGACACCAGATTAGGTGGCTGCCACAAAAGCAAAAAGTCCTTAAAAGGAGAGGAAAAAAAGAAAAGATCAAAGTGGATGTCAGAAGGGACTCTGAAACTTGCTCTTAATTGTACAGTAGCTAAAGCAAGTGGAAGAAAAGATGAAGTCAAAAGGTTGGATAGAAAATGTCACGGGGATTGTTGATTAGGGGACATGGAGTTTATGTCAATGGTGGTGGAGTAATTTGGTAAAGGATAATCATTGGCACTGAATTATACAAATAAAAATTGCGAAATTGGAAAATGTTTTGTTGTGTATATTTTTGTCACAATCAGAAAAAAATAATTACATGAATACAAGGAAGAAGAAAATGCTCTAGAATTGAATATGGTGACAATTGTACAACCTTTCCAACATGATTGAATTATTGAATTGAATGACATGTGGATGAGGTGCTAATAAAATTGTTTTAAAGTTTTCAAAGGGTAGCTCTAGAACACAAAGTCAAATATTCTAATGATGGGAGCAAAGGCCTAGAATTTAAAAAGGGGGGAAAGATACATACTCAATATATCTTAAACTATAAGAACTCCAGAAAAAAATCAAGTCTTAATTTACCATCTTAAAAGATTCTTGGGGGAAATTTTTGAGTGATGCAGGAAGTATCAAGAAAATATGGAAAGAATGCACAGGGTTCCTGTGCCAAAAAGAACTAGTCAACATTCCATCATTTCAGAAGGTAGCATATGAGCAGTCCCCAATGGTGCTAAGGGAAGAAGTTCAAGTGGAACTGAATGCATTAACCAAAAACCAGGATCTAGGAATTGATGGAACACTAATCAAAATGTTTCAAACGTCTGATGAAGCATTGGAAGCACTCACTCATAAATGTTAAGAAATTTGGAAGACAGCTTCTTGGTCAAGTGACTTGAAGAGATCCATGTTTGTGCCCATTCCAAAGAAAGCTGACCCAGCAGAATGGTCAAACTACAGAACAATATCCTTGATATCACAGGCAAGTAAAAAGTTACTTAAATCATCCAACATCAGCTGCAGCAGTACATTGTCAGGGAACTGCCAGTTCAGGCTGGATTCAGAAGATGAAGTGTGTGGTAGTTACATAATCTAGTGTCAGTTTGAGGATTCAGAGTGAAGGGGTATAGTCTATCCTGTCAATCAGGTCGTAACATGAGGACCTCATTTGGAGGCTTACTCTCTTGGAGACTCTCTAATGATAAGATTCAGTCCCTGTGATACATTCTTGTTAACAAGTCACATGGAGACAGGCTGATGGCAGCCAGAGCCTCAGAGCTGAAGCCACGTGGAGACACCTGCCAGCGCTGAAATGGTCTCAACACCACTGGATCTACAAGATTTTCCACCCACTGGCCTGTGATCATCCTGCATTCATCATCCTTACATGTTTCTCGTGAGTCTGAAAAGGAATTTATAGATTGGTATTGGACATATGGGCTAATACCAGACTTGTGGACTTGATCTGGACTGGGCTGGGATGTTTTCTCAAAATTCAATTGCTCTTGTATATAAAGCTTTTTCTTATACACATATGAGTGTATAAAGCAGAGAATACAAGAAAGGTATTTATTGTGTTTTTTTTATTAAGCAAAGGTATTCAGCAGTGTGGACCATAATAAACCATGGACAACCTTGAGAAGAATGAAATTCCAGAACACTTCATTGTGCTCATGAGGAACTTGTACTTCAATTAAGAGGCAGTTGAACAAACAGACCAAGGGAATCCTGCATGGTTTAAAATCAGGAATTTATATGAAGAATGTGGCATCCAGTTTCACAGAAGGTTTATAAAACAACCTGTAATATGCAGATGATACAACCTTGCTTGCTGAAAATGAAGAGGGGATGAAGCACTTGCTGATAAAGATCAAGGACTGGAAACTTCTTACAACTCAATGTAAGAACAAGTGGACCAATAGATAACATCATGATAAATGGAGAAAAGGCTGAATTTCTCAAAGATTTTGTCTTGCTTGTATCCAAAATCAATGCTGCTGGAAGCAGCAGTAAAGGGATCAAAGGATATATTGCATTAAGTAAATCTGCCACACCAGAATTCTTTAGAATATTGAAAAATAAGAATCTTATTTTGAGGACTAAGGTGTGTCCAACCCAAGCCATAGTATTTTCCATTATCTCTCATAAATGTGAAAGTTGAACATTAAATAAAGAAGACCAAAGAAGAATTGATTCATTTAATTATGGTACTGATGAAGAATATTGAAAATAACAAAGGACTGCTAAAATGACAAACCAATCTGTGTTGGATGAAGTAAGGCCAAAGTGCTCCTTAGAGCCAAGGATGGCAAGAACTCTTCTTATGTACTTTAGATATACTATCAGGAGAGATCAGTCCCTTGAAAATGACATCATACTTGGTAAAGTGGAGGGGCAGCAATAAAGAGAATGGACCAAAATTACATGGATTGACAGGAACAATTGTAAGGATAGCACAGGACCATGCAGTGATTTGTTCTGTTGTGCATATGGTTGTTATAAGTTGGAAACAATTAAATGGCACCTAACAACAACAACAACAACAACAAAACATGGAGATCTACAATCTTGAAAATCCTATATAGGGTCATTATGAATAAGAATTGGATCAATGGCAGTGGGTTGGGAATGGAAAAGACATTACTTCACAGAACAAAAATATTTTAATATCAAACATAGGAGGAAATATTCTCAGAATAAATGCTACAATATTAAATTAAACAAAATATCAATAGGTTTTGCTTATTTTCCCATTTCCTATGTACCATAAAACAGAACCAGAGACAGGTACCTGCGCTATAATCACTACTATAATTTTCATGTATCTATTATGCACAACCACCAATAATTACCTTTATGTGTTTCAACACCATTAACTTTGCCTCTCCTAAAGTTTTATCTAAATATCCCTTCTACTGCTTGCTCAGCTTTAAGAACAATTAAGTATATGAATTCTTCTGCATCTAACTTTTAAAATGTTAATTTTCACTATTTTACCGTTCCGTGGGCCACATGTAAAATTTAATACCACAGGAGACTTTTTCTTCTCTGAGGAATTTTTATGGGTTTGTCTTCCTAACTTTGAAACTTATTTTGATCTGCTTTCCAGGAAGCTCAGAATTGTTGTTGAAGGCACATTAAAAATGTGATTCATCTTCAAAAATAGTAATGGGAGTCATGATTCCCAGAGGATACAGGAAGTAGGGTGGTGGGAGCGGATAGCAAGGATGACTATAACCCCAGTCAGGGCAATGAATAACAGAATTGTAGGTGAATGGATATATTGGATGGAGTAATATACTGCAAAAAAAGATAATAAGATTAATAAGGGTTCTTGGGGTCTAGGATGGGGGATGGAGGGTTTAAAGGGGAGCTGATATCAAAGAGTTCAAAAGGAAAGAAAATGTTTGGACACTGATTGTACAATTATGCTTGATCTGATTGAAGCATGGAATGTTAAAATATCTGTAAGAGCTCCTAATAAAATGATCAATTTAAAATAAGTTAAAAATAAAAAGACATCTAGCAAAGAGAAAGACATGGCGCTAAAAAAAATGTTATTTATCCTTACAATTACCATACATATATTCTACTCTATTTTGGTTTCTCTTTCTCATTGGTAGTTTAGAGGTCAAGGTTAAAAGCCAATTTAATTCCATTCCGGATAGACATTAGAACACTTTCATTATTTTCTAATAATCTCCTTGTTTTTTATTCCTATTAGGTTGAAAGCTTCTTCAGCACAGTATCAATAACTGGCTCACATTTGTCTTTTTGTCATTTTTCACATGTAGCAGATATGTTCAAGATCTGACTTATTGGATGAATGGATAGATGGATAGTCTGACATCTATTACTTGAGTGGATAACATTTTTTCTTCCATTTTCAGTATTTTAGACACCATATAAAATAGGAAAAAACCATACATAAAAATTAGTGTGAGCGATCACTAAGTGTTAAGATTTCTATTTTTAAAATATGGCCCTATTCCCCATTGATATCCTGGAAAGCTAGTAATGACTTTTCAGTTTTGTTTTGCTTGACTTTCCTTGCACACATTTTCAGTTTAACTTGAAAATTTTACTTTTTCATATACTTCATTCAAAATAGCATACTGTTTTCAATCTTACTAGCTCCCACATTCTCAACTAATTTTCATTCACACTCCACATTCTAAGAGTGTTCAATTTGCAAACAAACAAAGGCCCCATGGAGAATGAGTTAGAAAAATAATTAGCTTTTTATTATTAATTTTAGCTACAGGATGATTATGGGCTTACAAGCGTGTGACTACTAATTGCTAAAGTGACTCAAAAAGAGGCTACTATCAAACAATAATTCAGACTACTAGAATGTGGATCATCTTCAAAAAGTTCTCCTACCTCCCTTGCTCATTATGTATGGCTGGCTGCATCATCAATAATATAATGATGGGCAAGTAAAGTGATGCGATAAATAAAATAAAATCTCTTTTTTCCAGAGATATCTGAAATTGGAGAGAAAGAAAGGTTTTCATCTAAAATAATACAGATACTAATAATACTAGAAATGAATTGCTTCCATCACAGAAGACAGTTTATTACCAACATGTGTGGCTGTTATTGAAGATGATTCCGTGATATATACATTGGGCATGTTTCTTCAGGTTATGGCACTCCCTGCCACTGAGATGATACTGACTCATAGCAACCGTAAAGGACAGGGTAGAATTGCCCCTGGCTAGTGTCAAAGGCTGTAACACTTTTTTTTAATCGCTTTATTAGGGGCTCATGCAACTCTTATCACAATCCATACATACATCAAATTGTGTAAAGCACATTTTTACATTCATTGCCCTCATCAATCTCAAAACATTTGCTCTCCACCTAAGCCCCTGGCATCAG
>NW_022103942.1:6307883-6314217 GCF_000313985.2 Echinops telfairi
CATGTGGGTTTCAGTAATTCCTCTTGGTTACATTACCCTTGATCACGCCCTACCAGGCCTCCTACACCCTCCTCACCACCAATTTGGATCACTTATTGTTCCCTTGTCCCTGGGTTTGTTAACACCACTACCTTTCCCCCCACCTCCCCCTCTCCCACCACCACCCCCCAACTGTCAGTCCCGTTGTTTTCTCCTCCAGATTGTTTATCCAGCCTATCTTTATTTAGACAGACCTGCGGAGATAATAACATGCACAAAAACAAGACAGCAACAATATACAACAAAACAACAACAACAAAACAATGACAAAAAGCGAAACAAAACACAACAAAAAAGAAAAGCTTGTAGTTAGTTCAAGGACTGTTTGTTGGCCTTTACGAGTGTTTTCCAGTTCAGTCTGTTGGGGCACCACATCCTGGCCCCAAAGTTCATCCTTCAGCATTCTCTGGGGCCCTCACTGCTCTGTTCCCTTGCTGTTCTGTTGCACCCACTTAGTGTTTTGCCTCACTGTGTCTCCGGTGTTGTCCTCTGTAAGGCTATGGGTCAGTGTGGGATGTCGTGTCTCATAGTGGGGCTGGCCATGTGATCCTCTCTGTTGACTAGCTGCTCTAATCTGAAACATCATCCTCAAGGCCTGGTCGGCCAGCATATGCTCCACTCTCTCCTCCTACCCCTTCATCTGTTCCTGTGTGCTCCTATCAGATATGTTTCTATCCGGGAGCTGCAGATTCAGTGCAGTCCTTTTAAATGAATTCTTCTGGGGGGAGGGGCAGGTGTCCACGTAATAGTTGGGATTGGGGCTGGCCCCTCAGACCTCTCCACTGATTCCCTACTCCACACCGGCATGTTGCATTCACATCTTGGAGCACTGGATTGAAGTCTGGTCCCTCTTTTCCTGTGGAGATATAAACAATACCCTCCCTTTGGGTGGGCTAGTAAGGCTCTAACACTTTATGAGGGAAAAAATCCTGTCATTTCCTGTAACTTATGGCAAAGAGAGCAGAAAGACTTTTCAGTAAAACACCTTCAAAGGGAAAAAAAAGTAGATGAAGACACAATGATCGCATGACATATTTGAGAACAGAATTAAATCTGAATTCAGAAGGCATAGTTAAGGAAGCTATGCTACCCCAGCGTTGAGTGAGATCTATACTGAAGAGTCATTGGTGACTGAGAAAGAAAACTGTCTCCCTAGATCAGAAATGATGTTTATTTATATTAAATCTGTACTCTGACTTATCTGACATGGAAATCAAGGCTGCTTTCTTGTATTATTATTATTTTGAGATGCACATCTTGTCATATGACATATAATGAATTAAAAAAATCTCTAGGAGAAATTAATTGCTCTCAGAAATGGTTATCTCAGTGCCAGAGGCAAGGAAAGAACTAAGAAACAATGGAAAGACATCAAAACTGCACATTGCTGTTGGAGAGATTCAGCAACATTTACTGGCAGAAATTTTAAGACTTGCCAGCAGTCAGACTTTGAATTTGGCCTTTCAAAATGCATGGAAAATGAAGCTAAAATGTGGAGGTGCAACTTATATAACCATCTGACTCTGAAGCTATTCGAAAATAACCTTTTACTCCATTATCCACTCATAAAGATAACACAGATAATGTTCGGGAGTTGGATGGGGAAATTATTTCACAACTGGATTACATCTTTCTCTCCCTCTCTCTTGTTTAATTAACTACATATGTCTGCTATGCAAATTCAGTGTCAAGTTTTGGAAATGATATCCTTGTATAAGAGTATTCACTTCTAACTACATTGTGATCTGCAGGTGCACAGCAGAACCCCTGCCATTGTATCAAGGCAATATCTGTCAATCCAATGTAATGATCAGAAAGATGTTGCTCTGTCCTGAGGACCAGGGCTCCATTGAGACAGACATCCTGCAGGGAGGGTTCTGAGTTGGGAAGCAGATCTTTGCCCAGGGGTCCTTTCATTAGACTTATTGAACACTTCTGACTATATTCAAAATTCTGCCAATTTTCATGTCACCACAGAGATATTTTTCCTTTTCTTTTTCAGTATCTCAGCTGTGAGATTTCAATCCATAAAGACAGAAAATACTTACTTTAAAACCCAGCACAGGGCTAGGCACTCAATGGGCACTTAGTAAATATTGAAAAGGTGATGATGTTGGTGCTTTGAGTTCCCGAGTATGTAGATTATGTTTATTTGAGTGCATATAATTAATTAATATATTATACGTTTTGCAAAATGCTTGCATAACCTAGTCAAAACTCACTCAACAATCTATAGAAAATTCCCCCGAAGCCTTTCTAGTCTCACACAACCAATTTGCATAACAACTATGTTTTGCTTCCAAATGACGCCAGTAGATATTTCTACAATAGAGTTATTCTTTAGGTTGAAAAACCAATGTTTTAAAACTCGACTTAATAAAATAGACCATATATATTTCAATCTTTCTTTCAACATCAAGTATCATTTTCAGTTTTATATCAGAATCAATGATAGTAGGAGTTAGATAGCATCCTGTCTTCTGAAGAGCGCAGGGGTTCCACCAATCTCTGTCTAAACAGTAAACTTGTTCTTTTTCATGAATTTTAGGTTTTTGCTTATTTTTCTCTCTCACTCTCTCCAGGACCTTCTATTGTGTTCCTTTTCAGAATAGTTGATAGCGGTTTCTGTGAACCATCTAGTTCTCTGGGTCTCAGGGCCATAGACACTGATATCTGCATAATCTATTAGTCTGTTGACTAATTTATTTTATGTCACTTCTATTTTATTCCCTCTTAGTTGCACCTTAGATGGTTCCTCATAGACTTTTTATAACCCTTCAAGTCAGAGTTATCATTTTGGTCTACTATGGTCATCTCTACAATGCTCTATTTTGTAGCCAGGTTATTCCTATCCCTTATGATTATAGGGAAATCATCAGAGGCTTATTCCCTGTGTAGACCTTGAAAATATATTTTAGGCTTCCACTGTCATCCATTGTCTTCTACACACCAGAATCTCACAATTTAAACTCTGATACTATTCTCTCCTTTGAGTTTGTATTATATAATTTACATCATAATCTTTTAATACCTCATCCACTACTCGCCAAAGTAGAATGTAGAATATTGTCTTTGTGTTTACCTCTCTTGCCTTTAATTTTTCATTATTCCCCTTATCTTCCTTTCTTTCCATCATTTTTTGCAGACCTCCTTCTTATTTTATATTGCCTTCTCCTTCGATCAAGTTAATATGTTTATCCCTTAGCCAGTAATCTAATATCACTTTTCCTCCCATCGAAGAATGTTTCTTTCTTTCTTTTTAATTTTAAACAAGAAGTTTATTACAACAAGACCCTTTACTTGAAGGAAAAACTATCCAGGCTTCTTTTCTTTGAGAGTAATTCACCCCCTCCTTAAAGATAGATTGCCATACATGTAAGTACTATGTACAAGAAACGTTATAAAATTGTCCTTAGTTTTACAAAGATAAATGAAAAACACTAAAATTCTACAATCAGAAAAAAAAGAATGTTTCTTTTGATATGAAAACATTCTCTTGACTTTTTTCAATACTGGTTTCATACAATTTTTGTCCTTTTGTGATTGATTTACTTCACTGTGCCTCGGCATGTTGATTCATGTTAAAGTTATGGGACAAGAGGAAAGTCAAGGGAAATAGAGGAAAGAGCTGTGAGGCAAAGGGAATTTATAGAGGTCTAAATAAAGACATGTACATATGCAAATATATTTATATGAGGATGGGGAAATAGATCTATGTGCCTACATTTATAGGTTTAGTATTAAGGTAGCAGAAGGACACTGGGCCTCCACTCAAGTACTCCCTCAATGCAAGAATACTTTCTTCTATTAAATTGGCATTCTATGATGCTCACCTTCCTGACACAACCGCTGAAGACAAAGCGGGTGAATAAGCAAATGTGGTAAAGAAAGCTGATGGTGCCAAGCTATCAAAAGATATAGTGTCTAGGGTCTTAAAGGCTTGAAGGCAAACACTGGCCATCTATCTCAGAAGCAACAAAGCCCACATGGAAGAACATATCAGCCTGTGTGATCACGAGGCATTGAAGGGATCACTGAAGACAAATGGGTGCATAAGCAAATGTGGTGAAGAAAGCTGATGGTGCCAAGCTATCAAAAGATATAGTGTCTAGGGTCTTAAAGGCTTGAAGGCAAACACTGGCCATCTATCTCAGAAGCAACAAAGCCCACATGGAAGAAGCACACCAGCCTATGCGATCACCAGGAGTCAAAGGGATCAGGTATAAGGCAGCATCAGAACAAAAATCTTACCATAGTGAAAGATAGGGGGAGTGCGGAGTGGAGACCCAAAGCCCATTTGTAGGTCACTGGAGATCCCCTTGCAGAGGGATCTTGGGGAGATGAGCCAGTCAGGGTGTGATGTAGCAACGATGAAAAATACAGCTTTTCTCTGGTTCCTAAATGTTCCCTCCCCGCCCCCAATATCATGATCCCAATTCTACCTTGCAAGTCTGGCTAGACCAGAGAATGTACACTGGTACAGATAGGAACTGGAAACTCAGGGAATCCAGGGCAGATGATCCCTTCAGGACCAGTGGTGTGAGTGGCGATACTGGGAGCATAGTGGGAGAGTGGGTTGGAAAAAGGGAACGGATTACAAGGAAGTATATGTGACCTCCTCTCTGGGGGATGGACAACAGAAAAGTGGGTGATGGGAGACGTCAGACAGGGCAAGATATGACAAAATAATAATTTATAAATTATCAAGGGCTCATGAGGAATGGGGGAGCGGGGAGGGAGGGGGAAAATGATGTCCTAATGTGGGGGGCTTAAGTGGAAAGGAAATGTTTTGAGAATAATGAGGGCAATGAATGTACAAATGTGCTTTACACAATTGATGTATGTATGGATTGTGATAAGAGTTGTATGAGCCCCTAATAAAACGATTTTTTTTAAAAAGATAGAATGGTGAGAGTATAAAGGGGAACTATAATAAGGAAGAAGAAAGAAAATGGGTTGAAACTAATGATAGCAGCAATTATACGCTTATGCTTGATCTAATTGTTATAATTAGATTGTTATAATCTCTGTAAGAGCTCCCAATAAAATGATTAATTTTAAAAAAGTATCTTTACCTTGATGGCGTGAGGGACACCAGGATTTCTGAATTTTATTCCTATTACCTAGGCCTCCTATTGAACTCTCACATTGTGGTAAAACCCACTGCCATCAAGTAAATTCCAACTCATAGCAACCATGTATAGGGTTACTGATCTTGCAAATCTTTACAGGATAAGATAGCTTCATCTGTTTTTTCTGGAACATCTCGTGGGTATGAACCTCCAACCTTACAATAAACATCCTAGTGCTTGCCCTAATTTCCCATGAGGGCCCTTTGGCAATAGGGTAGAAGTGCTGTCGAAATCCTCAAAAGGTGTGAACTTAGTCTTAATTTAAAAGGCTCACTATTAATTCATTTTGGAGAAGAAATAATATTCTGAAAATGTATGTAGAGTCCTTTGACCCTTGCTGGAGTTAAGGATGCTTAAGGAGAGTCCTGCCAAAAGCAGGTTCAGCAGTTTTAAACCATCAGCTTCTCTCAAGGAGAAAGATGAGACTTTTTATGTCCATAAAGATTTATAGTCTTGGAAACCCACAGGGCTCATTCTCTTCTGTCCCACAGAGGCACTATCAGTTGGAATTGACTCAATATAAGTGAGTTTGTTTTTGTTACTGTTGTTGTTGTTTATGGAAAGTCCAAGTATTGTTCCAAATGTGCAGGTCTGCTTTTAGTCCTCATTAAAATTTAGTTTATCTAATACATACTATATCTATATCTATATCTATATCTATATATATGCTTAAGTCCCTTAAGGGTTTAACTTTGGGTCACATATCCTTCCTGAAAACCACACTTTTACTCATATTTCCAACTTCTTACTCAATACCTTCACTTCAAATGTCTTGTAGACATTTCATGTGCAACATTTTCAAAACCAAACTCACTATCCTTCTTCTCTCAGTCCCCAAAACCTACAATCCCTCATTTTGAGTAAATGGGATTATTTACCAGTCAGAAACCAGACTCAAAATTTGGGAGTTGGTTTTCTTAAATTATTTTCATTTTCCCATACTCCACATGGATTTCATTCAAAAAATTCTGTTGGCTCTTGAACTTAATCTGAGGCCCAGCCACTTCTCATTGCCTCTGCTCATATAACTTTGATCTAGCTCGGTTTTATTACACAATAAGCAATACAAGCATGGGCTTGCTTGTGTTTACTGACTGTATGTAGTGAATAACGTCACATATTTTCTTTTTTTTTAAATCATCTTATTAGGGGCTCATACAACT
>NW_022103942.1:6315194-6331645 GCF_000313985.2 Echinops telfairi
GTACATGCCTTTATTTAGACCTCTATAAATGCTGTTTGCTTCCTAGCTCTTTCCTCTATTTCCTTTTACTTTCCTCTTGTCCCACTATCATGTTCAGTCTTCATTTGGGTTTCAGTAATTCCTCTTGGTTACATTACCCTTGATCACGCCCTACCTGGCCTCCTATATCCTCCTCACCACCGATTTGGATCATTTGTTGTTCCCTTATCCCTGCGTTTGTTAACACCACTACGTTTTCCCCCAACTCTCCCTCTCCCATGTCCCCTCGGAACTGTCGGTCCTGTTGTTTTCTCCTCCAGATAGCTCATGTAGCCTATCTTGTTTAGACAGACCTGAGGAGATAATAACATGCAAAACACAAGACAGAGCAAAACCAAGCAATAATATACAACAAAACAACAACAATCCAATGACAAAAACAAAACAAAACACAACAAGAAAGAAAAGCTTGTAGTTAGTTCAAGAACTGTTTATTGGCCTTTGGGAGTGTTTTCCAGTCCAGTCTGTTGGGGCACCACGCCCTGGCCCCAAAGTCCACCTTCAGTTTCCCTGGGGACCTCACCGCTCTGTTTCCTTGCTGTTCTTTTTCACCCCTTAATGTTTTGCCTCAGTGTGATGGGATCAGTTGGGGCGTAATTCCCACACTGTGTCTCCAAAGTTGTCTCCTGTAGGGGTATGGGTCAGTGAGGGACGTCAACTTCACATATTTTCACCACTTCAAAATTTCTGCTGATTTGTATGGTGACAATTGCCTCTTCCCAACTTTAAAGTACCTTCTTATATGATCAAAGCCACTTTTCTGTGTATAATTCCAGACAGGGTCACACTACCTCGTCAGCAAGTTAATAAGTAACTAAGTACAAATAAACTCATGCTTGTCTTGCTTGATATCCAATATGCACCTGATCTAGTCATAATCATTGCTTGCTTAGATTATTATACTAACCTCACAGTCAGTCTTCTTTATTTCACCATTTTAATCTCTCCACACAATAGCATCTATTTAATAAAGCCCTGGTGTTGTAGTAGTTACACATTGGTCTGCTAACTGCAAGATGAGATTTTATATTCCCTTGAAAAGTTAGCTACAGTCTCAGAAACTCACAAGGTCAGTTCTACCCTGTCCTGTAGGGTGTCTATGAGTCAGCTTTGACTCCATGTCAGTGAGGGGTTTTTTTGGAATCATATCATCTCAGTTCTGCTCAATACCCTTAGATATATTCCCATTTCACTCAGAGTAAAACTCAAAAGTTCTTAGATTCACTGATGCATCCCTATATATAGGGCCAACTCATGATCTATAGAATCAACTCAGCCGTATCTTTACCAATTTGATTCCAGCTTCACTTGTTCCCTCTATGAATCTTGAAATCAAAGAAAAGCTTTGACTGTTTCCTCTGTCTGGCGTATATTTCCAGAGTCGGGCTTTTCAAGACCTTGTGTAACTATCCCTTTCACAATGTTGTTATTATTAAGTGCCGTTGAGTCTGTTTAAACTCATTATAGCTCGATGTGCAAGCTAAAGAACTGTCAGGCCAATACCACTCTAATAAGCATTTCTATGTTTAATTCATTTGTTGTAGTCACTATATCAATCCATCTCTTTGAGTGTCTTCCTCTTTTTTGCTGACCCTCCCCTTTACCAAATATAATATCTTTCTACAGGCACTGGTCTCTCCTGATAATATATTCAAAATATATCAGTTGAAATCTCAACACCTTTACTCTAACAAGCATTTCAACTGTACTTGTTCTATGACAATGCCATCATTCTCCTGGTCTTCCAAGTTATATTCAATATTCTTTGCCAACATCATAAGTTAGAAGCATACATTCTGGTTCAATGTTACTTATTCATTGTCCAGCTTTCATATTCATATGAAGCTATTGAAAATACCATAGATTGGTTTAGGCACACTTTAGTCTTTAAAGTAATACTTTACTTTTTAACAGTTTAAAGATATCTTTGACATTAGATTACCTTGATACAATACATCTTGTGCATTTTTTGACGGCTGTTCCCATGGCTGTTGATTGTGAATCCAAGAAAAATAAATTCTTGACAACTTCAACATTTTCTCCATTTATCCTGATCTTATTGGTCCATTTGTGAGGATATTTGTTTTCATTGTGTTGAAATTTAAATTCCACATTGAAGACTGCAGTCTTTCACGTTTATTAGTAAGAAGTCACTTTCAGTAAGTAAGGTTATTGCATATTCATATTACAAGTAGTTTAGAAGTCTTGCACCAATCTTGTTGACATGTTTTTTTATATATCCCAGTTTCTTGGATTATTTGCTCAGCATACAGATTTAACTTACATAATACGGTGAAGAGATACAACGCTGATGTGCACATATCCTGATTTTAAGCCACAGCGTATCCTCTTGTTTTGTTCCCCAAACTTCCTCTTGGCCTATGCACAGTTTCTGCATGAGCATAAATTAGAGTTGTATAATTCCCATTCTTCAGAATGTCATCCATAATTTGTTATGATCCACACAGTTTAGCACATTTGTCTAGTAAGGGAATGATTTATCCTGTACTCTGCTTTCAGACAAGATTCATCTGAAATCAGCAATGATATCCTTTCTTCCATATCCTCTTATGATTCCAATTTGAATTTCTGGCAGTTTCTTGTTAGTGTACTGTTTAAGCTACTCTTGAATTATCTTCAGCAACAGTTTGTTTGCATGTTGCATTAATGATATTATTTGATAATTTATTATTTTGGATCAACTTTCTTTAGTATGTGCACAAATATGTGTCCTTCCCAGTTAATTGGACAGATAGCTGTCTTCAAACTTTTTTTGAATAAACACTACACACAGTTGTTGAAACATTTCAACTGCTATTCCATCAATTCCTGAAGTCTCAGTTTTGCCAAACGCCTTAAGTGCAGGTTGGACTTCTTCCTTCAATACATTGAATTTCTGTCATTCTTCATCTTCCTAAATCGCTCAAGAGCAAGTTTCTGAATGTCATCTGGCTTCCATTTTGGTAATTTCTTTCTTTCCTATTTTTTTATGACATTTTGTATTGTTCATGCATGAAGTCCTTGATTTCATTACTCATCATGTCTGGTCTTTGGAATTAATATTTAGCATGTCAAATATATTAATGAGATAGTTTTTAAGTTCAGGTTAATATACCCAAGGTACTTTGGCTTTCGTGGATTTGTTTTACTTTTCGTCAGCTTTAAATTGAATAATTGCATATAAGCAATATTTGGCTTGTTCTGTAGTTGACAACTGTCTCTGTTCTTCCTGAAGATGCTGAACTTTTCCACTGTTTCTTTGCACAAATACAGTTGGTTTGACTAGTATGTATTTTATCAGGTGAGGTTCAAGAGTATAGGAACTGTTCATGTTATTGAAAAGTATTTTGAATTAATAAATCGTTGATAATGTAAAATTTTATCTTAAGTTCTCTAGTGCCGTTTTTCATTACCAAGGACAGTTCTCCCGCTGTGGACTGTTATTTGTTTCCAACTTCCACATTCCACTTACCAGTAATTGTCAATGACTCTTAATCGCATATTGGATCAATTTTAAACTACAAGAGTTGGTAAGAATCTTCAATTTCTTCCTCTGGGCATTAGTAGTTCGTGTATGAATTTGAACAATAACTATTAACTGCTTTCCTCATACCCATCCACTGCCATTGCATCGATTCAGACTCATGATAACCCTAAATGGAGTTTCTGAGGCTATAACACTTCCCAGGAGCAGATAGCCTCAGCTTTCAATTGTGGAGAAGCTGGTGGAATTATACTTCTGACTTTATGGTTAGCAGTCCAATGCTTGCCCATTGGTCTTTATGTGAATATATGGGTAGTATCACAGACAGAATTGGACTTTAATGAAGCCTACCAAAATCACTCTCTGGAAATCCCAATCCTGTTATCCCTTCCTCCCATTCCAAGATACTTATTACATTACATTTTCAGTTTTTGTTAATGTTTTCTTTTTTCATAACCATGTTTATTGTTTGTCTCCTACGCTCTACCCTCTGTCACCCCTGCAACATACAACTAGTCCCTGAGTTACAAAGGAGCATGGTATTAACATGGTTCTCTTTGCTACTATATTCCTCACATCCAGAAAAATACTTTATATATAGTATGGTTCAATAAATTTTTGTTGAATGACTTTCAACTGTCTAAGTATACATTAATGTAACTGAACATCTTTTTGTAAACTATAATTTGAAGAAATATTATTCTTTGTTTTGTTTAATACTATTCACTTTATGTTCAATTTTTGACTTTCCAGAGATAGACATCTGGGCACTCTGAAAATATGAAGCAGACTGCACATATCAAATTTCTAATGTTTAATAAAAGGCTACCTTGTGGAAAGCACTCACCAATTCCACAGATTTTCCTGCCAACTTTAGGAAACACAGTTTGCCTGTCTATGATGATAAGTAAACCTAATTTCTCTGCCACTATTCGCTACAACAGAAAGGTTGACAACTTTTCCAGAAGGCTTGCTCCTCTTTGTTTCTCTGCACATGCCTTCCAAATCAGTTCTGTGTAAATTCAACAGAATACAAGTACTTTTTCTAAAGCTCATGAAAAAAAAATGAAATTAAAAGATAATAGAATTTTTTCAGAATTTTTGAAGCTCTCTCATATAAAGATTGCCTTTGCCTAGTGTAGAACAAAGAAGCCCTGATTGAGTAGCGGGCTACAGATAGAACCCCAAACCACAAGGTTAGTGGGTTTAACTCACCAGCTACTCTAATGGAGAAAGAAAAGACTATTTGCTTCCATAAAGATTTAAAGTCACAAGAACTCACAGGGGCAATTCTACTCTACTCTGTTCTACAGTCACTATAAGTCAAAATTGCCTCAATGACAGTGAGGGGTTTTATTTCTTTTGTTTTTGTTTTGGGTTTTTTTTTGGAGGGATAGAGTGTTGAGCATAGATCATGGTTTAGCTTTACTACATGGAAACCATTTCCTGATGTGTCTTTCCCAATCTATCAAATGTGTCCTCCAGGGGACTCTTTGGAACCTGATTCTGGAGTTTTACCACTTGATCATACCCAAGTCATTTATCCCTACTAAAACAATACCCTTGAGCTATATTGCATCTGTCTATACCCACAAAACTATTTCTGTTCCTAGGCTAGCTGTATCTTACAGCATTCGGACACACAAAATGTCTCGTCATTTACACAGTGAAAATCAAAGTAAAATTGTTTTTTAGTCTTGCTTCTAGAGGTGCACATTTGTGTTATTCTGGATGAAAAGCTTAATATGCAGTTTGTTAGAAGCATATAAACAGTATTTCAGATTCACCCATCTGAATCCCAAAGCACTTAATCGATAATGAAAGTTTGATTCTCTCACACAAGCTGCCATAGGAAAATTTGGGATGAATGACAGGCTATAGTTTTGTTTAAAACATAACTTCCTTAAAGAAATCACTGAAGTTATAAGATATCATCATCTATTTTGACACTTGGACAACATGATGGAGTACTGATATTCATGCACTCTTCCACAGAAAGTATAATTCATTTTAATGACTTTTGTTCATAATTTACCTTTTAATTTTTGTAATCTAAAGTTTGGAGAAGCACTTGAACCAGCTGCTGTTAACTCACTGTTCAGTTTATTCCTTTTTTCCCACACAAGCCGCTTTCTGTCCTGCACCTAGTTTTTCTTGCTATCTCAAACATTGGAGCAGTTCCCATGGCCAACACTAAAGGAGCGAGGAGGATTGGGGAGAAGTCAGGAAAGAAAGGACGTAAACCAAAAACGAAGCAGATGGATGAACTTTAATCCTGATATCCTCTAAACCTTCTGTTACCATCCCATGCACAACCTCCACCTGCAGACCAAGCTGCTGCCCAAGAAATCAAGCATTATCTGAAAAGAAGTCGTTTCCATCATTTTCACCAGGGAGATGATGAAACTATGAGAAAATGTTCTCTCCAAGTTTGAATGAAGTTGTAGTTGCATCAAAATTACTAGAATGTAGGGTGGTGGGGTGTGACAAAAATCATTCAAGAACTTTGGAAAATGCAGGAAATAATCAGATTGGCAGGATTGCAACTGGTCTACAGGTTAAGGATTCTGGCATCTAAAAATGCAAACATCAAAGTGTAACACCATCACAATGACTGATTATTATTGCTAATGCTTGACAGGGAAGCTAGGAATTGCTTTCGCAGACTTCGGGAACAGAACCTTTGCCATTTAATTCTTCTTCCCAAAGATAGCTGGTATTGTTTGTACAGAGATCACACTGAATCATTGGTCAGAACCCATTTCTCAGCTGGTATCCCATGTCACAAACTCAACACCACACAGCACCTGAAAATGTCTACATTGGATAAAATTTGTTACATTTTCCAAGATATTTACACAGACAGGCCACAGAATAAATCCAATGAGACACAGACTGCCATAATGCTGAGGCAGAAGAAAGAAGATTCTAGTAGTAATATGAAGTTAGTGGCTACTAATCCATTCCTAAACTATTGGAGTTCACCAAAGCAGACAATGACAAAGAGTCTGAAAGGCAATTTATCTTGCCAGTAGTCTATGGAGCAATCTATTATCAAGATGATAAGGTAAGAGGCTATATTACAGAGTCTGGTGAGGGAAATGTCCGTGTATTATCAGTACATGGATACTGCAACATACGAGTCCTGCTCTCTTGTGATCACCATTGAAATAATGAAAAGTGACTTTGATAAAGTGGCCCTATAAGGGATAAAATTCTGGTCCTGTGTGTGTGATGACAAAATAGATTTGACCATTGAAGCTTAAGAGGGCAGAACAAGGAAGGCTGCCAGTACACACTGCAAGATATGCACTAAGGAGTCATACAGGTTATAACATTCATCCAGACACTAGAAAAATAGGATGAAAATGAACGTTTCTAGTCAGCTGGCATGGTGATTACATGGTCCCAAATGTTGCTCACTTCATTAAAGAACTTGATTAGTAATACCAAGATAAAACTGTGATTGATTTTGTCTGTAGTGATTATACATTGAACTTCAAGGTCAGCAGTTAAAATTTACCATAGGACAAAGATGAAATTTCCTATTTCCACCAAGAGTTATGGTCTTAGAAACCCAGAGGAGTAACTCTACCCTGTCCTATAGAGTTGCTATGAGTTAGAATCGACTGGATGGCAGGGAAATTGGATTTTTGAATTTGGTATAAGGGGAGCCCAATAAACTCAAACTCCTAGTCATACAAGCAATACTCACTTTAATAGAGACATACTGGAAGACCCTTGTGTAAATTGTATATATATATGTATATATACATATATATATGAAAGAATTAGCAAGCTTCTACAAGAAACTGCCATCAATGGTATCCACGTACCTCTCATGACTTCAAATGTGTGCTAGACCGAAACTGTTCGCAAAACTTAAAAAGGAAAGATCAAGAGAAAGTGGCTACATATATCTTATCCTAATATTTCATAAGCTTTTGGAAACCACAAATAGGCCCAATGGCCCCCAGAGTAGCATGATAACTGCTATATATGGAAGTGAAATAAATTGGGGGAAAGAATACCAATCTTAGAACGCTGCAGTTCAAATTTTGACTGTGGCTACTTAGGTCATAATTAAATAGATACCAAAAAAATTACTATCAGTGAAAATCAGACATAAGAGCACTTCTCATCAGATCCTATTTGATGAAGCTCAGTCTTCACTCTGTGTTACTCTTGAAAATGTTCCTAAAAATGCAGTCTAGAAAAGACATCATGCAGAAAGAGAGAGTTGTGGAGCTTGAACAGCATGGTGAACACAATCAATTCCATGGAATTGTACATGTGAATATCGGTGAAATGTAAAATGTTTTGCTACACATACTTTTACCACAATAAAAATTAATTTAAAAAAAGAGAGGGTGGCATCATCCCTCACAGGTAAGTATATACTAAAAATAGCTAGGTCCATAGAATCCAAAGAATAAAACGATGGCACTTAGCACATTGGAAGAAATGTTGGTTGATGAATTAATAAATTCCATAAAAGCCACTGAACTCTTCCTGGGTATTATTGTTGTAAAAGTATATACTGGGTTCCAGGTTTCATTGGAGGCTGTAGCTTAGTGGAAGTATTGTCACAACTTGAAATCTAATATCTTACCTTCCGGTTATGGATAATGAGAACATCCATATGTCTGTGAAGCCACAGATTCTGTTTGATTATATTTCTCTTTTTATTGGTGGAAAGTTTTAACAATACTTAAAGGTACCAGTAAGTATACACCATCATGTCTCCAAAACCCAAATGAACTATCTGAATAAGCAAAGTAAGAGGAGACTGCTTGAAGAAAATTGAGGGAAAATAAATACACAGAAGAAATACTACTGATGAAACCAAGAGTAGAATTTAGTTTGCTTTTCATTAAATAAGTTGCTAGATTTGAGCATAAAAGAGGTTTGCAAATTCAGGAAGATATGCTGAAATTAGTAAAAGCTAAACCTATGATTCTTAAAGCATTAACTGAATGACAGATTAAAAACTAACAAAACCTGGTTCCTTGTGCAATGAAATAACTAAATAATTAAAACTGATCTGTGACCATTGCAATGGTACCTGAGATTCCCACAGGAAATGTCCAGTCTTTGAAAACCTGGAAGTGAGGAGGTGTACAGATGGTGAAAACATGCCACATTGAAAATCCTGCCACAGAAGCAGCAGCTGTTAATAGCCGCACTGTCAGTGAGCTATGTAAACACTCATGTTATGGAAACCCGTAACATTACCCACAGCCATCAGGTTAATTCTGACTCATAGCAACCCAGGTTTTCAAGGCTGTCAATCTTTATGGGTGCAGATAGCTTCACTTATTCTCCCACACATAGAACATTAGTAATCTTGAAACAGAGGCAAATGAAGGATTTGCTAGTTTGATAGAAAAAAAAGGAGGAGAAAGAGAGAGAAGAGATGGATAAAGGCAGAGGAAAGGGGGATGTTGAGTGGGACTGGTTTTCTAGAGAAGAGACACTGATTACAGCTATAGGATTTGTCATAAAAACTCAGCCTTCCCTGTGCAACAGATGAGGAAGATGAAGCCTGGGTTTCTGTATTTTCACAATACACTATTGTATGCAAGCAAGTAAAAAGGAGACTAGGGAGTTTAGAATCTGAGTATCGGTGAGTGAAACTCACCGTATCCATGTTCTCAACGTCAGGTTGTATTTTTTTTCCCTACAGAAAGCAGGGAAGTGGACAGACTTGGTATCTCATAAAATTGACTGAAGTTCTGCCTATTGATGGAGCATAATAACTATAAAAAAACAAAGACAGCTTGTGGGTTTTTATTATTATATTTTAAGGAAAACATTATTAAATGGTCATAATAACAAGTCAGATTTTTCATTCATTGGCCTCTCCCCATCCAAAGCAAATAATAGCGATGAACATAAAAATATATGTGATAACAACTATTCCAGTGGATTAATGGACCATGCAAGCATCAGTGTTACCACAACTATGATACCAAAAGTGCTAGATAGTGCCCAGCTCCCAATACCAACAGCTCTGAAAGGGATAAAATGAGAAGAATCCAGATAAAGTCGGAGAAAACTAGAGAACAAAACTCAAGGTCATTAAAATATATATACATTAGACTTACTGGCCAGATAGAGAAAAGGAAAACGCCTAAGACCAGGGCTCATAGTTACTCTTCAAGTCTGGAACTAAATTCATCCCAGTGTTAGAATAAGCAACCATTTTAACTGAAAATGGCAGTATTTCCCCCATGAAAAAGTTCTGAGAATTATGAAATAAGAAAGAATATAAACAAGAAACAAAGGGAGGAAGTGCAGAAAGTAATGGTACATTATGGGAATTACTACCAAAGGGATAAAACAAAAAAGTATATTAATTGTTGAACAGATCTGATCTGTTTCGTAATTCATGCATAAACAAAAAGTTTTTTAAAATAACACAAAAATATGTTTTCAAAAATGAAAAAAAAGATTCACAACTTAAAGAACCAAACTTTAAATGATCCAAGCTGGAAACATGTCCTAGTGTTATAATAACAATAATATTGTGTGGGGAAGATTGTGTCTAGGTAGAAACACGCCTCCTCAGCTCCCGGTGAGTAGTTGCCAGATTTGCGGGTGGGGGGAAGCAGGAGAAATTAGGGGGATTCCAGCGTAACCCTGGTCTCTGAGTGCCCTAGGGACCTTATTGTGCTTCCACCACGGTCATCCCAGTCGTGCATGACAGGAGTCCCCATGGGATTTCATTGCACTGAAGTCCTGTGCATCATGGCCCCTATTGTTTCCTAGCACTGCAGAATGCACTGGTGCTCCCTGGCTCTCCCCAGCTCCAGAAACCCCTGCCCTGTTCCCCTGTGAACCCCATCCCCCACCCCCACATGTGTTGTGATCCCGGCAGGCTCCAGACAGGCCTGAAACTGCTGTTTGCGACTAGTGCCTGCGACATAAGACAATGGAAGGGCATTAAAGGTATTTTCCTCAGAAAGAAGTGAAACTATCATTATTTGCAGATGATATGATTTTATATATATTGATAACCTCAAAGGTTCCACAATAGGAGGCCTGAAAGTATTAGAGGGATATGGTAGAGTGGCAGGATACAAGATCAGTAAGCAGAAATCAATTGGATTGCTGTATACAACTGATGGGATTACAGAAAAAGAGATCAAGATGGTAGTACCCTTCACAATAGCCAAGCATACATTGAGATATCTAGGGATATCAAACACACACACACACACAAGACACTGTAAGAGGAAAACTACAGAACATTAATACAAGAAACCATAAGAGACCTTTAGAAATGGAAGACTATCCCATACTCATGGATTGGAAGATTTGATATTGTAAAGATGTCAATCCTACCTAAGGCACTACATAAGTTCAATGCAATCCCAATACAAATAGCAGCATTTTTTTTTCAAAGAAATGGAAAACCTAACAACCAACTTCATATGGAAAGGGAAGAAGCCCAGAATTGGCACACACAAAAAACAAACACCTCAAGAAGAAAAGTAAAGTAGACAGGTTTGCATTACCTGACTTTAAAACTTATTATACAGCCACAGTTGTCAAAGCAGAATTGTACAGGTACAATGATAGATACATAGACCAATAGATAGGAACAGAAAAGCCAGAAATAAAATCAGCAGTTTACAACAATTATTCTTTGATAAGGGATCAAACAGCTATCAAATGGGAAACAGATGCCACATTTAACATATGGTGCTGGAAATGTTGTATATCTACCTGCAGAAAAATTAAGCAAGACACTTACCTCACTCCATACACAAGAAAAATTCAAGTCGGATCACAGATCTCTAGGTAAAACCCCAAACTATCGGATCACCAATGAGAAAATTGGGACAAAGCTAAGAATCTTAGTGCAGAGAACAAATGGGCTATCAGAAATAAGGAAGGATACACAATCAGAGGAAGAAAAAATAGACAAGTGGGACATACAAGATAGAATACTTGTGCACATTAAAAGATTTCATCAAGAGGATAATAAGATAGACCACAGACTGGGAAAAGATACTTAGCAATGATACATCAGACAAAGAGCTTATTACTAAAAGATAAAAACCTCAACAAACTTACAATAAGAAAAAAATGAATTACTCGCCGAGGAGGTGGGCAAAACTCCTAAGCAGAAGATTCACAAATGAGGAAATCCAAATGGCAAATAAACATATGAGAACGTGTTCCCTGATCATTAGCCATCCAGGAAATGCAAATTAAAACAAAGAGATACGACCTAACACCCACAAAGATAGCCCAATTAAATAAAAAATTCAGACAGCAACAAACTTTGGAGGTAGTGTGGCGAGATAGGCAGTCTCATCCAATGCTGGTGGTCTTGTCGACAGGTACAGCCACTGTGGAAAGGAATTTTGCGATACCTAAAATAGGTGTAAATCTAGTTACCTTACAACGCAGCAATTCCAATACTGGGCATATACCCAGAAGAAATAAAAAACAGACCATGATCAGACATCTGCGCTACAATATTCATCACTGTACAGTTCACAATTGCAAAGAATTAGAAACAGCCTAAATTTCCATCAATAGATGAATGAATTTTAAAACTCTGGTCTATACATACAATGGAGTAATACACATCCCTAAAAAGCAGTAATGAAAATATGAAGCACTTCATCTCGTGAAAAGAGCAGGAGGGTAGTTTTCTGAGTGACGTGAGCCAAGCACAATAAGACAAGTACAACATGATTCCACCGAGGTAAGTTTAAACAACAGAATGGACATGGAAAATACACATGTTGCACAGTTCCTGGGCTGAAGACCAGATCTTTATCAAGAGCCTGACCAAACCCAATGATGCATATGTCTTCAAAAATAAAAATAAAGATTCAGATAGCACCTGTGCTGAAAGACCACCGCCACTACCACCACCGCCGCCCACTCATATGCTTTTTTGGCCCAACAAGGGGGTGCGGAGAAAAAAGATTGAAATGGGGGACCAGGTCACTAATCCACCAAGGGGAGGATATTGTTTATGTATCCACAGGAAAGGGATAGAGAGAGGATACCTCACTTGGAAATGATAATCCTTGAAGGTGAACTTCCTGCTTGGAGCAGCTTATTCACACAGAGGATTGCAGGGCCAGACTCAGCTAGAGACATCATGTCTCCTCCCTAGATGATAGTGCTACAGAAGATAGCACTGAAGATACAGGCAAAGCAAGAGGATAGTGCAACAGACCAACAATGGGAGCAAAGCCACAAAGTCCCTGAGGAATCCCAGTGGCAGACTTCTGACTTGGGGGCAGGCCACAGCACCCAACTGAACTGGTTGTTGTTTATTCACAAGGGCGGCCATACTGAATGTCTAAATGTGTAAAGGTGTGTGTGTGGGGGGGGTGTCACCAGACTGTTCCATCCCTGACTGCAGGAAGAACAATGGGGATTTGTAGAGGGCACGTCTCTTGGTCACAAATGTTATGGACTAAAAGGGTACCAGTGCTGTTAGGAAAGAGGGTCCCAGGATATGGAATCCTGAAAGAAAAGGGGATTCAACTGATGGATTATAATAGGGCATGCTTGCTATTTAGCAGAGAGATACTCATCTAATTTGGATCAGGATAACAGTTAGATTTGGAACTATTTATATGGTCTTTATTTTTTTTAAATCTTTGTTTGTTTAGTTTTTTGTTCTTTTGTTTTATTGTTTTCTATTTTTCTTTTGTTTTTCTCTTCTGGTGTCTATCTATATAAGATAAGCAGGATAAGAAATCCTAAGGAGACAATGATTGGACTGACAGTTCCTGGGGGTGCATCAGAGGAGAGGAGGAGTGGGGAGCAGAATGGTGAGTCAATAACGACAGGGACAGGGGAGTAGCAAGGGCTCTAAAATTGACATAGAGGCAAGTGTAGTATTCCTGATTGTGTTTGATCAATTGAAATGTATCCGAGAGGAATTACTGAGAGGTAAACACAGGGTAAAGATGATGGTGGGACAAGAAAAAAGAAAAAGGGAAAAGAAGAAAGAATAAGAAAGTACAAATCATGTATAAAGGTACAAATATAGATCTGTATATATGTAATTACATAAATATATAGGGATAGGCATATATATATATATGCTTACTTAAATCATACCTCAGTTGAGCAATAATTTGTTCTAATAATGTGGAACTGCATGATACTCACCTTCCTGACAAGATCGCTGAAGACAAAATGGATGCATAAACAAATGTGGTGAACAAAGCTGATGGTGCCAAGCTATTAAATGATATAGTGTTTTAAAGGCTTGAAGTTAAACAAGTGGCCATCTAGCAGGGAAGTAACAAAGTCCACATGGAAGAAGCACACCAGCCTGTGTGATTATGAGGTGTCGACAGAAATAGGTATCAGAAGTTCAAAAACAAGCAATCAAATTGACATGAAGGAATGTGGACAAAGTGGAGACCCAAAACCTGCAAGATAATTGGACAGTCCCTCACAGTAGGGCCACATGGAAGGAATGATGCGACTAATGTGCGGTATACCAATGATGAAACACATAATAATCCTCTAGTTCTTTAATATTTCCTCTCCTTACTATTAGGGTCTTGGTTTTATGTCATGAATCTTGTTAGTCCTGCCTAAGTTAATTTGTAAATTAAGATAATTCTTTGTATGAAAGCCAATATAGATAACCTTTCAGAAACAGTAATGGAAGTAATGACTCCCTATGAGTAGAGGAAGAGGGAGAGGGAGGGGGGTAGGGGTAGCTGATAGCAATACTGTTAGTCTAATCCCACTCGAGGGGAATGAATAACAGAATTGTAGGTGAACAGATTCACTAGTTGGTGTAAGATACAAATATATATATATATACCCCTGGTCTGGGTAGGTTGTGAGCAGGAGGGAATAAAGAGGAGCTGTTATGAAGGAGCTCAAGAAAAATAAAATATGTTGTAACTGATGGTGGCAGCAATTGCATGATTATGCTTGATCTAATTGAATTATAGATTGATATAATATCAATAAGAGCTCCCAATAAAATGACTAGACAAAATAAATAACAAAAATAATATCAAAAATAGGCCATGTGAATGACATTAAAGAAAATTTTATTTTCGCACAGTTCAGAAAGCTGTCTGAATTTAGTGTACAAGTTCTTGCTGTTAGAACTGACCACTAAGTCGGTTCAAATGCCTAGGGATCTTATGTGCAACAGAATGAAACACCACACTATCCTGTGGCATCCTTGCATTTGTTCCAATGCCTGAACCCACTGTTGCAGTTACAGTGCCAATCCATCTCATTGAGAGACTTCCTCTTTTTGCCTGTCCTTCCACTTTACCAAGCAAGCTGTCCTTATCCAGGAACTGGTTTCTCCTGATAACATGTCCAAAGTACAAGCTCTACAGCCAGTCCACAGAGAGGACCACATAGCCGGCCCCATTATGAGACATGACACCGCTCACTGACTGATAGCCCTACAGGGGACAACACCGGAGATACAGTGTGGGAATTACACCCGATGTGATCCCGCCAAACTGAGGCAAATCACTAAGAGGGTGGAACAGAACAGCAAGGGAAGAGAGCGGCGAGGTCCCCAGGGAATGCTGAAGGTGGACTTTGGGGTCAGGGCATGGTGCCCCAACAGACTGGACTGGAAAACACTCCTAAAGGCCAACAAACAATCATTGAACTAACTACAAGTTTTTCTTTTTTGTGTTGTGGTTTGTTTTGTTTTTTGTCATTGGTTTGTTATTGTTGTTTTGTTGTGTATTGTTGCTTGGTTTTGCTCTCTCTTGTTTTTGTGCATGTTATTATCTCCGCAGGTCTGTCTAAATAAGATTGGCTACATGAGCAATTTGGAGGAGAAAACAACGGGACCGACAGTTCCGAGGGGACATGGGAGAGGGGGCGGTGGTGAGAATGGTAGTGATGTTAACAAACCCAGGGATAAAGGAACAACAAGTGATCCAAATTGGTGGTGAGGAGGGTATAGGAGGCCAGGTAGGGTATGATCAAGGGTAATGTAACCAAGAGGAATTGCTGAAACCCAAATTAAGACTTAGTATGATAGTGGGACAAAAGGAAAGTCAAAGGAAATAGAGGAAAGAGCTAGGAGGCAAAAGGAATTTATAGAGGTCTACATAAAGTTATGTACATATGCAAACATATTTATATATGAGGATGGGTAAATAGATCTATGTGCCTTTATTTATAGGTTTAGTATTAAGGTAGCAGAAGGACATTGGGCCTCCACTCCCATGCTCCCTAAATGCAGGAATACTTTCTTCTATTAAATTAGCATTCTATAATGCTCACCTTCCCGACACAACCACTGAAGACAAAGCAGGTGAATAAGCAAATGTGGTGAAGAAAGCTGATGGTTCCAGGTTATCAAAAGATATAGTGTCTGGGGTCTTAAAGGCTTGAAGATAAACAAGCGGCCATCTAGCTCAGAAGCAACAAAGTCAACATGAAAGAAGCATACCAGCCTGTGTGATCACGAGATGCTGAAGGGATCAGTTATCAGGCGTCAAAGAACAAAAAATCATATCATTTAGTGCTCATCTCCATAATATGTTCACTGAAGACAAATGAGTGCATAAGCAAATGTGGCGAAGAACGCTGATGGTACCCGGCTATCCAAAGATATAGCGTCTGGAGTCTTAAAGGTTTGAAGGTAAACAAGCGGTTATCTAGCTCAAAAGCAACAAGGTTTTTTTTAATTCGTTTTATTAGGGGCTCATACAACTCTTATCACAATCCATCCAAACATAAACTGTGTAAAGCACATTTGTACATTCATTGCCTTCATCATTCTCAAAACATTTGCTCTCCACCTAAGCCCCTGGTATCAGGTCCTCATTTTTTCCCTGCCTCCCGACTGCCCCCTCCCTCATGAACCCTTGATAATTTATAAATTATTATTTTGTCATATCTTGCCCTGCCTGATGTCTCCCTTCACCCACTTTTCTGTTGT
>NW_022103942.1:6332883-6345466 GCF_000313985.2 Echinops telfairi
AATTTGGATCACTTGTTGTTCCCTTGTCCCTGGGTTTGTCAACACCACTTCCTTTACCCCCACCTCCCCCTCTCCTCTGTCCTTCCCCAGATGAATACCTTTGATGTCTCTTCTTGGCCTTATGCTGTTAGCTAAAACCTCCAGCACGATATTAAATAAGATTGAGGACAAGGGGCATGCTTGTCTGATCCCCTTTTTCAGTGGGATTGTGTTAGTCTTTTCTCCCTTGACAAGCAAGTTGGCCAAGTAGTTTTTCATGTATAGTTTGTCTTGTCTTCAGGAATTTTCCTTCCATTCCTATCTTCTCAAGTTTCTTAAACAGGAATTGGTGTTGGATGCTGTCAAATGCTTTTTCTGCATATATTGATATTATCATGTGGTTCTTATAGTTTTTCATGTCAATGTGATGAATAATACTAATAGTCTGTCGTATGTTGAATCATCCATGCATCCCTGGTGTGAATCCCACTTGGTCATGGTGAATTATTTGTTTTATATACTTTTGTATTCTGTTGTCTAGTATTTTGTTAAGAAATTTTGCATTGATGTTCATTAGGGATATTGGTCTGTAGTTCTCTATTCTTGTGGGATCCTTGCCAGGTTTTTGTATCAGAGTTATACTAGCTTCATAGGAGTTCAGGAGTTGGCCGTCTTTTTCTTTGGTCTGGAACAGTTTGTGTAGGATTGGTGTTAGTTCTTCCCTAAATGCTTGGTAGAATTCTCTAGTGAAGCAATCTGGTCCAGGGGATTTTTTTGTTGGTAATTCCTTGATAACCTTGTCTATTTCTTCAATTGCTATGTGTCTGTTGAGATTCTTGACGTCCATCGAGGATAGTCTAGAGAGGGATTGTTTTTCCATTAATTTGTCCATGTCTTCCAAATTGTTTAATTCATTGGAGTACAGTCCTTCGTAGCACTGTGCAATTATCCTTTTAATTTCATTAGGGTCTGTTGTAATGGCCCCTCTTTCATCTCTTATCCTTGCTATTGAAATTTGTTCCCTCCTTTCTTTGGTTAGGTTTGCCAGTGGTCTGTTGATTCTGTTTATCCTTTCAAAGAATCAACTTTTAGCAGCATTGTTTTTTTCCATAGGTTTCTTATTTTCTGTCTCCTGAATCTCAGCCCTGATTTTTATAATTTATTTTCTTTTCCTATTTGTCAGATTGTCCTGCTGACTCAGCTCTAGTTGTTGTAAATTTTGTGCCAGCATATCAATCATGAGTCTGTCTTTGTTTCTCAGGTGTGCATGTATTGCTACAAAACTTCCTCTGATATTTGCCTTTGCTGTGTCCCATAAGTTTTGGTACATCGTGTGCTCCTTCTCATTGTTTCTGTAAATTACCTAATTTCATCTCTGATTTGTGCCAATATGCACTCCTTTTGCAGTAGAGAGTTATTCATCCACCAATTGTTTGCGCTTGTTTTCTTCGTCTTACTTTTGTTGATTTCCAGCCTTATGGCACAGTGGTCAGAGAGAGAGGTCTGGATGATACCAATGTGCTTAAATTTATGCAGATTTGCCTTATGCCCCAGCATGTGGTCTATCTTCGAATATGTGCCATGTTTGCTTGGGAAGAATGTGAATTTATTGGTATGTAGATGAATAGCTCTTTAAATATCTATCAGGTGAAATTGTCGAATTCTAGTTTTAGATCTCTAGCCTTCTTGTTGAGTTTCTTTCCCTCTGAGCTATCTTTCTCAGAGAGAGGTGCATTGAATCACCCACTATAATTGTTGAGGCTGTGAACTCTTTTTTAATCGTTTGTACTGTTTAGTTGACATATTCAGCGGGTCTCTCATTCGGGGAACATATCGCTACAATGCTTAGTTGTTCTTTGTCTACCATTCCCTTGATCATTATATAGTGTCCCTCCTTATCTCTTTTTATGGCTTGCACTTTGAGGTTAATTTTTTCTGAGATTAGGATTGCAACCCCTGCTTTTTTGGAATTGTTGTTTTCTTGGTATGCCTTTCTCCAGCCTTTGATTCTCATCCTGTTTCTGTCTGTAGCCTTGAGATGTGTCTCCTGTAGGCAGTAGAATGATGGGTTGTGTTTTCTAAGCCAGTCTGCTAGTTTCAGTCTTTTAATGCCTGAGTTCAGGACACTTATTATCAGGGTTATTATCTCCATCTGCGGACTCTGTGATGTCATGTTATACCTTTTGTGTTGGGTGTTTTCCTGCTTTCCTTTCTCATTTGCCTGTTGTGAATGTGTGTGAATCATTCTTGAGTTCTTTCCATCCTTAAGCCAATGCTGTCTTGGGGTCTGTTTTCTCTTTGTTGCCCTCTAGGTGAGGTTGTTCTATGTGGCGGTCTCTTATTTATGCTTGGTGAGTATTGTTCTTCTGCCCATACTAGGTCGGCAAGGATCTTTTGTAGGGCTGGGTTTCTTCTAACATATTCTTTGAGTTTTTTCTTGTCTAGGAAGATTCTTACTTCTCCCTCTATCTTGATCGATAATTTGACTGGGTAGAGTATTCTTGGGTTTATGTTGTTTTCCTTCAATTTGTGGAATATGTTACTCCATTTTCTCCTCTTCTTCATATTTTTTAGCATATTCTTATTTAGGAACCTTTTTATGTGATTGCTTGTTTTTCCCTAGCTGTTCTCATGATATTCTCCTTTTCCTCAAAGTTTGATACATTAACTATTATGTGCTTTGGTAACTTCTTCTTGGGATTCAGTCTAGTTGGTGCTCTTCAGCCTCCTGAATGGTTGCCTGGTTTTCATTCATTGAGTTGGGGATGTTTTCCTCCCAGTATTCTCTCACTATTGTTGCAGATGACTTCTTTGTTGTGTCTTCCTCTGGTAAGCCAATAATTATGTTGTTCTGCTTCATAGCATCAGACATAGCTCTTAGGTTTCCTTCAGCTTCTCTGGTTGTCTTATTAAATTTTTTTGTCACGTTTGTTAAAGTCTGCTTGGCTGTCCTCCAAGTCACTGATGCAGTTCTCTGCTTCCTCCAGTCAATTCTCCAGGTCCGTGTTTCTGCTACTGGTTTTTGTTATCTCCTCCCTAAGCTCCTGTATTTCCCTTTGATGTATGGCCTTTATCTCTTCTATCATTTCATTCTTTTTCTGTATTGTTTCCGTCATATCCTGTATGACTCCAAGCAGCTTTCTGAACATTTCTTTCTGTGGCATCTCAATGTCTGCTTCTTCTATGCATGTCATTATGTTCGGGACATAGTCTGCCATTGCCTTTTGTTTCTCCTGTTTCTTTGTTGAGGTCTTTGGGACTGATGGCTGTTTGCATTGCATTGTTTTAGAGGAGCCCGGTGACATTTTCTGGGGAGTCTAAGACCACTGGCTCTGTCTGGAAGACTTGTAGGAATGCTTCTTCGAACTGCCTACAGCTAATTTCACTATGGAATTAAACCTACCACTTTATCCTCCTGTGGCTTCCCTCTCAGGGGAGTGCCCCAGAAGGCTGGTCTGTTGCCTGCTTCGGTGTTGCAGAGGTTGGGTAGAGGTTCCTGCAACAGCTTGGAATGTTGATGAGTGTTGGCTGAGCTGCCTATGCCCCCCAGGTACACCGGCAGGAATTCCCCTGTGAGAAGTTGGGCAGAGTATCCTCTGGAGGGAAAGCAGGGCTTACCCCATCCTCGGGCTAGCTACACTGGGTGGAGCTCACCTAACTGAGTGTGGTGCAGGTGTAAATGCCCTAGGCCAAATGGAGTGGTCTGGAGGTTAGCAGTGGAGTGTGAGAGAACAGGAAAGAGACAAAGAGGAGAAACAAAATTAAAAGTATGTCCGCTTAGACTGTGTGGAGATATAGAGAAGAGAGGGAAACAAAATTAAGAATGTAGATGAGTCCCGATCCCCGCCCGTGGAGCTGCAAGGGTTTAGTTCTTGCCCCAAGGCAAAGGCGGCAAGCCTCAGCTGAGCCGAGAAAAATCCTCTGTGCAGCCCTCAAAGACCATGGGGCTACAGAGAGGAGAGATGGAAATAAAAACAACAAATGTAGCTGAACCCTGATCTCTGCCCATGGAGCTGTGAGGGTTTAGTCACAGCCCCAAGGCGGAGGTGGCAGGATATGGCTGTGCCAAGAAAAAGGCCCTCCACAGACCTCCAGGACTGGGGTGGGGGGGGGGGGGAAACAAAGGTGGAAACAAAATAAACAATGTAGCTGACCCCGATCCCTACCCATGGAGATGCAAGGGTCCAGTCCCTGTCCTGAGGCAAGCTGGGGAAAACTGCAGCTGTGTTGATACCAAGCTCCCCTATGGGCTCCAAATGGTCCTGGCTCTGGCAGAGACAGTCTCGGGGCCAAGGTTAAGCCCCAACCGGCTTCCGCTAAAGTAAGCCAAAAGCCCGCAGCCACTCAAAATCCCGTGGGTCTGTGCCTACTTATCTTTATGGTGTTCCTCCTGCCGTCCAGCTGTGTTGAATTGGAGAGCAAATGTTTTGAGAATGATGAGGGCAATGAATGTACAAATGTGCTTTACAAAATTGATGTATGCATGGATTGTGATAAGATTTGTATGAGCCCCTATTAAAACGATTAAACAATTAAAAAATCAATTTTGCTACACACACACACACACACACAAGTACAAGCTCTAGGTAAAGTCTATTGGTGTGCCCACTCTTGTGAAGGAGACAAGATTTTGTGTTCCTTTGCTTCTACTGCTGCAGTGTTTATCCGTGATCCTCATGGTATCCTTATTCCTTTCATTTGTATTAACTTGTCCCTGTGCCTATACTACTCTTTCTATAACTTCAAGGTGACTAAGTTTAAGACACACCCTGCAGTTAGCACCTCATTATCATAACAAAAAACCCCTTTGTTCTCAAACAGAATTACATCCACAGGTATGCTGTTGTCAGGTGCCTTCAAGTAAGGGAATGTCATTCACAAAAGTAGCAAATATTTTCCATTCTTGTGCTATCTCTCCTCACAATTGTTGCCTTGTTTGAGCCCATTGATGCAGCAACTATGTCCATAAATCTCAATGGGGATATTGTTTACTGACCCTCTACCAAGCATGATGTGGTTCTCCTGGGATTAGTACTTTTTGATAGCATCTCAAAAATACATTAGACATGTATCCTTGCCTTTCTTCCTTCAAAAGAGAATTCTGACTGTGCTTCTTCTAAGTTGTTATTGATAGGTAGCATCAAATCAGTTATGACTCACAGTGACCCTATATACAACAGTTCAATACACCACCCCACCCTGTGCAATCTTCACAATTCTTCTTATGTTTGAATCCTTTGTTTCAGGCACTGTGTCAATTAATCTGGTTGAGGGCCTTCCTCTTTTTCATTGCTCCTCTACTTTATCAAGCATGGTATCCTTCTCCAGGGACTAGCTTGTGTATTGTTGCCATGCAGAAAGGTATGCGGCTGCTATGTTATATACCAGAAGGATCAGCCATGGTGGACAGCAGAGCTTCTAGACTAAGGTTGATTAGAAATAAAGACCTGACCTAGTGGGGCTCAATCAAGGGCAATATAGCAGTGAGGAATTACTAAACCTGAATGAAGGCCGAACATGATGGTGGGACAAGACAGAAGTAAAAAGGAAATAGAGGAAAAAACCAGGAGGCAAAGGACATTTATAGAGGCCTAAATACTGGTGTGTGTGTGTGTGTGTGTGTGTGTGTGTGTGTGTGTGTGTATGGAATAGAACTATGTACCCGTATCTATATGTTAAGAATTAAGGTTGCAGATGGACATTGGGCCTCAACTCAAGTACTCCCTTAACACAAGATTCTTCTAACAATCTGGCATTCTGTGATGCTTACCTTCCTGACACAAATGCTGAAGACAAAATGGGTGCATAAGCAAATGTGGTGAAGAAAATTGATGGTGCCTGGCTATCAAAAGATATAGTGGCTGGGGTCTTAAAGGCTTGAAAATAAACAAGCAGCCATCTAGCTCAGAAGCAACAAAGCCCACATGGAAGAAGCACATCAGCCTGTGTGACCATGAGGTGTCGAAGGAATCAGGTGTCAGGCATCTAAGACCCAGAATAAACCCATATCCAAGGTGAATGGGGCAGGGGCCATGGAGTGGAGACCCAATACCCATCTGTAGACAATTGGACATCCCCTCACAGAGGGGTCACAGGGAAGAGATAAGCCAGTTAGGGTGCAGTATAGCACCAATGAAACACACAACTTTCCTCTAGCTCTTTGGTGCTTCCTTCACCCCACTATCATGACCTCAATTCTACCTTACAAATCGGATTAGACCAGAGCATGCACACTGCTACAGATAAGATCCCGGAGCACAGGGAATCCAGGATAGATAAACCCCTCAGGGTCAACAAAGAGAGTAGAGATACCAGGAGGATTAGAAGAGGGTAGGGGGATAGAGGGGGGATCGATCACAAGGATCAATCTATAACCCCCGTCCCAGGGGGATAAATAATGGAAAAGTGGGTGAGGGGCCATAGAGGATGATTTAAGATTGGAAAAAATAATCTATAACTTATCAAGGGTTCATGAGGGAGAGCGGGCAGGGGAGGGAGGGGCAAGAAATGGGGAGTTGACACCAGGGGCTCAAGTGGGAAGCGAATGCTTTGAAAATGATGATGGCAGCATATGTGCAAATGTGCTTGACACATTGGAGGAATGTATGGATTGTGATAAGATATGTAACAGCCCCCAACAAAAGTATTTAAATAAATAAATACGAAAGACCTGATGATATACTTCTAATAAAATGAATGGCCAGTGAAACATTACAAATAGCACCAGAACATTTCTGGGATAGTGCTGGAAGATGAACCCCCTCAATTTGGAAGACACTTAAAAAACAGCTGGAAAACAGCTGGCTCCTCAAAGTAGAGTCAAATTTAATTACGTAGAAGTAGTAAAATTGTGAGATTCTTTTTTTTTTTTTTTTTTTTGCTAATGTGGCATGACTCTTAATGAGAAGAACCACAGATATGGAGGTTAGGATTCCAGCAATTATTTTTGGAGAACTGTTTCAGTGACTGTCTTGTTAAGGCTCTTCAAGGCATACTCTTTGTAACTCCCACCAAATGATTAGGTAAGACTGCAGATTGGGAGCCTTTCTGTTTTCATTTCTTTTGGGTTAGCTTGAGTAAGAAAAGTTAGAGGAAGGTGCTGATAATGATTATATGATTCAACTGTGTGTAGACTGGTTACAATTCACTAATAGAAATGCTCAAGACTAGTTCTTAAGTTAGGACAAGTTTTCCCAGCCATGCACACAGGCAGGCCTCTCTCTGGTCCTTGGCCTCTCAGCCACATGGCCTTTTGACTTTTGCCCTGGTTTGGCAGTTTTACAAAGCTCTTTAAGCACCTTCTGTAAAGGTTCAAAAGGCACAGAACTCCACCATAAGCTTCATCCTGAAAGTGCTCAACTCTAGTTCTGTGGTGAGCAAACCTAGCTCCCTCAAGTGCCTGGAGATACTCCACTCTGCAAGTGAGCCTCTTGCCCAAAGACACTCACATTTACTTGATTGTTGGGCTTAGAAGCCAATTATTATCTTGTGCTCTGACTCTTGGCACTACTATTGCCACCCTTCTGCCACTCTTCTGGTGTCATAATTCTCTGACCATAATTCTCTGTATCAGTGAGGTTCAATGTCCAGAGAACTTTGGGTCCAAAGTATATATTCCACTTCTGACCCTTCATTCTTTATGGTAGCCAGACCCTCCCTCCCTCCCTTCTTATGAGATGGCCTTGTATAACTAGAGTGGAGACAAAATTGTCCAATTAGAGTTTCAAGTTTTACAATAATAATTTGAAATATTACTAACTCTCAACTGAGTCATATAATCCTATCAGCAGCATCTCCCACCTTCCCTTACCAAGCCCTATCAGGAAAAAGGGATAATATACCCACTTTGTATAGCCTCACCAGTTGTTTGGTGGCAGTTAGAAGGACTATGGCTAAGAGAGCCATATCAAGTAATTTATTGCACCAGACAACCCTTAACCAAAGAAAAGGAAATAAGAAATTTTGTTTCCTTCATGTAGATCTGTGATGAAATTTAACTTCCTCTAATTTCCCTTCATTTGGCCAATGGTATTATGTATTCAAACATCCCCAAACTACATTTGAATGGCTCATGTACTAATTTTTAGGATACTTTTTTAAAAAACAGATGCATTATTTTTACAAAGCAAACGGGTTATAGCTTACAATGTATCAAACCAAATACTGAGAAAAGCAAATCATTTTTGATTGGTAAACCTCAAAGAATTGTTGAATGCTAGTTCGACTGAGCATTAATTTAAAGTGTGAGTGCTTAACTGATCCTAATCCAAATATATTTAAAATTGAACATCTTTGTTCTAAGAGCCCAAGCCAAAATTCTGTCACTGATTTTGGTGTTTCAGTTCATATTAATAAGTCACAAATATATAAAGAGAAGCCAGAAAAGAGAAGCCAGACTAAGAAATGGAGATATGACTGGAAATGAAAGCAGTAGAATGGAAAGTAAAACTGCCCAATCTTTAAAAATGTATGGATCAATAAGTCTCAATGAATATGGATATATACTATCAGATGAAATGTATATATATAAGATCAGGGATAATAAAAAAGAAGGCTAATATGTTAATTTGGAAGCAAATCAGACATTTGCCTCAATGTGGTTAAATTAGCTTATTTTAAATTTTCATATACTATTAAAAGAACTGTGAGATTTTGTGTGCATCAAGAGAGGACATAAAGAGACTTCAACCTAAAAGAAGATGAAGTAGACATAGTTTCCTTTAGTCCTCCTGAATGGTACAAATAGAACATATATTCACCATATAGAAAACAAACCCTAGAAGTCTCTGAGGATTGGAAAGAAGCCTAGCTAGGAACCTTAGGATCCAAGGAAATAAATGATGGTCAAACCAGGACTCCAGAGGTGGGAATGTAAAATGTTATAGTCGCTCTGGTAAATAGTTAGGCAGTTTGTGAAATGACAAATATATACTTAGCATAAGACCTGGTATTGCACTTCTGGGTATGTATCCCAGAGAAATAAAAGTGTATGTCTTCATAAAAATCTGTACATTTTGTTCCTAACAGCATTATTAGTAATAGTCAAAAACTGAAATCAACCCAGATATTCTTCAGTAGGTGAATTGTTAAACAAGTTGTGACACTTGCAAAGAATGGAATACTACTCAGCAATTATAAAACAAAACCAAACCAAAAAACCACATAGAGAGAGTGTTTTAGGAGGAACAATTGGTGTCAGAGTAGGTAAAGAAGGATGGAGTGTGGAAGTATGTCTGACGCTACCACTTGACAATAGGGAAGCAGAGGAGGTCAGCTATGGTCTCCCACGCGGTTTACAGCATAATTGATGCACACAATAGTCTGCAAGTTATGCCAAGTGGGAAAAAGCCAATCTCAGGGGGTAAAAAGCCAACTAGGTGCCCCTAGTTATGCTTAATTGTGTTTTTAAGCCAATCTCAGAAGGTCACATATTTTATGATCCAATTTTTATATGTTTGAAATGACAATATCATATGGTAAACAGATTCGTGATTTCTAGAGATTGTGATGGTATGAGAGTGAAAGTAGGTGTCACCTTAAGTGGGTAGATCTTTTTGGTTAGGAAATAATCCTGTACCTTTGTTGTGGTAGTGGCTACACAAATAAATGCCTATAATAAATTGACATAAAAATGAACACACATATTGTATCACTGTCAATTTATCTGTTTTGATTTTACTGAAGTTACATAAGATGTAACCACTGAGGAAAATTATTGGGAGAGGAGTACATGGTACTTCTCTGTACAATCTTTGCAACTTCCAGTGAACTTATAATTGTTAAAAAATTAAATATTTTTTCAGAAGATACATATACATTTGAGAAACACTTGTAGAAGGGAAAGCATAGACAGTCACTTAAAAGGGAAAGAGAATTTTTGTTAATCTCAAGTGGAAAAGAGATTAATGCTACATTCTATTAGAATAAAACTAGTTATATTTTTAAAGAATTTGGTGGCAGTGTCATTTGGGATCATAGAAATATAGAAAATGACAGAAATTCTTTCCATTTCTGATCCTGACCCATTGATATTTTCTTAGATAAATTGTATCAATAAAATATTTTGGGGTGGGAGAGATAAGGAGAAGACCTCAAGAAGCCCTGGAAGGAAAAGTATGTCTGCATACTAATTATTGCAGCAATTGAAAATTATGTTTGACATGACTGAACTATGGAATTATTAACATATGTATTAATTCCCAAGTCACAGCAAATTAGGGGGGGTCATAGATACAGGAATGAGTTCTGGGGTTGTTGAATCCTAGCTACAACTTAAGAACAATTAGTTCTTACGTCATGGCCCAGCTCGATACTCATCTTCATGAAATGATCACTGAAGATAAGGGTGCTACAGCAAAGTGTGGTAAAGAAAGTAGATAGTGCCCAGCTATCAGTCAGAATAGTGTCTGGGGTCTTAAAGTCTTCTATGCAAACAAGCATAGGAGCCAACTAAGTACACAGAGAAGAAGCACACCAGCTTGTGTGATCCAGAGATGACAATTACAAAATTCAAATATGGTGAAAAATATAAGAGCTAAAATTATGACCAACCAACTTGTAGAAGGCTATTAGGGATAGTGAGAACCTAAATCCATCTTCAGAGTAGTCAGACTGAGTCACTGCCAGATCCGCTCTAGCAGAGACCATTGTAATCTTGATCATTCTGTATCAAACATGATACTTGGCCAGTTGACCTCCCTCTAGACACAACCTGAAATTTTTCTGCATGCAAGTATCTCTTACTGGTTCCGTGACAGAAATTTCTTCCCTGGCTTTTTGAAACTTGATGGGGGTCCTCTCCCTCTCATACATTATTTCTATTTTTGTCTTTATATTAATAGGATCTTATCACCTTCGTGTGATTTGCTTTTCATTGTTTTCTGTTGGTTTCCCCAGTGGTGAAACACAGGAGGAGTAGATGTATAATTATAATAACTGATAGAAGGTGTTATGGAGAATGCCAGGGCATGGAGATGGGAGGGAAAGGGGGGTTGGGGAGTAAATAATAGCGGGGAGGGAGCACTAGAACTGATCATGTTTGCACAACTCATTTTTAAGGCAATTTAACCAAGGGAGTGGGTCGGGGAGAATGCTCTAAGATAGATGTGGTGGTGATTGAACAATACCCCTTGATACGATTGAACTTCTCAATTGTATGATATGTAAATTATGTGCCAATAAGACTGCTGAATGTGTGCCCTAAATTCTTAACATTTTCGGCCATCTTGCGTCCCCGCGTGTGTGCTCCTAATCTCAGCTGGCCTGCCAAAGACCCCCTGAGCGCCAGCCCTAGTCCCCCGCGCGGCCCCATTTCCGCTCCGACAAGATGAAAGAGACGATCATGAATCAAGAGAAACTCGCCAAACTGCAGGCACAAGTGCGCATTGGTGGGAAAGGAACTGCCCGCAGAAAGAAGAAGGTGGTTCACAGAACAGCCACAGCAGATGACAAAAAACTGCAGTTCTCCTTAAAGAAGCTAGGGGTAAACAATATCTCTGGTATTGAAGAGGTGAATATGTTTACAAACCAGGGAACAGTGATCCACTTTAACAATCCTAAAGTCCAAGCATCACTGGCTGCGAACACCTTCACCATCACCGGCCATGCTGAGACAAAGCAGCTGACAGAGATGCTCCCCAGCATCTTGAACCAGCTGGGCGCAGACAGCCTGACTAGCCTAAGGAGACTGGCTGAAGCACTGCCAAAACAATCTGTGGATGGAAAGGCCCCACTTGCTACGGGAGAAGATGATGATGATGAGGTTCCAGATCTTGTGGAGAACTTTGATGAGGCATCCAAGAATGAGGCTCACTGATTTGAGTCGGCTTCTGGGGAAGATGAAACTTGAGGAAGTGACTTGGAGCTGCTATTTTATATGATGACTGCTTTTAAAATTTGTTTTGTGTATGGATCTGATAAAATCTAGATCTCTAATATTTTTAAGCCCAAGCCTTTCGGACTTCGCAGCTCTTTTACGTTTTTGCTTATACATGATTCATTCTTTGCAGCCAGATACGCTGAAGAAGCCTGGGAATAAAATTTGAAACAGGTTAATAAAAGTCAAAAAAAATTTTCATAACATTTTTCATTGAAATTTAAGGTTTTGAGGAGGGATCAGGAGGATATTTGTTCTGTGAAAATTAAACTCTACCATCCCCAATGGCCCAGTGATATTTAGAATATCTGTGTGCCCTCTTTTATCTACTGACGGCTAGACTATCACTAGTGTAACCTACTCCAGAATATATGTTCAGAAAAGTGTCTTTTATCATTTTAAAACATCAACAGAAATCAAATATGATTTAAAAGTGGTTTTTCTATATATATCCATCTATCTATCCCCTACGGAAAGTTCATTGCCATCCCATTCCATCTCTCACCTTCATCACATAGGCTACGCAGAGTAAAATTGTATTCTGTCATTAAGGAAGAATGAGACTTGATATTAGGCAGCTAGAAAACACTGTCAAAATGTAAACAATTATAGCTAGCATTATGGATTGGAAAGAATCCCAGAGAATACCTAGCCAGGTAAAAAATATCCCATTTGTGGCAAGCACTAAGGGAACAGCCTTTCATAGAACTGGGTCTTGGAAGAATATAT
>NW_022103942.1:6345566-6352910 GCF_000313985.2 Echinops telfairi
TATATATATATATAACCACAGAATTTCTGGTCAATAAGGAAATTAGAAAGGTCGACTGACAAAACTGTGAGGATTGCAGATTTCCAGGTGCTAAACTCTAAGTGACAGTGAAGATTGAAAGATAGTTGCTCATAGTGTCTAAGTATATGTGGCAGTCAAACCTGTACCTGCTAGAAGCAGCTCACGCAGTGGATAAAAAGTTTCCTTGACAGCATATTTACAAGTTTTATAATAAATACCAAGACAGTCTCACTAGAAACAATTAGATTAAGGAGATTTTCTCTAAACTCTAGGGGGAAGTCTTCTCATTTGTGAAAGAGCATTCCTCAGAAAATAAGCTAAGGTGCCATTTTCATCACCATTTTACAAATGAGGAAACTGAGACTTGATGAAATTAAACCACTTGCTTAAATTCCCACAGCTAAGAAGTAGCAAAGGCTAAATTCTGTGTAACCAAGAACTAATAGTGTCTGCTGCACAAATCACTATTACCTAAACTACAGTTTAGTTATATGTTTAATCTATACATAAAAGACATTTATTACTCCTTTCTAGGAGCAGATTATTTTATTTTCCCAGCAGTTTAGAACATTAATATTATTCAAAGCTAATGGAAAATAGAGATACTTAAAATTATTGTGTGGTTAACTGGGTGAACCGATTCTGCGAGTGTATTCGGGATTTCCTAGCCAGCTTAGTCTTCGTCTGAGGGATCCCTCTTACTCTCCAGGGAGCCAGAGTCCAGCTGTATCTCTCCTCCAGCATTTGGTCCAGATGCTCCAAAGTGATTTGCTGATGGGGACAACCATGGCCAGATCTTTCTACTAAAGATAAAGGATTTGGATTATGGCAAGTGTTCCTGCTGGAAGCCATACCTTTTTGAAACTGCATGTTTGTTTTATTTAAAACCACTTTGACAGCTCCATGCTTATATAAATAATCAGCCTTAATGTTAAACTATAACCCAAGAATGTAAATGCACATTTACTACTATACTTCTTTATGCCCCAAATAGTAACAAACTACAAAGACATCAGTTTTCAACAGGAGCATATGGTTCTGAGAAATTCATATTTCAAATCCACAGTTCAACTTAAGAATTGAACATAATGTTTTCATTAACACTGATGATACAGAAAACTGCTTTTCAAAAAAATAACAAAAACCTGGACTTGGGTTGTGGGGTTGGATCTTTGAAGCTACTTTGGATTGGATTTTTATGTGGAAAGAAATGTGTGTGTGTGTGTGTGTGTGTGTGTGTGTGTGTGTGTTTTACAGCAAGAGAACGCATGAATGAAATATTGTCTAAAATTGCAAAACATCTGTTGGGTCCTTAAAAGAAACTGATAGGAAAATAAATGCTCCTTGATTCCCTAGCATGTGGCCTTTAGTTCATTTCTCTGTGCTCTATTATTGACCTTTGCACTCCTTTTCATTTGGCTGAATACTGGAACAGTGTCTTTTTTGCAGATCTCTAGTTTCTCCACCTCTCCCTCATAGGCCTTTTTAGCTTGTTATGTTTTAAAGAAATGCCAGAGAGGCACAGGAATCCCACACAGTTGCATATTACTTTAGAATAACTTTGAACCCACGTAGAACACCTGGCATTCAGTGCTTGTGTCACACAAAGAACAGAAACAATCATTTGAAAGATCTTTCATTTAAATGTATTGCTAACAAATGATGCCTGATACTCTCTGTCTTACTTGTCCCAAATGGAAGCATGCAATTTATCTATTAATGGTGAGCCTAGGGAGCCGCAGTCCAACTTCCTCCCACTGTGCCCAAACTGTTCTTAATAGACCATCTCTTTGAGTAAAGAGAGTAGTTCAGGCGTCATGCAGAATAAATTCTTGCCTTAATTTAAAAGCCTTACAAGAAATAGAAGATGCATGGTGAGACTCCGGAGAACTCCCTATAGAGACTTCCTCTGCTTATGGCATGTGAAAAGTAAGTATGTCACGGGGAAAGGAAATATATAAAGCTAAAGGATAATGAGTAGAGTGAAGTCCTTAATATTTGTATTCCTTGTCCCTCCCAGATAGAAGAATCTCTCCTGCCATAGAACTCCCTTTCTAACTACCTTCTAGTTAGTTTTAGCATTCTATATTTTGTGACTCATTTTTCATTTTACCTTCTCCTTTAGGATTCACTCTCTAATTGCTCCTCTGTGTCTCTTGGTCAAAATCATAATATTAATCTGATCCATAATGATGCTATATAGGAGAAAGTCCAATACAATGAAGTTTAATGAAAACAAGTACCTTGAAAAACCTGAAAATATTTCATTATTCATCTTTAATTAGGTATAAGCATAAAAATTTCCAATTTTAAAAATATTTGCATGTGTATATGTGCCTTGGAGCCCTGGTGGCATAGTTGGTTATGCACATTGGGCTGAAAGGTTAGCTAGCAGTTCAAATTATCAGTGGTTCTGTAGGAGGAAATTGAGACATTATGCTCCTGTGAAGATTTACAACATCAAAAACCTTAGGGAGCAGTTCTACTCTGTCCTATAGGGTTGCTAAATGAGTCAGAATCAATAACATTGGATTTGATATATCTATGTACACATACAGTATATGTATATATGTATATAAGAGCCAAGGGTATCATATATATGATTATATATATGTATATGTATATATATATATAGAGAGAGAGAGTCAAATTCATTGCCATCATGTTGATCTCAGTTCATAGCGAACCTTCAGATCAAGAGTAGAGATATCTCATAGAATTTCTAAGGTTGTAAATCTTTACAGAATCAGCCTGTGACATCTTTCTCCTATGAATCTACTGGTGGATTTGTGCTGTGACCTTTTACTTCGCAACTGTGCCAGCAACCATCCTAGTGGAGTTCTTTGTACATTGTGTTTATCTTTCTGAGGAAAGCATCTAAGACAACCAGATAGTCCACATCGATAAAACAGTAGGTTTTAACTTTGAGTATTCATCTAAAATTCTGAATAATAATAACACAGAGCAAGGTTTTGCAGAAGTTGAAAATTTGTGGAGATAGGTTTTGTTTGGTTAGCATACACTTTTGTTTTGTTTCCTTATTTTTTAATAGAGATGCATTTAGATGGAAAAGGCATGCTGCAATGTTCCTCAACTAGCACCTTTCCCTATTATCTTAAACATGCCTGAGTCACACATCACCACCTGCCTGGCACTAGACAGCTTTTGAATTTATTGTTCTTGTAGTAGAGAATTTTTAGGCTGAAAAAGACATTAGAGATTATCTAGTATCATTTCCAAAATTGTTTCTTACAGCCCTACTCTCCAAATCCTATGCAATGTTGCTTGTAATAGAAAAGAAACACAATTCTAAATGCTCTTCTCTCACTGCAGTCAGTGATGTTCCAGGTCACAGCAAGTTCACCAATTTGACAGCTCATGTGCTTTTAGCGTGCTTGCTTTCCTGTCAATGGCAGAATAACCTCCATGTACTATGATAACCTCCACAAGTACAGAGTTTTATTCAACTCCATTGGTAGGGTTTTAATTCCATATGCGTGCTGTATCTGTAGATGGAAGTTTAGAAATGTGATTTATGGTTAAAGGTTTCAAAGCTGTGTTGGAGCCCCTTCGCATAGACATGTAACTACATTGCTCACTGGTAGAGCTAAGTCCTACACTTGGTTTGGTAATGAAGTTAGGATGGTTATTTGAGCATGCTGTTATTGTTGTTTTGTATAAATAAGAGTTCAATATCCAACAGGTACACAAAGTAATAGAACCTGCTCAGAGTAAATCCATTGGAAAGCAGGAAATTGGATTTCTGTTGCAGGTGTAAGCTTTGAGAGGCCTGCTTTCCCTATACATCTGCCTGGAATTTCTTATTGCTGCTAAGGAGAGTAAAGGGAGGGCCATTTGGCACTTATACGTCTTTCCCCATGACTTTGCCTTAAAACTCCTTCAAGGAAGATGAGAGGAGCCATATGCTGCCTGTATCATGCACTAGCCTGCTGTGCCACACATAGAGAAGTGCTATATGCTCTTGAACACATGGGAAATAAAGTTGTAATCAGTTAGAAACTCCTATCTCAGCAAATGTATTGGCACATTATTAACTATGTGAACCATATTTGGGAGAATTGGTTTGCTTTGAGTCAGAATAAAATGGACTGCAAATTCCCAAGATAGTGCCCTTCAAATAATGGCTTTACAGTATAGTTTTATTTACATCAAATGGAGGACAAAATAGGATTTATATCACAAAAGACCATCAAGGTCAATCTGAATCTCAAAGCTAATGAAGTGAATGGAAGACTTCATTGTCTACAGATGTTAGGACTGTCTCCTTGAAGATCATCCACGTCTCATCCATTGTCTCTTTGTGTGCATGGATACAAATGTGTGTATGTTGTTAAATTCCACATCACATGGGAAATGAGTAGTTGCCTTGAAAGACTTTCACATTCCTCAAATATTGCAACAAACTGCAGAGGCAAAAGACTGTTAGTTACAGATTTATCATCTATCTCCAAAACGCTAATTTGGCATCACAGTTTGAAGGTAGGAAGTGGAGAAGTAATACGAGTAACTGGTTGTTATGCTTTCTTCTGATTTAAATGTTGATGTGTGATACTGAGCCACATGGTTGCCTTTTAGTAGAATGAGCCTAGTTAGCTTGTAACATGCTAAAGACGAAAAAGACACCTTGGTAATAACACGTCTTCAAATTTAGGTTTCAAAACAAAATTTTGTGAAGTTGTTTCATTTTTCCCTTTACACCTTGCAAATAGGAAGCAGATACAGCTGTGTGAAAAGTGTTGCCTAGATTGGCAGAATGTAAAACAAAAATCCTTACAGAAAAATAAATTCTTAGTCTGTAAGTGTGTGCATGTGCACACATGCATGCTCATATGCGCCATAACTTAGTTGATAAATATATGCATATGCACATATACATATGTGTGTGCACACAGAATATGCTTAATTAAAATAACATACCAAAACTTGTTCTCCTTAAGTGTATTATTTTCTGTCTTATCACTAACTAAAATGAAAGCTATTTATCATTAGAGGCTCCATTCTAGTCCATAATGATTCTCAGATGAATTTCCTTGTGCATAGAGTTGCTTCAGGTATCCCTGGGTGATGTACGTGGTTAAGAATGTTCCTACTACCTAAAGATCAGTACATTGAGCCCATCCAGAGATGTCTTGGAGCATAGGCCTGAAAGGTAAAGACTTAAAATTCTATGTAGTAATTTTGCTCTGCAAACATAGGTCACCATCAGTTGAAATCCACTGCATTACAGCTAACAACATAGTAGTTTCTAACCTTTCTTCTCGCTGTTATTTTATCTCTGTTATTTTAATTCAACAACTAGTTATTATGTCACACCAGACTAGAGTCATAATTCTTCTCAACATTAATAAAAACACCACCTTCTCTTGAATCAAGTTTTAGTTAGCCCCAGGCTAAGCTCCTGTTCCTTGTAGATAACAGCAATCAAGCAGATACAGTAAATGTGCCATATTTGATTGTTGTTGCTTGCTTTTTTGTGCAAAAGATATGACTATAGGATTTATACATAACCCTTTCAACTCCATGATTCCTTAATCAAATGGAGTACTGAAATACCATGAAATAGAATTCTTTCCTTTGAGTGATATTCCTTAATTACCAGTTACCACACCCCAAATATGCAGTTTGCTATCAAGAATCCCAGCAGTTTTATGAGTAGAACATAAGAAGAAAGTTGAAAGCTTCCATAACATTAACCCAAAGGGGTAACATTATTTTACAAGAAGCTATTGTCAAAAGTTGCTGTTATTGTTGTTAAGTGCCATCAAATTGATTCTGACTCATAGCAATCTATGTACAATAAAACAAAATACTTCCCAGCCCTTTGCCCTACTCACAATTGTTCTTATGTTAGAGCCCATTGTTACAGCCATTGTGTCAAGCTGTATTATTTAAGACCTTCCTCTTTTTTGCTGTCCAGCTACTTTACCAAGCCTGATGTCCTCCCCAAGGAATTGATCTCTCCTGACAAATGTCCAAAGTACATAAGCTGAAGACTTGCCATCCTCTTCTTTAAGAGCATTGCGGCTGTACTTCTTCTAAGAGAAATTTGCTTGTGGTTTTGGCAGTCCATGTACCTTCAATATTCTTCAACAGCACCATAATTCAAGTGCATCCATTCTTCTGTCTTCTTTATTGAATGTCCAACTTTCACAAGCACATAATAAAAACAAACAAACGAACAAAAACCATCAAGTCAATTCTGACTCTCGGCAACACTATAGGATGGAGTAGAATTGCCCTTATGAGTTTCTGAGATGGTAACTCTTTAAAGAAGTAGAGAGCCTCATCTTTCTCCTTCAGTGCAGCTGGTTATACGCCCAACATATAACACCACCAAGGCAGTGGCAATATCATATATGTGAGTTTAATCCAAGGCGCAATTATTGCTAATGAAAATATGCATATGCAGTGGCTTAAAATACCATGTTCGAGGTCAGGCTCACCTTAGTCCTCAAAGCAGCATAATTGCTTTTCAACACTTTTAAGCAGGCCTTACACAACAGATTTGCCCAATGCAATGGATCCAAGGAAGAAAAAATTCTTGACAATTTCAATCTTCTTTTTCCCCATTGATCATGATGTTACATACTGGATCAGTTATGAGCTAGGCATGAGAAAGTACCCAATTGTTGAAACAGTTGATTTGAAGTGAAGGAATAATCTACAGGGGAAATCATAGAGAATAATACATGAAGAAGCTAAGAATACTGATTCCTCATGACAAAGTGGGATTCATAGCAGGAATGAAAGAATGGTTCAACAGTAGCAAAACAATCAATATAATCCACCACACAAATCAGGCAAAGATGCAGAAAATGCATTTGACAATGTCTGAGACTCATTTCTGAAAAAACACTTAGTAAAACAGGAATGGAAGGGAAATTCCTTGACATAATAAAAACCATTTAAGAAAAATCTAATAACCAACATCACATTCAAGGAAGAAGCACTTGTCCTCTATCACCATTCTTATTCAACTTGGTGTTGGAGATTTTAGCCAGAACCATTATGAAGGGAATAAAATTGAACAAAGAAAAGGTGAAGCTCTTGCTATCTGAAGACAATATGATTTTACATAGAGAAGACCCTAAGGACTTCACAAAAAGATTTTTGCAAACAATTGAAGGATTTATCAAATTAGCAATATACCTTTGGCCCTTCATGATCACACATGTTGGTGTGCTGCTTCCATGTGGGCTTTGCTGCTTCTGGGCTAGATGGCCGCTTGTTTACTTTCAAGCCTTTAAGTCCCCAGACGCTATAGGTCTCGATAGCCGGGCACCATCAGCCTTCTTCACCACA
>NW_022103942.1:6353964-6380166 GCF_000313985.2 Echinops telfairi
TTGTGCTCTACACAATTGATCTATGTATTGTGATGAATTTTATGAGCCCCAATAAACTGATTTTTAAAAAGTAGCAATATACAAGATTAGTGAGCAGAAATCAATCAGATTCCTGTATACCAACAAAGACGATTTCAAAAAAGACAACAATAAAATAAAATAGTAGGTGCCCAAAAGTTGAAACCCTTAGGAATAAGCCTAACCAAAGAAACAACAGACCTATGCAAAGAAAATTACAGAAAATTATTACAAGAAACCGGAAGGATCCCACACAAATAGAGGAATAGCCTGTGTACATGGAGTGGAGATTTAATACTGTGAAAGTGTCAATATGACCTAAACTAATCAATAATGAATACAATGCATTTCAGTTCCAAATAGCAACTGCATTCTTTAAAGAAATAGAAAAACTAATTACCAACTTCATATGGATAGGGAATAGGACCAGTAGGAGCACAAAGAACTCTTAAAAAGAAGAACAAAGTAGGATGCCCAGCACTACCCAAACTTTAAACCTATTATATAGCCACAGTTGTCAAAACAATCTGCTACTAGTACAATGATAGATGCATAGACCAATTGAACAGAGGGAAAACCCAGAAATAAAAGCATCAACTTACAGGACACTGATTTTTGACAAAGGATCAAAAAACATTAAGTGGGAATGGGACACTTTCTTCAAAAAATGAGGCTAGAAACATTGTGTTACAATCTGCAAAAGGATGAATCAGGACTCATACCCCAATCCATGCACAAAAATGAACTGAAGATGGACCAGACAAATAAATGTAAACCACAGAGATATATGGATCGTCCATGAGGAAATGGGGGTAAACTTAAGAGTAGTCCAGTATACACGGACTACAAATACAATAAAGGAAGCACACACGGTTGAAGATAAAATAGATGACTGGGATCTACTAAAAATAGAACACCTATGCACATCAAAAGAGTAAAATAAAAGCCCCTGGGGTGGGAAAAAATCATTAGCAATAACACAATGGGAAGGAACTAAGTACTAAATTTATAGATTTCTACAACACCTCAATAAGAAAAAAGATATAATAACCCAACTAAAAAGTGTGTGAAGGACATAAACAGGGATGACTCGCAAATGGTTAACAAGCATGAAGTACACATCAATGGAGGTGGACATATACTACCTTTTCTGGCTTCCCTGTTCCCAAGAGACAGGAGTCAGACAAGCCTTAATGGTCCATCATTCTTTACATATTCTGACACCAACTCTTCCACCCCCATCACTCTATATCGGTGCTGAGTTCAATAATTAATTGCAATGGCCACACAGAACTCACAGACAATACTTACGATTAAGGGGGCTTATTAAGAAAGTTAATAGGTTACCACAAGTAAGGATGAGGAAACAGTAAGGATAAACATATTGGTCTCCTCAACCAGTAGCCAATTTGCTCTCCAATTCCCAGCCTCTCATACACGTGGTCCCTTGGCCTTTGCCTCCATGGACCAGGAAGCCAACACATCTTTCACTCTGTCCCACAGTTCCATAGTATCAGGCCAGATAAGGAGAAGGTACCCCATGGTCTCATTGCTGCTCACCTGAGTCTTTGTGCCACAGTCTATGATGCATTTGGTCTCAGCAGCCTCTGCCACTTCAGACAGTGATATTTAACATGTTCTTCCAAGGTCCTTGGGGTTCTCTCCTCTCTATTGATGCTTCCTAGATGGCTCATTTTTAAAGCAGGGGAGAAAGGGTGATAACAAAAACTGACCAAGCCCTTTAATTAGTGCTGCATACGCCTGTTTGCGTAATCCCACCCAATCATCTGGTGGGAAATTACAGAAACTTGGCTAAAAATGCCATATACTCACACCCACTACACATACAGCAGATACAAATCAACATAATGATGAGATATCACCTAGTATTCACAGGGATACCCTAATTAAAAACAAAAGAAAAGAACGGAGACCAATAAATGCTGGAGAGGTTACCGAGAGATTGGAATATGTACATTACTAGTGGGCTTATAAATATATGCATATATTATGGAAAGTTATTTAATGCTTCCTAAAACAACTGGGAATAGAAATTCCATATGACCCAGCAATAAGTTCACTGGGCATATACCCCATAGAAGTAAGAGACAGAATACGAAGAGACATGTACTCTCCCATGTTCATTGTGGCATAGCGCAAAATAACAAGAAGCAAGAAACAGCCCAAATGCCCATCAGTAGAAGAAGGGATAAAGAACCTCTTGTACATGCACACAATGAAATACTATGCATCCCTTAACAAGCAGTGATGAAACACTTCATGACATAGAGAGGAATCTAGAAAACATTATGCTGAGGGAAGTCAGTCAATCAAAAGGACAAATACTGCGAGTCTGTTACTATAAGGATGAACACCAAGAGAAAGGCCAGTTTCTGTTCTTAGTTCCTCTAATCTTCTAATCTGGTATCCCAAGCAAGGAGGTAGTGTGTCTGCCTAGTGCGTATGAGCCTTATATCACCGCTGTATTTGTACATCTTAAAAACCACTTTGAGAGATAAGACCTCATCACAGCTTATTACACTTTCTCATGACTTGGAACAGGGAGAAGACAAACCAGTTCTTGCCATTTAGCATTGTTCTACAGTCACCACAAACATCAACAAACAACACAGCACCATCAATAGACACTCCTATGAAGGTTCTCAGTGAACTTTAAAGAAAATTCAAGTCTAGATGTGGAGGTGGTTATGTCTATCATGGAAGGCTATTACATTCTGTTGGTGGGTAAACTATTGGACAACCTGCCAGTGAGAAAACAATTAACATCAGTTATGTAGACCCCAATAGGAGAATACAACCAATATTATGTTCTAAATTGGACACTTTTGCCTTAGTTTCTATCCTGCCCTTGGTGACCCAGGCTGTGTGCAACAGATAACTAGGGTTTTAGATCTGTCATTTTGAGGTGCACAAAATCTTTCACAGACTGCACCAGACGTATCCCATTTAGAAACCCCATTAAGCAAACTACACTTTACTTTAAACTCCCCTGCTACAGATTTAAGTAACTGAAACAATCCCTTGGACTTAAGGCTGAAACACCCTAGTGTGAGAAGAAGCAGATGAAGGCTATCCCATTTTCTGGAAAGGGTAGTGATTGGACTTTGCTTTAGGTCTCTTGCTCTTAGGGTGCCCAATGAATTGTGGCCCAGGAGGACTATTATATATTTACTATTTGGATGTTCTCTTTGCTTTTTTTTATTACATGTTATTCTAGCAGGCATTGGTCTTCCTTTGAACCATGTAAATGAGTTTTATTGAAAATGTTGCCCTACCTCCAACACTAATTGTGCAAATACTGTCGTCATGTTTTAATCTATACAAGTCAGCAATGCATGCATTCTGATCTAAAACTCTGTTCTATATATGTATAACTTCTATTTATCAACAGTGTTTTAAATTCTATACCATTGACTCAATCAATGAAACTATCAGCAGAATTACCTTATGCTCCATGGAGATGATTTACAATGTTCTCCAATAAAATGATAATGATGTCTCAAAGTGAACCAGAGACATAAAAGTACAAACCACAGATACATGAGGAGATTTTGAGTTCATATTTAATTTTAGAAAAAAAGTCATTCTTATGACATGGTCATATTCACTATGCATCGATTTCACGAGGAGATCACTGAAGATATAGGTATTTTAGCAGTGCTGTGAGGAAAGCACATAGTGGCTAGCAATCAGTGAAAATCATGTCTGGTGTCTTAAAAGCGTGTCTTAAAACTAGCAGCCATCTAAGTGAGGCATCTGCTAAGTCCACCTGGAAGAAGAACACCAGTCTGTGTGATCAAGGATTGTAAGCAATAAAATCCAAATCCGGAAGAAGAAATTCTATTAGAGCTTAAATTCTGAACACTTGATTCACAGAAGGCTTTAGATAATAATGGAAGCACAAAATCCATTTCCTGGGCCCCTATATGGATTAAACTTACAGTGACTCCCTCTGACAATAATTGAGGACCTCTGACCATAATCAAGGAATGTGAATAACTTTGCTATCATACAGAGACTAATGTAAATTTGATGGTGGCAGGTATAATTAGGTTAAAAAGTAATACTTGATCATTTAATCTCCCTTATGACATACTTTAAGTTTGTTCTAGTTTTCAATATTTTCTTTCTTTTTTATTGATTTTTTTGGTTTAATTTTGCCATTGTTGTTGATTTTTTGTTTTTAGTTTGTCTTTGTTTTGTATGTTTTTGTATAGAACATCCAGAATATGAAAATCTATAGACAGTAACCATATTAATAATTTCCTAGGAGTGTGGCAGAAGTAATAAAGAGCCAATAACAATGAGTACAAGAAATAAGAAAACATTCTAAAATTGATTGTGGTGGTGGTTGAACAATACTTGATTGATTAACTATTAAATGGTATTAAATATGAATTATATGCAACCAAAATTATTAAGAAGACAAAACAAAACTCCCTGAGTTGTATTTAAAATTAAAAAAAACTAGGAAAATGGACCATCAAGGACCTTTCAAAAACATTCCAAGCTACCAATTGCCCAAAAGGACAAAATTAAAAATTTCTAAGTATCATTGCAACAATTGCTTGCAAATAAATGATACAGAAAAGATAGATGATTACCTGACATTAAAGTTAATGGATCACAAGGAGTGTGACTAGTCAATGAGGTTAAAAAGAATTTAAAACAATTTTTAAAGAATACTCTTGAAAAGAGTGCAGACCTGCAAACTGTTTTTAGTTTACAGTGAACCCTCGTTTATCGCGGTTAATTGGTTCTAGACCCTACCGTGATAAATGAAATTCCGCGAAGTAGGATTCCTTATTTGTAAATCAAATATTTTCGTAGTTAGAGCATAGAGGACATGAAAAAACACCCTTTAGTCACCATTACACTCGTATTACCCAATTTATTAAATGAAAAAGGGAAAATGCAGTAAAACATTTTGGACGTTACAATTATCATTTATTATTTATTATATTATGAAGTACAACGGATGGAGCGAATGGAAGACTCATTCAAGTCGAAATGGCGTGCAACCTCCATGATTTTCTTGCCATCTTTGATCATATCCAAAAGTTTTACCTTTTCCTGGATGTTGAGCATCTTCCTCTGGCGCTTATTTTTATTGTCAGAAGGCTTAGAAGAAGCAGCTCGTTTAGGAGCCATCATAGGGCTTAGATAAAATTTCTTAAAAATCGCAAACAACTACAGTACACTGTACAAAAGCAAAGATGCATCTGATACGTAGCTCCGATACGTAGCGATGCAGACAGAAGCGTGTACAGTATGAGCCAATCAGTGGCAGTAATGACAGAGCATGCGCTGTTACGCAAAAACCGCGATAGAGTGAAGCCGCGGAACTCGAAGCGCGAAGTGGCGAGGGTTCACTGTATATTCCCAGTTGTGGAGGTATCTAATTACGTACTAGTGTTATAACTGTAATGCGATCTCCCCTGAGAAAAGGCTTAAAGAATATCCTCCCATGCCTAAGATAATTAGGTAGATTGAATGCATGAATGTGTATGAAGATCATGACAGAAATGGAAAGAGAGTCAATAAAGAGAATATTATTTGGTTGCCCATTCAGGGAATATAGTTTATTTTATGAGAATCTGGAATAAAAATTTTTAAAGAAATTTTCTAATCTATTTAGAAAGCTTCAGATAAAAGTATATATAAATAGGGAGAAAATGCTTTTATTATATTGAATCCAGTAGATAACCATGCATAGGACAAATCAAGATAATAATGAAGAGAAGGACCTTATTAATTTTCATGAAAAAATAGGAAAGATATTTGACAGTCATAGCTTTAGCCTCAGATGTCTTATATCAATAAAGATAGTATAGTTAATAAAAAAGCACCTTGAAATTCTCACTGAGAAATTAAATGCAGTTGAATATGGGTCTCTGAAACTTGATGAGAAAAATTGCAGTTCAAGGTATCTTTTCAAAATTAGATTTAATAGGTGGAAGAGCATCAGATGTTGCAGAGCAATACAGCTTTAAGAAAATCCAATCATTTAGAGGTAAAAGCATAGTGAGAGAAAATACCAAAATAACCTAAGTTATATGGGAATCCCATACAACTTATTTGGCCACATGCAAAATATGGTAATTCTTTGCTAATACCTATCAGACAACCAGTATTTTAGAAAAAAAATCTCTTAATGGAAATTGCAATTTAATAAATATGTTTATGCCCTAGTGTTCTGAAAGCAGAACATGTAAGTTCTTGATTTCCTGGACTATATTTCCTCATAGGTACATGAAGAAGCTATGATGGAAAGGGCACCTCTGAAATTAAGATTGTCCATATTTGTGATGTAATTTACTATTTTTATTTCATCAAAGCATACTTCAAAAATTATCTTTGATTATTTGGTGGATTAGAGATTAAAATTTGACTGGGGGCCGTACTATCAAGGCAATTTCAGAAGCACTTGGTTAAGACACTAAAAAGAGAGCTATATGGATCCAAAGCAGCAATTATGCCTGGGAGCAGGATAAAAAAAGGGTGTTTTATTAACTTAAATTGCCATAAGCCATAGGAGTTTAAGAAACACTTAAAAGAATATACAAATGATTAACTTTCATCTATAGAAACCAAAATTTAAGTGACATGGTGATAACTTCAGCTAAGTATATCTATCTAAAAATAGAAGTCAACACACTAACTCAAAGAACAGTACAAAGTTTAGGCAATCAAAATCCAAAAGCAAAGAGCAAGCTAAAAGGATGTCAGGCGTACGTAGAACTTTATGTATGGAGTTTCCTTCCATGGCCTCTTATTGGTCAAAGGACTTTAAAGCCTAACTACTAAACTAAGTCTGTAAGGGACCTGTGGGTGTCATCTTTTATGTGGTTGCTTGCAAAATTATGCACTTCTTTTTGACTGAATATGAAGATAGTTCTGACAACTGCCTATACTAGTTACTAGTGGGGCAGTAATTGTGCAGCAAAAGAGGAGAGAGTTTTAAGAGAATTTATCAAAATAATTACAGGAGAATACTTTCATTTAAAAATAAATGGGTATAATTAGAATAGAATCATAATTCTTTCACAAGTGCTTTTACGTACACTCCATCTTTGTTACTTTTAACGATTTGACATTCAGCTAAAATTAAGTGCTTCTTCCAGAGTGTGGAAAAATTCTGATTTACTGTTCTATTCAACTCTCAGCATAGTGTAAAATGATGCAAACTTAGCTACTTTTAGCAGGGTTACTTTTAGCAGGGCTTATCTCCCTTAACTTTGTTAAATTTTACCCACTCTCTATATCTAAATATTGTAGAAAACTTGAAAGAATGTAGAGCTTTTCTAAACATAACCAAGTGTGTCTTTCCTATATTACAAATAAATACTAAAGCTAAAGTGTAAATAACGAATGTGGTTGTCATTTATAATAAAATCCAGTATATTTGAAGCTTCTTTTGTTTCAAACACAATTTGTTATCCTTAAATCCTTTAAAATAAAAATATTAAATGAGAATACAATGAGAGACTTGTTATAATGTTGCTTTGAAATATCTCAAGAGTCTCTAAGACCCTGATAAGATAAGTGTGTTTATACATGTCTATATTACAAGGAGATGAATAAAAACCTTGAGAAACCATATGTCCAAAGTACATTAGAGTTTGAAGTATTTCTAAAACACTTTCCCAAATAGAATATTTCAAAACTCACCTCATTCCCATGATATTTTCAATTAGAATTCCATATTGGCAGACAGAAGCTTTCTTTTCCCACTATGATTTTATCTCATTTTGATTCTTTCCCCTTTTCAAAAAATTTATTTCATTATGTTTTTCTATTTCAACATAAGTACTAAGCAGAAGTAACAATTTATATTTCTGGTAACTCAATATATAGGCCTTCTGAAAATGAAGGAAAACACAAGATTTCTAAAGTAATAAATTAATACTAATAAAAAATGTTCTCCAAAAAATCTGGAAAATCAAAATTAATAAAAACTATTAATATGTTAGCACCTACTCATATTTACAGTACTTTATAACAAATTATATGTATATTCCTTTTCCTATTTTGTGGATAAAGTAGTTTAATACAACTGTAAAAGGCTGCTTTTTAATTTAGCAACTCCTAACCTCTCAAATTTAGATTTGAGAGAAGCCTCAAAAATTTGGGGGATGAGCCCCTAATAAAATGTTAAAAAAGAAAAAAAAATTGGGGGGAATAGCACATAACACTAACTAAAATGTATTGAACATTGTAAAAACTAAAGCCAATACCTATTAATTCTCTGACACGCCCAAGATATTAGAATTCTTGGAAGTGTAAGGGTAAGTTAAAAAGTATTGCTACAAAATCATACAACTTTTACTAAGCAAAATATTGTAAAGCTATTGATTCTTTTTTTTTTCATTTTTACTAGGAGAATATCGATTGCACGACTACACGTTGAAGCACGGCAGACAAACTGGACGCTGCAACAGCTGCCCTGGGGTTAATAGGTCATGCCTTCACGCACTTCATGCCTAAGTCGCTGGGGTCCAATGATTTGGTGTCTCATTCAACCGGTACCAGGAGTACTGCTTCTTTTAGCCTTGGCACTCCAGTCATATTTTCTCTTGCCACAGGTCATCTTCTGTAGATGGTATATCTTGGAATTACAATGGCTTCACAAGGTGTACATCACAGTGCGATGCTTTCCCTGTGTATTTCCCTCTGGAGGCTGAGACCAAAAAGCCGCCATTGTTTTTGACATACCTTCCATCTAAATCTATAACAGTTTTTGAAGGAGGTATGAAGATCTCTCTAACCTTTCCCCAAAGAAATTCTGTGATCCTTGATTTGCATCACATCAAAACGGCAGTTTTGTTCTTTGACTTTCGGGAACAAAAAGACTCCTGAAAAAACAAGATCAGATGGTAGGATAGAAGCCTCCTAGGACAGCACTTGCGAACCTCAAAAAATGCGGCTTGTTGTGATGGGGGAAATAATTTCTGGGCGCAGCTGCCCTGACCTTTTGCTCACCAATTCCGTTTTTCATTTCCTTAAAACTTCATTATACGCCCTCACAGTCTATCCTTTAAGAAATTTTATCAATATTTCCCTTTTAAAATCCGGAAAATGTCACCAAAACTTCTGTGCTGACTTGAGTTTAACTGGCTCAACATATCCTCCGCTGAGCCAGGATTTTGATTAAAGATCGTTTGAGCATACCATAAGAGGAGTAAGAGAAGTACATTACTGAGAGAACTTATCTGCAGTCATATATGCATTACAGAAACATATTTAAACACAAACTTTGTTTGGAATAAATCTATGCACATATGAACTGCAACCCTAGTAGCAATACTATTTTTTATTATCACCTGTATAATCTTAGCTTGACTCTACTTAGATGTAATTGGAAATCATTTAATAACGTGTGTGGGTGCAAATAGTGGAAGCCTGGAAAGGCGTTTTCAGAAAGGAGCTGATTTGACGGAATTAATGAAGTCATAACTTATGAACTGAACTCTGATTTGTAGAATCATTGACCTTTGAGTTGGAGGCAATTTAGTGGTCACATGAATTGGTGGTACTCATCCCAGATCTATTAAATCAAACTTTATGGGGATAGGGTATTTGGTCCATAATTCAGGATTTGGGAAGCTTTAGTTATCCATCCTATATACCCTTACATAAACCCCACATATAATATCTCTAGTATACTGCTATTAACTATTAGGCACCTCCAGTGACAAAGAATTTATAGCTTCAAAAAGTAACACACTTCTCTTTCTTTTTAGTTATTTATTTTAAAATTATTATTAATTTTTTGGGAAGCCAGAGAAGAGTCACGACTTCCTAAAAGCTCTAATTGCTATCAACGTAACAAACCAATTTTGAGTGTCTACTATGTTCTATGAATTTTATATGTAGATTATTTTAAATTATTCCAATAAATCCATAAGAACATTATTCTTTCAATAACTTCATAAGAACTCAAGGACATTTTAAAAAATATAACAGGGCTTACTGGTTGGATAGAAACTGGTGAAACCCTTTAGACTATGGCCCTTACTCACCCTTCAGGTATGGAACTTAACTCAGCTACCATGGCTAAATTTGCAGCCAACGAATATACAGGCTTTTAAAAATAACAATAGTAATAATTTGTACACACACACTAGAATAACCAACCATTTAAGATAAAAATGGCAGCATTTACCCAATAGAAGAAAGAAAATAATTCAACTTAAAAAAGTAAGAGCACTATCTGTAAGCACCCTGCTTACAGATGAAGGAAATGAAGTCTGAGAGGTTAAACTGGCTTATCCAAGTCTATGTAACTAGAAGAAGTGGGATTGAAGCCCTGTATTACTCCTTGTATAATTATCACTGTTTCACAAATAATGAAACCAAAGATTGAATAGATATAGCATCTCTTTAAGGTCACACAGCCAGTTAAGTGAGTTATTGATAATTAAAATTTAGTCCTATCTGACTCCAAAGTCCTAGATCTTAAACATTATGTTTAAGAGCTTCTCATACATTTTAATATAATACATTACAATCATTATAAAAGCACAGTGAACTAGAGAAGGGAGTGTTAAATGTAAGAAACTACTTGAGTTTGGTTTCAAAAGATAAAAAGAGATTATCCAAGCAAACAAAGTAGAGAAAGGCAACAGGTGCAGATGGAAAGGTGTAGAGCCATAACACCACACTTAAAAATCGACCTCATGTAGCTTCAGCATAGAACTCTCTGGAATGATGCTCATTTCTTCACTGAAATATTTGTCATTTTGCTATGCTTTATATTTCTCCAGTGTGTGCATTAGGATGTAAAAATGGCTAACATTTATTGATTACGTATCTGATCCACCACGTGTCTATCAGTTTGTCATACTGAGGTAGTTTATTGTGCCAACCTGGCGATAAATACATTTGGGGTTAATTGAAGGGCGGAGAGATAAATGGCTCAGTGAGCCTTATCTTGTGAGTGCTCCGGTCTCTTGATTTCTGATGGTCAGACCAGGGTGCAGCTGCCTTATCCAGTTCCCTGCTTCAGCTTGCAAGGCCCACTTCCTGCAAGACATCCCAGAGGAGAAGCCACATGGACCTACCCCGATGCAGCCCTGGATGCTGGAGCAGTCATGTGGAGACCCCTGACAGCGCTGAGATGCTTATACGTTCACTGATCCAGCTTTCCTCCTGCAGTCGGCATCATAGTGTGTGTTTTGTGAGATGGAGGAGGACTTTGTGGATTGGTATCGGACATATGGGTTAATGTTGGTCTTGTGGGCTTGGGCAGGGCTGGGTTGCCAATGTTTTCTTGATGCACACTTAACTTTTATATAAAACCCTCTTACACATGAGTTTCTATGGATTTATTTCTGTAAATTACCTAGACTAACACACATACTGTGGTGGCTTAGATTTTGCTGTGATATAGGAAGCTATGTCACTGGTATTTCAAATTTCGGCAGGGTCACCCAAAGTGTACAGGTTTCAACAGAGCTTAAAAAGAACAGACTATGGAGAAGTAACTGGTGAAAATCTTATGCTTAAATTTGACATATTGTCATATAATGAAGGCCTAATTAAGGGAATCAGAAAATTGTCAGAGATAGTGCCAAAGGTTGGGTCCCTCAGGTCAGAAGGTACTTGAAATATGAATGAGGCAGAGCTGATTTCTTGGAGTAGGGTCCTCCATGGTGACTTGAGTTGGTGAAACTTGTGGGAATAGAGCCTCTGGGATCTCCATTTGCTGATGAGTCAGAACTCAGAATAACAAAGAACAGTAAATATCTGCTAATGGTCTGAATTTAGGATGTGCAAAGTATGACTCTAGCAAAATTGAAAGCCATCAAAATTGAAATGCAACATAAAAACATCGATATCAAAAGGACTTCCAGTAAGGCTGAGGGAATGAGGCTTCACTAAGCGTCTCCCTGCATGCCATGCAATGGACTTCCGGTCAGGCTGGGGAAGCTAGGTTTTGCCAGGCATTTCCCTAAGGTCAACCAATGGACTTCCTGGCAGGCTGTGGAAGCAAGATTATGCTGGAGTTTCCATTCAGGCCAGGGAAGGGACTTCCAATCAGGCTGGGAAGCAAGGCTTGGCCCAGCGTCTCCCTGCAAAACAGGCATGGGACTTCCAGGCATGCTGGGGAAGCGAGGCTTCGCCTGGCATCTCCCCGCAGGCCAGGCAAAGGACTTCCGGGCAGGCTGGGGAAGCACGCTTCACCTGGAGTCGCCACACAATCCAGGAAACAAACTTCCCTGCAGGCTTGGGAAGAGAGTCTTCACCCAGTGTCTCCCTGCAGGCCAGGCAAGGGACTTCCAGTCAGGCTGAAGAAATGAGGCTTAACTCGGATTCTCCCCACAAGCCAGGCAACAGATTTCTGGGCATGCTGGGGAAGCGAGCCTTCGCCCTGCGTCTCCCCGCAGGCCAGCACATGGTTTCCTGGCAGGCTGGGGAAGCCACGAGGCTTCGCCTTACGCCTCCACATAAGCCAGGCAAAGGACTCCTGTGCAGGCTGGGGGGGAAAGGCTTCACTCGGTGTCTCCCTGGAAGCCAGGCAAGGGACTTCCAGTCAGGCTGGGGAAACGAGGTTTTGCCCAGGGTCTCCCTGAAAGCCAGGAAACAGATTTCCGGGCATGCTGGGGAGGTGAGGCTTCACCAGGCGTCTCACCAAAGCCAGGCAAAGGACTTCCTGGCAGACTGGTTAAGTGAGGCTTTACAGGGCATCTCCCTGCAAGACAGGCAAGGAAGTTCTGGGAAGGCTGGGGAAGTGAGGTTTCACCTGGAGTCTCCCCGTAAGCCAGGAAACAGATTTCCGGGAATGCTGGGGAAGCGAGGCTTCGCCTAGTGTCTCCCCTTTAGCCATGCAAAGGCTGTGGAAGCAAGGCTCCGCTTCAAAAAAAAATCGATATCCTAGGCATTAATGAGATGAAATTAGCTGGTATTGGTCATTTTGAATCAGAAAATCATATGATTTTTACTATGCCAAAAATGACACAATAAAGAAAAATTGTGTTGCATTCCTTGTCAGGACATTTCAGATTCAATCTTGAAGTACAGTGCTGTCTGTGATGGGATTATATCATCTAGGCTTCAAATAAATCCAATCAATACAATTATTGTTCAAAGAAAAGTCACAAAAGCTAGTGAGGAAGAAATTAAGGATTTCTACCAATATCTACAGTTAGAAATTGATTAAGTATGCAATCAATATTTATTGATAGTTACTGGACATTTGAATTCAAAAGTTGACAACAAAGAGGGAGGAAAGTAGTTGGAAGTTATGGACTTGAGACAGAAATGACGCTGGTGATTGCATGATAGAATTTTACAAAAACAATGACTAGTTCATAGAATATTTCTTTTTTCAACAACAAATAAGGCAACTAGACAAATAGTGTTCTCAAGATAGAATACACAGAAATCAAATAGACTGCATCAGCAGCTAAAACCAGACCAGGAGTTGTGTGTTAGGCCAGGTTGACTAGAGAAACAAATTCATAGACACTCATATATATGTAAGAAAGAACTTTCTAACAAGGAATAATTGTATATCAAGAAAACATGCTAGCCCAGTCCAATTCAAGTTGTTAAGTCCAATACTAGTCCATAAGTCCCTCTTCAGACTCATGAAGCCACATACAATGATACAGAATGCAGGAAGATCACAGGCCGGCAGGGGCAAAGTCACGTGAATCCAATGATGGTGACTCTGGCAGTTCTCCCATTGGCTCCCCAGCAGAAAGACAGAGGCTGAGAGAAAGTGTGGTCCTCTGCAGTGGGCCATTTATCTCAGTGGTACCTCCAAAATGAGATCATCAAGCTGCAACCTAATTGACAGGCTAAACTCCACTCATATCTTCTTTGGGTGTTATGTTGGCACAAACAACCTATCACAGGCTAACTGTGAAATGGATCATTAATTGCTCATATGTAAACTCAGCTTAAAACTGGATAAAATTAAAACAAGTCCATGAGAACCAAAATATGACCTTCGGGCTATCCCATTTGAATTTTGACAACACCTCAAGAACAGATTTGACACATTGAACACTAATGACGGAAGACTGGAGTAGCTGTGGGAGGACATCAAGAATATAATTCATGACGAAAGCAAAGGTCATTAAAAATACAGGAAGTAAAGAAAATATCAAGATGAATGTTAGAAGATTCTCTCAAAATTGGTCTCAATCATGGAGTAGCTAAGGCACATGGGTGAAATGATACAGTCAGAGAGACGAATGAAAAATTTCAAAGGGCAAGTTCAGAAGACAAAGTAAAGTTATTATAATGAAAAGTTACAAGACCTAGAGTTAGAAAACCAAAAGGAAGAGCATGTTCAGCACATTCAAGAAAATGTTCAATCCTCAAATTGCAATATTGATTCTGTGGGTAAAATACTGAATGATTCGGGAAACATCCAAAGAAAATAGAAAGAATGTAAAGAGTCACCAAAAAAAAGAATAAGTCAACATTACACCATTTCAGAAGGTATCATATGAGCAAGAACCATCAATGCTAATGAAAGTAGTTCAAACTGTCCTGAATACAGTAGCCAAAAACAAGAGGCCAGGAATGGAGAGAATACTGATTGAAATATTTCACCAAATGAATGAAGCACTGGAACTCTTATACATGCCAGAAATTTGGAAGACAGCTATTTGTTCAACTGACTAAAAGATGTCCATATTTGTGCCCATTCCAAAGAAAAGTGACACAACAGAATGCATAAATGATATCATTGATATTTCGTACAAGTAAAATTTTCCTTAAGATCATCCAACAATAGTTGCAGCAGTATGTTGTCAGAGAACTGCCAGAAGTTCATGTCGGATTTAGAAGAGGACATGGAAAAAGGGATACCATTGCTGATGTCAAATGGATTGTGGCTTAAAGCAGAGAATGCCAGAAAGTACCATGTAAACAACAACAAACTGAATAAGCTTGAGAAGAATGGGAATTCCAGAACACTTCATTGTGCTCATTTGGAACTTGCTCATGAAACAAGAGGTTGTTATGCGAACAGAACAAGGGAATACTGCATGGTAAAAATCAGGAAAGGTTTGCGTCAGGGTTGAGTCCTCTCATAATACTTGTTCAATCTGTATGCTGAGTAAAAATCATCAGAAGCTGCATTATATGCACAACAGTGAAGCACCAGGATTGGAGGAAGGTTTATTAACAATCTGTGGTATGCAGATGACACAACCTTGCTTGCTGAAAGGGATGAGGAATTGAAACACTTCCTGATGAAGATCAAGGATTGTAGCCTTCAGGATGAATTATAACTCACTGTAATGAAGACCAAAATCCCCACAATTGGACCAATAGGTAACATTTTGTTAAATGGAGAAAGTGTTCAAGTTGTCAAGCATGTGTTTTACTTATTGCTTGTATTAGGTAAATCTGCTGCAAGCCTAATGGACTCTATTGGGTAAATCTCTGTAGAGTATTGGATATCTAGGGTGTTTCCTTGAGGACTGATATGCGTCTGACTCAAACCATGGTGTTCTCCTTTGCATCATATGCAGGTGAAAGTTGGATATTGAATAAAGGAAGGCCATTGAATTTGAGTTGACATCTGAATTGTGGTGCTAGAGAAGAATATTGAAAGTACCATGGAATAGTAAAAGAACAAACTTATCTGTTTGGAGAAGTAAGAACAGAGTGCTCCTTAGAGCCAAGGATGGCAAAATTTCATCTTACATAATTTAGACATGTTGTCAGAAGAGACCAGTCCCTCGAGAAGAACATCGTGTATAGTATAGTGGAGGGGCAAAGAAAAAGAGGGAAGCCCTAAACGAGATGGATTGACACAGTGGCTGCATCAATGGGCTGGGGCATGGGAACAATTGTGAGGATGGTGCAGGACCATGCAATATTTCGTTCTGTTGTGCATAGTATTGCTATGGATCAGAGCCGACTTGATGGTGCCTAACAACAACAACCCAAGCTATGGTATTTTAAATGCATGTGAAACCTGGACTATGAATAAGGATGACTTGAGGAAAAAATGGTTGATTTGAATTATGATGCTGATGAAGAATATTGAGACTACCATGAACTGCCAGCTGAGCAAAGAAATATATCTTGGGTAAAGTACATCCAGAAAGCTCGTTGGCAGCTCCTTGAAAAAGAACATTATGGTTTGTAAAGTAGATGGCCACGAAAAAAAAAATAGAAGGTCCTCAACAAGATGGATTGAGACAATTGCTACAAAAATGGGCTGAAACATAAAAACAGCTTTGAGGATGGCCCAAGACCAGGCAGTGTTTGATTCTGTTGTGCGTGGGGATCTTTCTATGTGCCAGAACCTAACAACAACAGCAGACCATTTTTTAGATATTTTAGGAACCACCAAACAGTTTTCAAAACTGGTTGCATCATTTTGCAATTCTACCAGCAATGAACAAAGGGTCCAATTTCTCCGTGACCTCCCCAATGTTCGCTATTTTCAATTTTTCTGAAGATAGCCTTATTAATGTAATGAAGTAGTATCTCATTATGGTTTTGATTTGCATTTCCCTAATGACTAATGACATTGAGCTTCTGTTTATGTGATCTGTGGTCATTTGTATATCTTCTTTGGAGAAATGTCTATTCAAGTGTTTTGTCCATAGTTTTCCAGATGTTTTATGGAAATTCATTTAAATTATTCAAGATAAATCTTATTTCATATACATCCATCCAGCTGTCTTCAAAACAAAGAAGCCTGGTTTACTCACACATCCAAATTTCATGTTAAAGACTGGTGTACACAGAATATCTGTTCATATTTTTGCTTTGTTTGCTTTTTGTTGAATTTTAAGTTATTATTCTGAATGCTAACATTTTTGAGATATATGATTTTAAATTATTTCTATTCCTATAACGTAATAGCATAAGTAAAGCTAGCATACTATTTGATTCTAACTTTGGAATAAATCTATCTTTCATCATTGAGTTTAATGTAAGCTGTGGGCTTTTTGCAAAAGTCATCATGTTGGTATATTTCCTTTTGATTCCTTGTTTGCTGAGTATTTTTGCTTTTAAAAAGTGCTCAGTTTTGTCAAATGACTTTACAGCATTAAATGAAAAGATCATCCTTTTTTTCCTTTCTTTTTTTTAAATCATTTTATTGGGGGCTCATACCACTCTCATCACAATCCATACATACATCAATTGCATGAAGCACATTTGTACATTTGTTGCCCTCATCATTCTCAAAATACTTGCTCTCCACTTAAGACCTTGATATCAGCTCCTCATTTTCCCCCTCCCTCCCCACTCCCCGCTCCCTCATGAGCCCTTCATAATTTATAAATTATTATTATTATTATTATTTTATAGAAATATAAATACAGGCATGTACATATGCAAACATATTTATATAAAATTATGGGGGAAATCTATGTGCATATATTTATAAGTTTAATATTAAGGGAGCAGATGGACATTGGACTCCACTCAAGTACTCCGTCAATGCAAGAATACTTTGTTCTATTAAACTAGCATTCCATGATGCGCACCTTCCCAACACAATTGGGGAAGACAAATGTGTGCCTAAGCAAATGTAGTGACTGTCCAAAGATATAGTGTCTGGGGTCTTAAAGGCTTGCAGGTAAACAAGCAGTCATCTTTGTCAGAAGCAAGAAAGCCCACGTGGAAGAAGCACACCAGCCTGCGTGACCGTGGTGTGTCAAAGGGACCAGGTTATCAGGCATCAAAGAACAAAAAATCATATCATTGTGTGCCCATCTTCCCGATATGATTGCTGAAGACAAATGTGTACATAAGCAAATTTGGTGAAGAAAGCTGATGATGCCAAGCTATCAAAAGATACAGCATCTGGGATTTTGTTTTTTTCTTTCTTAATTCTATTAATGTGGTGTTGTCTTAGAAATATCGCAAGGGAGAGGCATTAACAACCATAAATTCATTATCTAAATGTTTAGGGGACTAGAAGTCCAAATTCAGGGTGCCAACTCTAAGGAAAATTTTACTTTCCCCCCTGGATGTCTACTTTTGTGCACTCATGTGGGATAGCATCATTCATCTCTCATGCCTACTTTTCACGTGGTTTTAAATCTTATTTATTTCTTTAAAGAGATGGAATCAAGACACATCCTATACTAATCCTGTATTACTAATATAAAACAGTCAACAAATTCCATGATGGGTTTATAATCATAGTCACAGAGGTTAGGATTTACAACATGTATTTTTGAAGCACAAACTTCAATCCGTAACAGATGTGTTACATTTATTGATTTTCTTATGATCTAACATACCTACATTAGTGGAACAAATCTCACCTTCTCACTTGAGCTTTCTGATATGTTTTCGGATTCAATTTAATAGCATTGCGTGAAGAATGCTTGCATTTACAAATGTCGGTCAAAAAGTAGTGCTGCTAGGGTTCCAATTCATACACACATAAGTTTATTCCAAAGAAAACATATTTAAACATATCTCTGCAATCAGTGGATGGTTGCAGATAAATTTTCTCAGTAATTAACTTGTCTTAGTCTCAATAAGGTGCCTTCACAAAAAGGCCCAATTAAAACAGTGGTTTGTGAGTTGATCTGTTGCCTTTGCTAAACTCAAGGCATAGAAGTCAATTCAGAAGTTAAAGCAACTCTTGGTGTTTTTAATTCCAAAGGCAAGGAAAATTGTGCCAGAGAATGTTTTCTATGACAACAATGCATTTTTCAAAGGTAGCAAGAGCTGTCCTATGAGACTTTTGTTGAGAAGCATTACCACATTCATGCTACAGCCCTGATCTTGCCCCATCAGATTCTTTTTCGCCTCAAAGTTCAAAGAACATTGAAAAGGACCATGATTTGAGTCCCTCCCTCAAGTTACAAGTTGATGTGGTGTAAACATAAGAGCACAGAATTCTTCAGGAAAGGGTTAGATAAATGGAAGTACCACTGTCAGACGTATATAGATTTACATGGAGCATATACCAAGAAACTAGTTTCACATTTTTGCTTAATAAAGGTTTCTATAATTGTGTAGCAATGTTTTTGGACTTGCTTTTGTATATTCTTTGATATTCATTTATAATTTTCTTATATTCTGAAGTCTTTATCTGACTTTTTGTAAATCATTTTATTGGGGGCTGATACAACTCATCACAATTTAAACATACATCCATTGTTTCAAGCACATTTGTTCATTTGTTGCCATCATCATTCTCAAAACATTTTATTTCTGCTTGAGCCCTTGGTATCAGCTCCTCACTTTTTCCACTCCCTTCTTGCTCCCCCTTCCCTCACGAACCCTTGATAATTTATAAATTATTATTATTTCGTCACATATTACAAACTTCCTTCACCCACTTTTCTGTTGTCCATCCCCCAGGGAGAAGGTTATATGTAAATCCTTGTAATTGATTCCCCCTTTCCATCCCACCCTCCCTCCACCCTCCTGGTATAGCCACTCTCACCACTGGTCCTGAAGGGATCATCTATCCTGGATTCCCTGTGTTTCCAGTTCCTATCTGTACCAGTGTACATCCTCTGGTCTAGCCAGATGTGTAAGGTAGAATTGGGATCATGATAGTTGGTGGGGGGAAGGAGCATTTAAGAACTAGAGGAAAGTTGTATGTTTAACCGTTGCTATACTACACCCTGACTGGCTCATCTCCTCTCACAATCCTTCTGTAAGGAGATGTCCAGTTGCCTACAGATGGGTCTTGAGTCCCCAATCTGCACTCCCCCTCATTCACAATGATTTGATACTTGTTCTTTGGTGCCTGATAACTGATCTCTTTGGCACCTCATGATCACACAGGCTGGTGTGCTTCTTCCATGTGGACTTTGTTGCTTCTGAACTACATGGTTGCTTGTTTACCTTCAAGTGTTTAAGACCCTATGCTATATCTTTTGATAGCCAGGCTCCATCAGCTTTCTTCACCACATTTGCTTATGCACCCGCTTTATCTTCAGCGATCGTGTCAGGAAGGTGAGCATCATGGATTGCCAGTTTAATAGAACAAAGTATTCTTCATTGAGGGAGTACTTGAGTAGAGGCCCAATGTCGATCTGCTACGTTAATACTAAACCTATAACTATGTGCACATAGATCTATTTCCCCATCCTCATATATAACTATATTTACTTATGTACATGCCTTTATTTAGACCTCTATGAATGCCCATTTGCCTCCTAAATCTTTCCTCTATTTCCTTTTACTTTTCTCTTACAGAAACCCAAATGAAGGCTGAGCATGATAGTGGGACAAGAGGAAAGCATTTGAGTTTTTATAAAGGTGATGCTGGTCTCATGGAATGAATTAGAGAGTACTCCCTCTGCTATTTGGGGGCACAGTTTGAGAAGAGTTGGTATAAATTATTTTTAAATGTTTTGTGTAATGTAATTATCTGGGATTCCACAGGAATAGTTTTTTGTCACTTATTTTCTGTTGAATATGTCATCGTTTCTTTTTATGCCTTTTTATTTTTGTTTTCAAAACCTAGACATTTTGGTAGCACAATGCAGAAACTTTGGAAATTATATTGCCCCTTGTCCCAAAGTTTGCTGCATTTATTTTCATGTTAATCATCGAAGGCTAGAGTAGTTGATATGATTTCTGGATTCTATTTTGACTTCTTTTTTGTTTGCACGTTTAAACTTGAACCTCTGCTCTTTACCTTGTGGTCAGCTGGTGTTTTAACAATGATTTCCTTGAATACTGGGAAGCAAACAAAACCCTTCAGGCTTTGAAAGTTGGCTTCTAAATCAGGTATCACCTCCAACACTTATCTAGGCTTGCATGGACCCTAAGAACCAGTCCACCTTGAAAGCATAGTGTCGTCTCAGGTATTTTTAAGGATGTGTCTTGTGAGGAATATCCATATGAGTTTCTCATTTTCTCCTATTAATGGTGCTTTTTGAATGACCAGATTCCTACAGAATTTTTCTCCCTAATTTCTCCTCCCAGTTCTTAGATTTCTATTATATGACTCAAAAGCACTCTTTAATCCCAGTTGTCTATAGGTAGTTTCTGCTTCCAAGACTAGCCTGCCACTTTTCTGTCCCATATAAGCTTTGATACAGGTCATACAGATAGTCCCTCAACAGATTTAGACTAAATGTAATAATTTGGGAATAAAGTTTGCTCTACTCCTTCTGAAACCAAAGGCCAGTATTCCTATATATGAATGTGGAAAGCCAACACTTTAAAATGGCTGATGATCAGGAAGAGAGTGTGGAGATAGCATACAGAAAACCAAAGATTTGCTACTGTTTCAACATTGGCATTTTCTTGAGTCAGCATTTTCTTAGCTGCTGTAAACCATAGGTTACCAAACTTATTTGACCTACCACGCCCAATACAGAAAAAAAATGCAATGTCCTCTCTGACAATTAAAATCTTTTGACCGCATTACAACTAAAATATAGGTATCTGCTTTTGTAGCCCCTGCCCCAAATCATTACAGTGTCCACCCAGGGGAGGACACATTGGGAAAACCTGTTATAAAACCTTTTAATGAGTCCCAGAGTTCAATTAATATTAGTTCTGCCAATTTCTGCATGGGTTATTTTTTATTTTTTGAGTCTTTCTGTTAATGGGATAGGAATGTGAATTACTTACACCACCATTTTGCTCTCAGATTGCATCAGCAAACAATGGATTTGCATCTACAGTGTCCCTTGCACAAATTATTAAAATGCCCAACTGGTAGCTGAAAGGTTTTCACTGTTAGTTCACATTAAGATGCCGTAAATGGGACCTCCATGCATCCGAATCTCCTTTGCAGCAACTTTTTAAAGTTTTGAGTATGATGTGCCAGGCTGTGCTGGTGACATAATGGGTTATGCATTGGGCTGCTAGCCTCAAGGTCAGCAGTTCAAACCCCCAATAGCTCCTTAGAAGAAAGATGAGGCTTTGTAATGCCACAGTTACAGTCTCAGAAATTTACAAGGGAAGTTCTACTCTGTCGTATAGTGTCACTATGAGTTGGAACCAATTTGATGGCAGTGAGGGGCTATGCTAGGTACTAAAATTATAGAGAGTTAGTTACGCTCTAGAAGACAGATATTGAAATGAATAGGGACTGACTTTTAAGTCGCTTTTCAGTCCTTTCTCTCATATAATTGTCCTTTGGGGGGCATACCTTTTCATGTGATATACCATCACCCCAGCTTTTATTTGGGATAACAAAAACTTAACAGTGATTTAATAATTTTCTGAGCCCCTTTGCATGCATTTTGTGCTTCTTTTCATGAAACCTGAGATTATAACCTATTTTTCTTGTAACTCTATCTTATTAGTGGTCATTGTTGAGTTAGCAATGAAAGGTCTAGGATTTTTAACAACAGTGTTGTTATATAAGCCCTTTGCAATTATGAGCAGTAAAATTGAAATCCAACAAATATTTCTTTTTAAAAATCAATATGTAGAAGTTCATATTTGTTGTCCTTGTTGGGTACCATTGAGTCCGTTCTAACTCACAGCAGCCCTCTGTTCAACAAAACCAAACACTGCCCAGTTTGTTGCCATTCACAATCCTGTTTGAGGCCATTGTTACAGCCACTGTGTCAATCCATTTTATTGAAGGTATTCCTCTTTTTCACTAACTCTCTACTTCACTAAGTATGTTGTCCATTTTCAAGGACAAGTCCTTCTTGATAACATGTCCAAAGTATGTGAGGTAATGTCTCACCACTATATTTACTTCCAAGGAGTGTTCTAGTTGTACTTCTAAGACAGATTAGTTTGTTCCTCTGGTGATCCATTGTAGTTTCAGATTCCTTCATCAACACCATAATTCAAATGTGTCAGTTCCAGTATTTCTTCACAAGTATATAAGTGATTGACAATACCATAGCTTGGGTCATGCATTCCTTAGTCCTCAAAGTGATACCATTTCTCTTTAACACTTTAAATAAATCTTACATATCAGATTTAGCCAATGGAATACATCACTTGATTTCTTGACTGCTGCTTTCATGAGTTGATTTGTGGATCCAAGTAAAATAAAATCCTTGACAATTTCAATCGTTCTCCATTTATCATAACGTTCATTTTTCCAGTTTTGAAGATTTTTTGTTTTAAGCCTACATACTGAACAGATGTAGTGAAAGAATATAACTCTGATTAACATCTCTCCTAATTTTAAACCATTCACAACCCCCTTGTTCTACTTGAATGACTGCCTTTTAATCTACATACAGATTCCTCATGAACACAATGAAGTATTATGGAAATCCTATTCCTCACAACTGTATTAATAATTTGTAAACTGAATAATGAAATGGCCTTGCATAGTCAATATAACACAAGTAAACAATATGGGAGATTCTACTCCACAGTATGTGTGCATGCTGTCTACACTCGTAAGAATTTAATCTGTGCAAATAAATAATTCATGTATTGAGGTACATAGACATCTTACACTTGTATAATCTTACACTATTTCTTAATTGTGCTTTAAATTCTTTATCACTGGCCAAATTAATGACACTATCAATAGAATGAATTTATGCCCCAAGGAGATTATTGATAATGATCTTTAATACAAAATGAGAGTGATTTCTAAGGTGAATTAGAAACATCTATAAGTTATAAATATATGAATGGATTTTGGGCTCCCACTTATCTCTAGCCCCAACCTAAGAACAATTAATTCTTATCATGATCCTGTTTGATCTGTGCCCTTGTGAAAAGATAACTGAAGATATGGGTTCTACAGCAAAATGTGGTGAAGAAGCTAGAGGGTATCCAGCTATCAGAAAGAATAGGATCGAGAATCTTAAAGGTTGGTCTTCAAACAAGCAACCATCTTAGTGCGATGTCAACTAAGACCACATGAAGAAGCAGACCAACCTGTGTGAGCCAAGAATGATAAATAATAACATGTAAATTCATGGTATCAGAACTTAAATTGTAAATACTCAATTTATAGAAGGCTATGGATGACATAGACCACACATAGATTAAGCCTCCAGCAATTTCCCTCTGGCCGTAGTTGAGGGATGTGAATAACCATGTTATCAGACAGAGTACTGTAGAACGATTATAGTAGATATGACCAGGTTAAAATGTAACATTTGATTTGAACCCCCTTTAGACCAATTTAAAAGTTCTGTCAGTTTAAAAAAAGGTGAAGGTAAAATACACATGAATTAAGCCTCCAGTGAATACCCTCTACATAGACCAAGGATGTGGATAGCCTTGCTATCATGTTGTAATTCAGTGGAAAGTGGATTATGGAAGATGGAGTTAGATTAAAACCTTATCATTTCATCTCCCTTTTGATACATTTTAAAGTTGTTCTTGTTTTTAATATTTTGTTTTCTTTTCAACTATTTTTGCTCTTCTGTTTTGTTATTGGTTTTGTTTGTTTGTTTTTTCTTTTTTAAATCATTTTATTGAGGGCTCATACAACTCTTATCACAATCCATACATATATCCTTTGTGTCAGACACATTTGTACATTTGTTGCCATCATCATTCTCAAAACATTTGCTTTCTGCTTGAACCCTTGGTATCAGCTCCTCATTTTTCCCCTCCCTCCCTGATCCCCCTCCCTCATGAAACCTTGATAATTTATAAATTATTATTATTTTGTCAAATCTTACACTGTCCGACGTCCCCTTTCACTCATTTTTCTGTTGTCCGTCCCCCAGGGAGGGGGCTATATGTATATCTTTGTAATCGGTTCACCTTTTCTACTCCACCTTCCCCTGACCCTCTGGTATCGTTACTCTCATTATTGGTCCTGAGGGATTTATCTGTCTTGGATGTCCTGTGCTTCTAGTCCTTTTCTGTACCAGTATACATCCTCTGGTCTAGTCAGATTTGTAAAGTAGAATTGGGATGATGATAGTGGAGGGGAAGTAGCACTGAAGAACTAGAGGAAAGTTGTATGTTTCATCATTGATATACTGCACCCTGACTGGCTCATCTCCTCCCCATGACCTTTCTGTAAGGGGATGTCCAGTTTCCTACTGATGGGCTTTGGGTCTCTACTCCGCACCCCCCTCGTTTACAATGATATGGTTTCTTGTTCTTTGATTCCTGATCCCTGATCCCTTCTACATCTCGTGATCACACAGGCTGTTTTGCTTCCCCTATGTGGACTTTGCTGCTTCTCAGCTAGATGGCTGCTTGTTTATATTCTAGCCTTTAAGGCCCCAGATGCTATATCTTTTGATATCTGGGCACCATCAGCTTTCTTCAACACATTTGCTTATGCACCTGCTTTGTCTTCAGTGATCATGTCGGGAAGGTGAGCATCATGGAATGCCAGTTTAATAGAACAAAGTGTTCTTCCATTGAGGGAGTACTTGAATGGAGGCCCGATATCCATCTGCTACCTTAATACTAAACCTATAAATATATGCACATAGATCTATTACCCCAATCATCATATATGAATATATTTACATATGTATATGCCTGTATTTAGACCTCCATAAATACCCTTTGCCTCCTAATTCTTTTCTCTATTTCCTTTTACTTTCCTCTTGCCCCACTATCTTGCTCAGCCTTCATTTGTATTTCAGTAATTCCTCTCGGTTACATTTCCCTTGATCAAGCCCTACCAGCCCTCCTACACCCTCTTTGTCATTGATTTTAGATCACTTGTTGTTCCCTTGTCCCTGGGGCTATTTTGTTATTGTTGTTAGTTTTTTTGACTCTGCTTTTATGCTTTTCAGTATATGAAACCCAGGATGGGTGAATCTATGTATTGTTGCAATCCTTTTAAAATTATCTAAGGAAACATTTCCTTCCATATGATATTGTTCAATCATTTTTGATTTTGTTGAGTCCTCTTTCTTTAGAATAAGCTCAAACACAGATTTTTTTCTGTCAATTTGTCAAAAAGCCTTGGTATAGACTAGTGAATGCTTCCAGCATAGCATTACTTTATTGAAACTTTTCAGTTGATATACTGTCATTTCCTGGAGCCCTGTTTTTCACCAAAGCCTTTTGTACTGCTTGTGGGTTTTCTTTCAATATTATGAATTCTTAATCGTATGCTACCTTTTAAAAGTTTCAAGACAGCAGTTATTTTTGGTACAATCACTGTATATTCTTTCCATCTTCTTTTGATATTTCTTGTGACAGTCATTATTTTGCACATGGAATCATTCAGTATCCCAACTCCAAGCTTGATTTTTTTCTTCAGTTTTTTCAGCTTGAGAAATTCTGAGCTGACAAAATACCAATTTATAAACTATCAAGGGCTCATGAGGGAGGGGGGAG
>NW_022103942.1:6381403-6382748 GCF_000313985.2 Echinops telfairi
GTGTACAGTGTGAGCCAATCAGTGGCAGTAATGACAGAGCATGCGCTGTTACGCAAAAACCGCGATAGAGTGAAGCCACGGAAGTCGAAGCGCGAAGTGGCGAGGGTTCACTGTATACCTTTGCAATCGCTGATGCTCTTCCTTTTGTGAAATCTAATTTTGAGTAGATTATTAACTTTAATTACAATTTGTCCATCAAGTTTCAGTGACACCTATTTTATTGCATTTTTTTACTTGTATTAAAGTTTTGAGCTGATTTCCAAAAGGGCTTGCTAGTATGTTTAAATAGGGAAAGTTCAATAATTTTCAAAATAATTAGTGTCTGCTAATCTTAGTATCATTTATTCCCTTTGTAGGCACCCCAGTTCTAGGATTATTTTACAAGATTCCTTCATCTTCGTGCTTTCCTGAAACGATCTCAAATTCCAATACATTTCCAAAAAGGCAAATAGGCCATCTTAGCATATATTCTAAGTGTCTGCTATGTAGCAGGAAGATTATTGATCTTTCTAAAACATTACAATGCTGCTCAGTGTCCCCATGGTGCACATGAAATAAATTACGACTCAATGGAGGAAAGTTTTAAACCTGATTACAATGTATTAATATATTAGCTAATATTAATAATGAGCAAAGTAAACAGATATTAATATGAATTTAAAGTAAAGGAAAATGCAAACGTTTTATGTGCTTTTATCTGGAAAATTGATGTGTGAGGATAAAAATTAGCATAAACCTCATTAATGGGTAGTAATATCGTTCAAACCAACAGATATTACACTGAAGTTAATTGTATTAACAATTAAGACAAAGGAAATCCTTTTCAGCTTGAATAGCAGTTTAAAAATAATCATTTCAAACATGGGAAATGAAATGAATAATTTTGTTTAAAAAGCATTTGTCCTTTGAACCTCAGACTATTCGACATCTGAAGTGCTTATTAAAATAGAGTTGTATTCTGCACATTTTAAACTTTAAATGATTATTACCACCAAGTGTGCATTTATGTAAAACATCAGTAGCTGACAATACTCTTTCAAAACACACACACAATTGCTCTTATCAGTGAGAAAGTTAAAAACAAATAAACAAAACTTTGTTAATAAGGTGACGAACTGGATAGAATTATAGGTCACTTGGTTGAGGGGATGAACCTTCTGAAATGATTCAAAGACTAAAGGAAATAAATATATAACTTGATCGTTATTCGCTGTGCTGGTCAGTAAGGTCATATCTGATAGTGACAAAGTGAAATCCTTCCCTGAGGACTGTCATAACTAAATAAGGCACTGATAGGGGTATAAAATGTTCCTGTAGTGAGATAATCTTTCCAAGTCAGAATTTA
>NW_022103942.1:6382848-6385258 GCF_000313985.2 Echinops telfairi
ATATATATATATATATATACTGATTTCTATTATTAACCTTTTAAATAGTGTGATCAACTTCACATGGGCAAACACAATGTCCTTAAACACACACAAACACACAGAATTTCAGAAGGTAAGTGGATTAAATAGAAAGAAGTGTGTGTCACTTAGAACTGTCTTCAGCTGGTTTTAAAATTTAGACAAAGTTTACAAGCATTTGGGTAATGGAATTAAGGAAAATTCTATGTTGTTTACTATAAAGGAGTATTATTTTGTTATTGCTGCTAGTATTAGTATTTTTGGTTGCTTTTGGGATGATATCCTGCTTATGAAATCCAAGAGAGGTAAATCTATATAGACAGCAATGGGATTGATGTTTTCTTGGAGGTATGGCAGGGGAGGCTGGGGGAAATGAGGAGCTAATAACATTGAGTACAAGAAAGAAGATATTCTAAAATTGATTGTGGTGATGGTTGTACAACTCTTTTTAATATGTTTAAACTATTGAATTGTATGGTATGTGAATTATATCTTAATAAACCTGTTTTTAAAAGAATAACATGAATGTATTTCCTGTCTCAAGCTTTCTCATCACCCTATAATCAAATGTCTGAGCTAGAACACAAATCACTTAACAGCTTTCATGCAACATGTTAATTACACAGAAGTAAGCAGGTCAGAACCAACACCTGTTCTCACAGAGTTGAATGCATTAACAGGGAAGACCAACAAATAAATAAGTAATCATCATAACAGGTGAGAAGAGCTAGTGGATGGTTTTATAAGAAAGTGGTATAAAGAGCGCTTGTGAGATAGTGGGTTAAACATTGAACTGCTACATAGAAAGTTGGCAGTTCATTAAATGGATAGACATAATGGTGTCAGTTCAAATCCCCCAGCTGCTTCTTGAAGGAAAGATGAAAGTTTCTGCCCCTGTAAAGCCTTAGAAACTCACAGAAGTGGGGTCCTATAGGATTGCTTTGAGTCCAAATTGGCTTTCTGACAGTGAGTTTGATGTTGAAGTTTTTATGGGACAGTATACCTGTGAGTGTTCCTTGAAGAGAAGACAAGTAACATGCAGAAACTTGAGCAGGAATTGTGAATGAGAAATATACCAAGTGAAAGAATAAGCAAGGCCTTTACTCTCCACAAGAAATGGTCTAACCCTTCAAATTTCTTACCTAAATTATAGCTATAATGTCTTGATTTCCTTGCCTCTAGTTTTTTCACACCATACTCTCTACATGTATACAGTTTCCAAGCAGTCTTTGTAAGAGACTAAAATACCTCAAAATTACTGTGCTATTCAGCCTAAGGAGGGACATGGTGCTACAGTGGTTCCAAGTTGAGCTGCTAACCACAAGGTTCATAATTCAAATCCACCAGAAGCTCCACAGAAGGAAAACGGGGCTTTCTACTTCTGTAGTATTGGAAACTCACCGGGGCAGTTCTGGCCTGTCCGATAGGGTCCCTCGGAGTCAGCACAGACTTGATGGCAGTGGGTTTATTTGTGGAGTTTGATCTAGCCTAGAGAATGACATACAGATTTGTTAGCAAGGTATTTAAGCCTCACAAGTTCACCCCAATTTGCACAAATACATCGGCCTTACACACACACATACAGTAATTTCCTGGTCCAGAAATGAAGATTTGGACCTCATTTTTAACTATTATGCTAAATCTTTCCTTGGTTTTAATTCTATTTGATGTTACTACAATATGAAATTCTTCTAAGATGGAGACTTTAAAGAATAATTGTTAGGTCCAAACTCTAGATTCAACAATATAATTTGAAAAGAAAATAATCATGAATATTCTCAAATTTTTTAAATTCCATTTATTAAAATTACCAGCCCAAACTTTTTTATTATTCAGTAGTTATAAAGAATGTAAATTATGTATTTCTTAATACCAGGTTTTTATTGAGGTAAAATTGTAATACCAAGACTTGAAGTAGAAAATGTGATAAAGTTTGGCAAATGTGCATAACTCCTTAGCCACCACAACCGTTAAGTTACAGAACATTTCCATCATCACAAAATGTTCCTTTGGGAAGATTCTTCCTACACCCTATCTCAGGCAATGACTTTTTTATTTCTATATTTATAGATTAGGACTACCTAGCCTATGTAAATTTAATGGAAATGGAAATAGACATTATGCAATCTTTTGTGTCTGTCTACTTCTATTGCCACATAGTAATTTTGAGATTCATCCCTGTTATATAAATCTTACTTGTGATATATATATATATATTCATTCTGTACCCTGAGCAAATAATTTAAGAAACTGTGGTCCACGAAGAACCTTGTAGCATTAAGATTGGAGGAAGAGGGAACCGATTACAAGGAACTATATGTGACCTCCTCCCTGGGGGACGGACAACAGAAAAGTGGGTGAAGGGAGACGTCAGACAGGGCAAGATATG
>NW_022103942.1:6388456-6416579 GCF_000313985.2 Echinops telfairi
CAAGGGCTCATGTGGGAGAGGGGAGCGGGGAGGGAGGGGAAAAATGGGGGAAAATGGGGAAAAAAAGATACAAACATTTCTTAGAGCTCTTGAATTGATGGCACATGTGGAAGTGACCTGTATCTCTAAGACCATAAATTCCATGCCAACACCCCTGCCATCATGCCATCTATGCAGCTCTTCGTGTATGTCCTTTTGTGGCTATCTTACAGTCTATACAGTAAGTATAACCTTTTTAAAATTCTGTGAGATATTCTGGAGAATTGAGCCCTCCAGCAGGGTCTGACATCTCCCTATTTGGTAATTGAAAGGATTGAATGCTTTAAACTAATGAAGACACAGCTCTAGGTAAATGCAAGTCACAAAAAGACTGGCAATCTGAAGGATGGTGTTTCCTGAATTGATAAGGTCTGACTGATCTTTGGATAGTTGTCACAGATGGAAAGTGCCACTCAGGTGGCAATGGTAGTGGAAGCATTTTCAAGTGGAAGATGTATGTATGCACTTCCTGGGGCAGAATGTTAAACCCATTTCATATTCCTGCAATAAGTCCCCCTTGATCATGATACATTATCATATCATTGTTATTACATTGCCAGATTTGATAAGCTAATATTGTGGTAAACATTTTAATATTTGTGAGACCAACATAAAATAAATGAAAAAAGTTTGGGCTTTTCCCCCCTGTTTTTTAAAAGAGTTTGCGTGGAATTCCAGGCTATAAAATGTTACACAGAAGTAGTGAAAACTTCTGACCCTGTAATCTTCTTTGTGAGAAATACATTTATTATAAACTCAATTTCTGTAATAAATTTAGGGTTATTCAGATTTCCTATATCTTTTCTTGGCAGATTTTTCAGTTTGTGTCTTTCACAGAGTTGGTTCTTGTCATCCAATTTGTCTGTTTTCTTTTACTTTGAATGAAATTGTTCATCATATTCCCTAGGTATATACTCATACTTTTTAAACTTTTTATTGTTAATTGGGTGAAGACTTACAGAGGAGTTCAGGTTTCTATTTCACAATTCATACACAATCGTGTTTCATCTCACTGATGGCAATCCCCATAATGCACACAAGTAAAATAATTTTCCCCATGTCCCCCCATGTTTCCTGTGTCCACTACTCCTTCTTTCCTAACCCTTTTGAATTTTGTCCTTGGGTAATGATTGGGTGCTCTAAGATGTGTCCCCTCACTAGTGTTATTGTTTCCTTTACAGACTTGTCTATTATTTGGCTGAAAATTGAGTCAAGAGGATGAGTTCGTTTCCAAGCCCAAGGGGTGACTAAGGGCCACAGTCTATTTGGAGAGTTCCAGCAGCCTCAATCCTCCTCGTAATCCTAGCCACATTTCCCCACACTCTCTCCAGGACCTTCTAATATGATCCCTTAAAGAGGAATTGTTAGTATGTAGGTAGCATGGAGTTGTGGTCCCAAAGCCATGGACACTAATATTCATGCAGTGAATCCACTAGACTAGTTGTATCCATGCATCTTCAATTTTCATCACTCTTCTGGACAGGAAAAGACTAAGAGTTGAACAAGCTAAGTACCAAAGTAGGATGTAGAATATTGGCATTGTGGACTATGTTATACTAATTGATTTAGGTGTCCTCTAAGACTACCGTACAGAGTCCCCAGGCCCAGTGACTCATCCCCTAAAGTGTTTGATTATGTCTAATAAAGTTTCAAAATTTTGCTCCTTTGTGCTCCAACATAGGAGTCCTAATGGTGCTTTGGGGTAAACTTTGGACTGATAGATTGCAAGGTCAGTGATCAAAATCCACGAGCTAATCCAGGAGGAGAAAAATTGGGACTTATTTGCTTCCCTAGAGATGTACATCCTGGCAAACCTTTTATAGGGTTTATAGTATGAGTCGGAATTGACGTTGGACAGTGTAAGATATGACAAAATAATAATTTATAAATTTTCAAGGGTTCATGAGGGAGGAGGGAGCAGGGAGGGAGGGGGTAAATGAGGAGCTGATGGCAGGGGCTTATGTGGAGAGCAAATATTTTGAGAATGATGAGGGCAACGAATGTACACATGTGCTTTACACAATTGATGTATGTACAGATTGTGAAAAGAGTTGTTGTATGAGCCCCCAATAAAATGTTTTTTAAAAAAAGAATTGATGTGATGACAGTAGTTATGCTCCACCATGTTCATGGATATAGTTGCAGCAAAGGTAAACACATATATGAAAATATCTTCAGTCAAACCTGCATACATTTCAAATCCATATACATGAATATACTCACACTCTCCTTATGACACCCATATGCCCATTCAGCCATGCATCATAGATCATTGTTGTTGCATGATTGTATATATAACAATGTTTGCTTATGTTGCCTTTAACTCTTACACTCTTCCTTCTGTCTTTCTTTTTCCATCCTCCTTTTTTTCCAACCTCCCTCTCATTATAAATTATGCTCCCCTTTACCCATGGGTCTACCCTCTTGCCAGTTATTTACCCCACCTCCCTTCCTCCACCTCTGGTAAACATCAAAGAACGTTTGTGAGTAGATGTGTGAAAAACTTTTCTTGACTTTTTATAATAGTAGTAGGACTTAATGTATGTAGGATCTGTAATAATATTCCTTTCATTCCTGTTCTTGACATTTGTAATTTATTAATCCATCTGTCTGACTAGGAGTTTATCTACCTTTTTCATCAAGTCTTCATTTTCTATTTGTTCTATTATTTGTTTCTATTGCATTGATTTTGTTTGTATTTTTATTGTCTCATTTCTTCTAGTTTGGTTTTAATATGCTTTCTTATCAGATGCATAAGTTTAAAAAATAATTAGATCACTCACTTTGAAATTCGCTTGTTTTCAAGGTGAGCTTCCACATTTTCCCTCTGAGAACTACTTTAGCTGCTTCCCACACATTTTCTTATGCTGCATTTACATTATCATCTGGATGTATTTATTTTTTAATTCTTCTTTTAATTTCTTCTTTGACTTAGGAGTGATTTGTAAGTAGACTGTTTTTTTTTTCACTACTTGAGGATAGCTCTAAATACTTTTTTTCATAATTTAATTGCATTGTAGTTAGAGAATTTTATCTGCAAAAGTGCAATATTGTGGAAAATTTTGAAGTTTATGTTATTGCCCAGCAGATCGTCTATCTTGTATTTTCTACAGTGGTTGAGTGATGCTTTTCAAAAATGCTAATTTGGTCTAGTTTCAGATCTTCTATATACTCACTCACTAATTTGTTTTTATTTAGCTACTCGCTTATTTATGAGAGAAGTATGTGTCAAAAAGCTAACTGGAGACTTTAGTAAAATTAAAGCAAAGAGGGTTTTTTAAAATTAACAGAATAGAAAATAAAAATCATGAATTGGAAATCACAGGGTCCAGAGTATTTTAAACCAAGTGATCCAAAGAGGAGATACATAGTTCAGGGTATTTTCATGAGAAAATACCAGGAATTGTAATAAAAATTTATTGATCAGTTGGCATTTAGGTAATGATTATGAAATCGGTTGGAGGCATATCTGATAGGAAGGGTAATGCAAATAACTACAATGAAAGTTCCGTGATTGGCTGAGATACAGGGACTGACCACAAAAGTGGGCATATATGGCCTAAAAACAATCATCAGACCGTCCTTGCATGAACACAGGGAGGTCATGTGTTATTCTAAATTTTAACTTTCATTATTATCAGACTGACAGTTTTTTGGGACCTGTTTTCTTGACATGATATATTCCTACATAAACAAAATTCCTAAGCAAGCAAAATCATATTTGTCTCTAAGTTGTTTACCAAGTAATTTTCCATGGTACAGTAAACATGACAGACCTCACATATTAATTCAGAAGTTACTTTTGATTGAAAATTGAACTTTGGGCCTCAGACCTCAACTTAGTTACCATCTCATGTTATGAACTTTGCTGAATTTGGAGGTGCTTTTACTCAAAAGTTTCTATATCTTACTCAGATGTATGGTGGATTTTTCTACTTTTCCCTTTATCTGTGTCATTTTGTGCTTTGGGTATCTTCAAGTTCTTTTATTAGGTATGTAATTTTTACATTTTCTATGTGAAATGAAACTTGTTTTTTTTAATCAATTTATTGAGGCTCATACAATTCATCACAATACATAGATCAATTGTGTAAAGCACATCTATACATTTGTTGCCCTCATTATTCCCAAAATTCGCTTGCCTCTTGGGTTCCCGGAATCAGCTCATTTTCCTTTTTTCCCCTCCCCCTCCCTTCCCCCCCATGTACCCTTGATAATTTATAAATTATTATTGTATCTTATATTACACTGCCCGGCGTCTCCCTTCACCCACCCCTCTGCTGCCCGTCCCCCAGAGAGGAGGTTATATGTAGCTCTCTGTGATCAATTCCCCCTTTCTACACCCCCCTTCCCTCCTGGTATCGCCACTGTCACCCCTGGTCCTGAGAGGTTCATCTGTCCTAGATTCCTTGCGTTTCCAATTCCCATCTGTACCGCTGTGTATCATCTGGTCTAACCAGGTCTGCAAGGCAAAATTGGGGTCCTGGTAGTTGGGGGAGGAAGCGTTTAAGAACTAGAGGAAGGTTGTGGCTTTCATTATTGCTATACTGTACCCTAAGTAACTCATCTCCCCACTCCCCCTCTGCAAGGTATGTCCAGTTGTCTAGAGATGGGCATTGGGTCTCCATCGCGCGCCACCCTCATTGACGAGGATACCAGGATATGTTTTCGTCAGTAGTCTCCTTTTTCTTGAGTTCTATTTTGTCTATTATTATAGTCACTACAGCCTTCTTATGCTTACCATTTTCACATATACATATATTTTTTAATTCTTTCACGTTTAATGGATAAGCATTTTTATATGTTAAAATGTGGCTATTAAAGACAGAATATGTGCTTGTGTCTTGCTTCCCATTCAATAACATGAGATTAATAAAAAAGAAGACCATAAAGAAGCATAAAGAAACAAAAAAGATACAGACTGTAAGCTTAAAATAACAATAATTACCTTTTACAAATTTTCTTTTAATCTTTTCCATGAGTATCTTTAAATGGTGTCAATATATACAATGCTAACATCCTGGAAGAAAAATAATCTCAGATTTTTGTTCTTAGAAGCAAAATGGATGAGTTATTTGTTTAACCTTCATCTATGACTTGTTGCTTCTTTGAGAGTGGCATTTGGTTTTTGCTCTTAAAGATGGATTTTAAAAAAATAAATGTTATCTTAAAAATTCTATTTAAAAGCTTTAAAAGCATTTAATATATTTTATTATTCAAGTTTAATAACTATTGGACATGTGGTATAGAAATTGAGGTTGCCAAAGATTTCACTCTTCTGGGATAAACAATACTCATGAAATACTCAATACTCATGAAAATAACAATCAATAAATCAGAAGAATTCACTGCAGAGGACAGCACTGAATATACAGCCCAGAGAGAGTGGCAGGTCTTCCCAGACCACATGGGAGCAAACTGAGAGGGAGAACGAAAAAGAGGAAACAGAGAAACAGCATCCTGGCCCAGCAAGCTTCTAGGAGGACCTTGCCGCTCAGAGCAGCCAATGCACAAAGAGAACCATAGGGTGTGCCCGATCACAAGACAAGGCATCCCCTTACTGACCCACAGTGCTACAGGGGGCAGCACCGGAGACACAGTGTGGGAATTGTACCCTGTCTGACACCACTTACCAGGGTGTAACAGGAAGGAAGCACAACTGAAAAGCAAGGGGAGCAAAGTCCCAGAGAAATTCTGAAAACAGACTTTGGACTCACACAGGCAGCAGGGCTTGGCACTGCATCAGACCTGATCAGAAAACAACCATAAGGGTCAGCAGACAGACCTGAAACTATTTATAGTTTTTTTTTCTGTTTGTTCATGTATATCTATGTAAGATAGGCAGGATAAACAATCCAGAGGAGAAAACAATAGTACAGATGGTTCTGGGGGACAGGGTAGAGGAGGAGGTGGGGGAAAAGTAGGGAGGAGCCAACAAACCCAGGGACAAGGGAACAACAAGAGATCCAAAATCGATGGTGAAGAGGGCATAGAATACCTGGTGGAGTTTGATCAAGCGCAGTGTAGCTGAGAGGAAGTAAAGAGAGCTGAACAAAGGTCGAACATGATAGTGAGACAGGAGAAAAAGAAAAGGAAACAGAAGAAAGAACTAGGAGGCAAAAGACATTTATAGAAGTAGAAACATAGGCAAATACATATGTAAATATATTAATATATAGCAATAGGGATATAGGTCTATGTATATATATTCATAGGTTAAATATTTTGGTAGCAGACAGGCATTAGGCCTCTACTCAAGTCCTCCCTCAACTCAAGAACACTTTGTTCTAATAACCTGACATTCTGTAATGCTCACCTTTTCGACATGATCACTGAAGACCAAATGGGTTCATAAGCTAATGTGGTGAAGAAAACTGATGGTGCCAGGCCATTAAAACATATAATCCCTGGGGTCTTAAAGGTTTAAAGATAAACAAGTGGTCATCTAGCTGGGAAGCAACAAAGTGATCACGAGGTGTCGATGGGATCAGGTATCAAACATCAGAAGACCCAAAACAAACAACTATTTTGATGTGAACGAGGGGGTTCAGAATGGAGACCCAAAGCCCATCTGTAAAAAATTGAACATCCCCTCACAGAAAGGTCACAAGGAAGGGAAGATCCAGCCAGGGTGCAGTATAGCACCGACGAAGCACAGCATTCCTCTAGTTCAGTGGTTCTCAACCTTCCTAATATCACGACCCTTTAATACAGTTCCTCATGTTGTGGTGACCCCCAACCATAAAATTATTTTAGTTGCTGCTTCATAACTGCAATTTTGCTACTGTTAGGAATCTTAATGTAAATTCTAATGCTTTCTGATGGTCTTAGGCGACACCTGTGAAAGGGTCATTCGTCCCCCAAAGGGGTCATGACCCACAGGTTGAGAAGCGCTGCTCTAGTTCCTTAATGCTTCCTCCCCACCATTATCATTACCCCAGTTCTACCTTACAAATCTCTTTAGACCAGAGAATGTACACTGGTACAGATAAGAGCTCTCTACACACAGAATCCAGGTCAGATAAAACCCTCAGGACCAATGAGAGTAGCGACACCATGAGGGTAGGGGGAAGGTGGGGCAAGAGGGGGGAGAAAGGGGGAACCGATCCCAATGATTGACATACAACCTCCACCCCACCTCCCAGGGGAAGGAACAACAGAAATGTGAGTGAAGGGAAACAGCAGACGGCGTAAAAAATAAGAATAATTTATAAATTATCAAGGGTTCACAAGGGTGGGGAAAAAAGAGGAGCTGATACCAAGGGCTCAAGTAGAAAGAAAATGTTTTGGAAATGATGATGGCAACATATGTACAAATGTGCTTGGTACAATTGATGTATGGGTTGCTATAAGAGCTGTAAGTGCCCCCAATAAGATGATTTATTATAATAAATGGGAAATTGTGTATATATATAACTTGAACTAAACTAAATGCCATTCAGTTGATGTTTTCTCATAGTGACTCAGTGGGACAGAAGAGAACTACTCTAGTGAGTTTCTGAGACTGTAACTCTTTCTGGGAGTAGAAAACCTCATCTTTCTCCCTCAGAGCATCTGGTTGGGTGGGAATAAGACTTGACTTTGGTAGAGGATGCAAACCAAGCCATGTCCTTTTGTTTCCTTGAGGGCATATTTAAGTCCCAATCTTAATTGTTATTGTTGCTGGGTGCCTTTGCTTTTGTTCTGAATCACAGTGAGCCTACGTACAACAGAACAAAACACTGCCAGGTCCTGCACCGTCTTCACAACTTTTCCTTGCTTGTGCCAATCCATTATGTTGAGAGCCTTCCTCTTGTTCATGGCCTTTCTACTTTATCAAGGATGATGTCTTTCTCCAGGGACTGATGTCTCCTAACAACATGTCCAAAGTATGTGAAAAAAAAAGACTTGTCATCCTTGCTTCTAAGGAGCAGTCTGGTTATACTTCTTCTAAGACAAAAATGTTCTTTAATGGTACTTTACTGATACCTTGGTAGAGTGTGTGAATCAAGACATGGCTTTTGTTCCCTTGGGGGCATCTTTCTCTTTTATTAGAGAGTGTGACTTAAGACATTGTCCTTAGTTTTCGTTGAGGGTATGATCCAATAACAGACAAGCCATGCCTCCATCAAATCCATTCCTCAGTATATAAGAGCCATCAATCAGGGGCACAGAGAAAGGTCACAGGACCATTTAGAAGAGCACATCCAAGATCTCTGGCTGTGGTGGCAGAGGCAGAGGCCACTGAGGTTTGATGCACAAGAGATGGTGGCATGTATACACATAGGAGCAGAAATGAGACTATGGGGTACCTGCTCCTCTGAACTAGGGGGAGATTATGAAACTGTAAGAAAGAGCAACATGTAAGCTGGTTTTTTTGGCCCATGCTGTCTAAGGCCAAGAAGGAATCAATCACTTGGCTGAGAGCATGAGGACAGAGAAAGACTTTGATTGGTGGCTGAGGAGTGATGTTGTTATGGGCCAGTTTTTGTATTCTTACTCTTTACTGATCATGATTTGTGGTAACCTATTCGTTTCCCTAATAAAGTCCCTAAATTGTGAATATTGTCTGTGAGTTCTGTATGGCCATTGCAATGAATTACTCAACCCACCATAGAAGTAGTGTTCTAGAAGAGGAATGGTTGGTATCAGAGTAGGTAAAGAAGAGTGGTGCCTGGAGGCATGTCTGACTCCTTTCTTGAGGCAAGAAGGAAGCCCGAGGAGGTCAGATTTGTCCACTCCCATTGCCATTTATCACACAAAAAGCATATTATATTGGGCACCCCTGCAGCAAAATATCTATTAGATTGCTAAAATTCACTATGCTAACTTAGCCGTGGTATTTTCAATAAACTTATATGTATTCAAAATCTAAAAATGAATAAGGAAAATGGAAAAGGAATTCACACAATCAAATGGTGGGATGGGTGAAGAATATTGATTATACCACAGACTTCCAGAAGAATTAATTAGTGTGCTTTGCAGGAAGTACATCCAGAAGGCTCCTTTGAAGTGAGCATGATTAGACTTCGTCTCACTTTGAACATGTTATCAGGAGGTATAAACCACTGGAGAAAAAACGTCATACTTGGAAAAGTAGAATGTAGGTGAAGAATGGGGACCTTTAATAAGATGGATTAACAGACCATCTGAAGCAATATGATCAGACAGCAAATTGTGAGGATGGCACAGAACTGGGCAACATTTCGTTCTACTATGCATGAAGTCACTATGAGTCAAAACCAACTGAATGTCACATACTAATAACAATTGGATTTTTAGTTAGACCAATTATATCTCTTTGTATTATTTTTGTTAGTTACTCTATCATGAAACCATGCATTCCCTTTACATTATAATTAGGGTAAATATCATACACATATATTAAAAATAAGTGCTTGGATAGTTATTATATTTTATATATTCTTCATTCTTTGTGCTATTGTGACCATGTATCTTACATATACCTAAGTTATAAACTCAACAGTGCATTGGTTGTTTGGTTTAAGCAGGTGGTATATTGGCTTTTTAATATATTAAGACAGGAAAAAAGGTAACATTTTAAAATTTAGTCACACATTCACCATCCCTAATACTTTTTTAAAAATGTTCTCCTGTTAATCTGCGTTTCCATCTGCTATAATTTTTTCTCAGTCTAAAGATCTTCCATTAGCATTATTATAGTCCACATTTCTGTAAAAAATATTTCTACATTTGTTTGTCTGAAAATGTATCTCACTTTCATTTGTGAATAATATCTTCATTGTACTAGGGTAAGTTTTTAAAAATACCACTACTACTAGGGTTCCAGTTCAGAATGCACTTTTTAAAAAGTGTTTAAACATGTCTCTGAGTCCGTGGATGGTTGCATACAAGTTCTTCCAGTAAAACTTACCTCAGTCTCACAATGCCTTCCAAAAAGGGTATATTTTTGTGCGTATGAAGGTAATTTTGCAGTGAGAGTTAATGTGCATCTTTTAAAAGAATTCAAGGGGACATCTTCTCACATTATTGTAGCTTTACAACAGGTTTATGGAAATTCTATTCTACATTAAAAAATAATTTTAGATGGAACAAATGTTTTAATGTAGATAGGGAAGATATCAAAAATGACCCAAGGAAGGGAAGATAGTCAACCTCAATAAATGAAGAAACTGTGAGTGATGCTTAAAAACTGGTAGATGAAGACTGTAGAATTACCATTGGTGCAAAAGCTACTGCGTCCAAGGGACCTCAAGTGGTTCAGCATTTTTCTATTTTAAGTAAACATCTTGACCTTAGCAAGCTTTTAGCTTGATGGATGTCAAGTATTTTGCAAAGATCAGGTAGCTCAAAGACTGATCAGTATTTTAAGCAAGAATGAAGTTAATGAAGATGATTTTATTATAGCAAGAAATAAAATTTGGATTTGCTAATATGGCCCAGAGATTAAATTGCAATCAAAATACTGGTTTCCAAGTGGATCTACTAGGTCAGTTAACCTACTAGGTCAGTTAAATTCAAAGCAGAGATTATCATGAAGGACACAAAAAAGTTAGTGGATCTTATTATGAAGAATTTTTTCCCATTGAAATCTGAATTAGTGTGGGAAAAGGCCAGGAAAGTTTTGTCAAGAAAATATTTTTCTTCCCCATCTAAACAATCAATGTATTAATTCTTCAAAGATAACAAGGGCTATCTAACAAGAATTTCATTACTTTACCTCATGCACCCTGAAGCCTTGTTCTTTCCCCTTCAGACTTCCATTTGTTGTCAAAATTCAAAGAACATTGAAAGGGAACACATATTGAGTCCTTAGAGTATGGTAACACTGTCATTTTGAGATGGCATAAAAGGAAGAAAGGAGAATGCTTCGGGAAAAGTTTATGACTCTTGAAAGCACTGAGATAGGACTGAACTGCTCCACAGAGTTTCTGAGACTGTACAATTTTACAGAAGCAGCCTGCCCCATCTTTCTCATGTGAAGTGACTTGTGGAATCAAACTGCAAACCTTTTGTTTAGAAACTCAGTGCTTAATCTATTGCATCATCAATGCCCTTGGAGAAGCCTTAGAGAGAGGGAAATACCATACTCAAAAGTCTATAAAAATGAATGAAGGAGTTGTTGAGTAACAACGGTTTCACATTTTGATATCTTATTTAAAATGCTTTTTATGGTTTGGTGACATTTTCTATGATTTTGACTTACCCGTATCTATTGATTTATGTGCTGACTGTCCATTCAAGTTCACTAATACCTTGGATATCGATTTTGGTGCATCCCATTTCATTTTTGACAACTTCTAAATTTTCCTGGATTCATTCTTCCCACATTCCACATTCTGATTACGAATAGATAGTGTTTGACTGTGTTTTCTAGAGAAGCATAACCAGTGAAGCTTATCTGTGTATGTATACAGAAAAATATTTCTATCAAGAAGTGCCTCTCCCTAAATTGTAAGAATCAGGTGTGCAGAAGGCGGTGGGTGACAGTGGGAGCCCAAGATTCATTTGTGGAACTACTTAGGAAATATGCCTCTGGAGAACTGCCCCTATCTAAAATTGCGGGAAGAGAGGACAGTGATCAATAAACAGAGTGCTTGGGAGAGAGGAGTATAGAAGATTAAAGGCATAAATCTGACCTGAACAGTTAAAACATCGTCAGTCGCTCCCCAATGATGCAGGCTGAAACTAATCCAGTTTTCAAAATTTTCTGTATTTTTGGTTTGTATTGTTTTCTTCACTTTTTGTTTGCTCAAATGTCAATAGAGGTCACTCTCTTGAATCTGTTATATACGTTTTCATTTTTTTGGTAAATGAAACCTAGGTTCAATGATCCTAGAGGGACAACAAGTAGAATAAGGGGTTGGAGGTGGGGAGTAGAGTGGTGGAGGTGGCATAAAAAGGAGTCCATGTAGAAAAAGAGTGTTCGGAATCTGATTGTGGTGGCACTTGTACATTCTACCTGACATAATTGAAATTTGGAATGATACAATATATGTATAAAAGCCCATCAAAGAAGAAGAGGCTCTCACAATTGTACAAGTGGTAAGTCCATTCTGGGTCAAGTTTGGGGTCATATGGCAAGCTGAAGGCTTCTCTTGACTTGTGCAGCTGTGGGAGCTGATAAATCAGGAAACAGGAAAATCACAAGCTGATGTATGCAAAGTAGAATGAATTCAAGGACAGCAGTTTACTGGTAGCTCCAGGGATCTGCAGGCTATATGTTAGAAGGCGATGAACCAGATGCAGGATCCAAATCTAGCAGAAGTGACAAGCATTCCTACTGTGTCTACTTAAAAAAGAAGCAGGCTACACCCCGTAGGAACCTTTCTTCATTTGCACCAAGTCTTTGAGGTAATTGAGGGGGATAAATTCCACCAAAGATACTGTTTTCTCACAGAGTTTATTATGTTAAGTTAGATTCCCATCATAGAGTTAATTCCTTGTGTCAGATCACATTATGGAGGATCACTGTCAAACTACTGAAAATGTTGGCCCAGCCAGGTTGACACCAAACCTACCTATTACATAGATGTTTAAAGCAATTTCTTCCCACTTTGAGAGGTGCCCCATCAGCAAATGAAGGTTCTGAAAGCTGTACTCCCTCCACACCATTATGATCATGTCTACCTTGAGAAGGTTGAACTTCCTCATGCCCTCCAATCTGAGAGGTTCATTTCAAACACTATACCTGACAGTGTTCCACTGCTATCCATGTGGTTTTCAATGACTAGTCACTCAGAAGTGGACACCATATTCCTTTTTCATAGTCTGTTCTTAGGCTGGAAGCTCCACCAAGCTTGATGACCTGGATGACCATACTAATATTTGAAATACCAGTGACATAGCCTCAAGCATCACAGCATCACACAAGCCACCACAGTATGAAAAACTGACAAACAAGTGTTGGGGATTCTTTGCAGTCTCCTCATAAATCCATGGTTCATTAACCGTGCAAGAATATGAGGGAAATTTATATGAATATTTCGTACTTCCTCTGTGGCCCTCTCTATCTCAAAATCTCTTAATTTCCAGCTGAATTGGCATCATTGAACTTTATTCAACCCATCAAGATAAGCATCTTGCTTGAGTTAATATATAGCCCACAATTTATGATATTAGGAATCCATGAACATTGGGCCTCCACTCAAGTGCTCCTTCAATGCAAGAATACCTTCTTCTATTAAATTGGCATTCTATGATGCTCACCTTTCCGACAAAACCGCTAAAGACAAAGTGGGTGAATCAGCAAATGTGGTGAAGAAAGCTGATGGTGCCCAGATATCAAAAGATATAGCGTCTGAGGTCTTAAAAGCTTGAAGGTAAACCAGCGGCCATATAGCTCAGAAGCAACAAAGCCCACATGGAAGAACATATCAGCCTGTGTGATCACAAGGTGTCGAAAGGATCAGGTATAAGGCATTATCAGAACAAAAAATCTTACCATAGTGAAAGATGCGGGGAGTGCGGAGTGGAGACCCAAAGCCATTAGTAGGCCAATGGAGATCCCCTTGCAGAGGGGTCTCGGGTAGGAGATGAGCCAGTCAGGGTGTGATGTAGCGATGATGAAAAATACAACTTTCCTCTCCACTTAAGCCCCCGGCATTAGGTCCTCATTTTTCCCCTCCCTCCCCGCTCCCCACTCCCTCACGAGCCCTTGATAATTTATAAATTATTATTTTGTCATATCTTGCCCTGTTTTGAGACTGATGAGGGCAATGAATGTACAAATGCACTTTGCACAATTGATGTATGTATGAATTGTGATGAGAGTTGTATGAGCCCCTAATAAAATGATTTTTTTAAAAAGAAAGTATATGAAAAAAGAAAAATACAACTTTCCTCTAGTTCCTAAATGCTTCCTCCCCGCCTCACTATCATGATACGAATTCTACCTTGCAAGTCTGGCTGGACCAGAGGATGTACACTGGTACAGATAGGAAATGGAAATACAGGGAATCCAGGGTGGATGATCCCTTCAGGACCAATAGTGTGAGTGGCGATACTGGGAGGGTAGAGGGAGAGTGGGTTGGAATGAGGGAACCGATTACAAGGAACTGTATGTGACATCTTTCCTGGGGGATGGACAACAGAAATGTGGGTGAAGGGAGACGTCAGGACAGGGCAAGATATAACAAAATAATAATTTATAAATTATCAAGGACTCACTAGAGAGGGAGGAGCAGGGAGGGAGGGGAATAATGAGGACCTAATACCGGGGGCTTGGGTGGAGAGGAAATGTATTGAGAATGATGAGGGCAATAAATGCACAAATCTGCTTTACACAGTTGATGTATGTATGGATTGTGATGAGAGTTGTGTGAGTCCCTACTAAAATGATTTTTAAATAAAGAGCCCATTAAGGAAAAAAAGTGGTATAAATGTGGATATCATAATTACTCCATCATTACCAGAACCGAAACTCAATGAATTAATATTTAAAGGGTCAACAATCAGAAACTTGACTTTTCACTTTTCCTTTGTCCATTCAGTCTTGGGTTAAAATAGAGTGTGGTGTCATCTGTTTCTCAGTAACTTGAACTTCTTGTTGCAACTTTAAGACCATCTTTATATGACAAATGCTATAACCAATGGCTCACACATTTTTAAAAGTTCTCTCTGCCTGTTCTTTTCTGACCCTTCTTTTCCCTGAGACAAGATGTAACATTAGTATCACCTATTCATGCAAGCTGTCCTAGAATTCTAGAATCTGATTCATGACATATATGCTAAGTAAGCCAAAACTACTAATAAAATGTGACCTTAATGAGTAATTTGAGCACAATTTACAACGCAGCAGAATACTCTGCCAATTAGAAGTACAGAAAGTCAGTGAAGCTTTGCTACGAAATTTTATTGTTTAGCAAGGAAGGAAATGCTTTCTAGTTCCTATTAAAGGAAACATGACATCTTTTCTGACCATATTTATTTTAATACTGTGCCATTGGCCTTCAAAGTTAGAGCCCTTGTGTGTTAGGCTGGTTTCACTACAGAGAAAAATCCAGTGACACTCATATATGTTTAAGAGAGAGCTTTATATCAAGAAGTAATTATATATCAGGAAAACATCCCAGCCCAGTCCAGATCAAATCCATAAATCTGACACTAGTCCATAAGTCTGATACTAATCCATAAGTCTCTCTTCAGAGTCACCCAGCCACTTGCAATGATGCAGAATGCAGGAAGATCACGGGCCAGTGGCTGCAAAGTCCTGTGGATCCAATGGCAGTAGCCACATGACAGGGCTCTGGCAGGTCCCAAATTGGCTTGCCAGCAGAAAGGTGAAAGCAGAGAGAGAGAGGGAGGTTCCCAGGACCATCATTATGACAAGGCCATGCCCACAAACAGGCACCATCAGGCTGTGACCTGAATGACAGGTTGAATACCGCCTCAACAAGTTTATATTTCTTCAAGTTGATATGATATTATGTAACTACCACACCTTACCTCTGGCTTTGTTTGACTTATGCCACAGATCCTACCTCCAAGTTACACTCTGTCATTCTATTATTGCTCTGGTAATTGCAATGAAAAGAAATTTGAAGGACATCTATGGCATTACATGAGCATAGAAACTTTACCCCCCGAAATATAGTACGTAATGGTAGTGATAGCCCCTGCACCATGACTTCCTCCAAAATTTCTTGAGACATTTAATGTGAAATTGGTTGCCACAGTCGAAGAGAACTTGGTGTCTGGACAGAATTAGATAAGAATATTGGGACATAAGATGAAGCATCACATCCTACAAAATTAAAGTCATATGAAAGGTATTATTTCAATAATGTACTCAGATGATAAGTACTTACTTTTTTCTTGAAAACATTTTCAAGAAAAATAAATACAGGTATTTTTTATTTTTTACTTTTTTTTTTAAAATCAATTTATTGGGGCTCATACAATTCATCACAATACATAGATCAATTGTGTAAAGCACATCTATACATTTGTTGCCCGCATCATCCCCAAAATTCGCTAGCCTCTAATTTTCCTTTTTTTCCCCCCTCCCCTTCCCTTCCTCCTCCCCTCTCCCCCATGCACCCATAATAATTTATAAATTATTATTGTATCTTGTATTACACTGTCCGGCGTCTCCCTTCACCCCTCTGCTGCCCGTTCCCCAGAGAGGAGGCCACACGTAGCTCCCTGTGATCCATTCCCCCCTACTACATCCCCTTTCCCTCCTGGTATCGCCACTGTCACCCCTGGTCCTGAGAGGTTCTTCTGTCCTAGATTCATTGTGCGACCACCTTCCACACATAAACGCTGAAGACAAATGTGTGCATAAGTAAATGTGGTGAAGAAGGCTGATGGTGCCCGGCTATCGAGACCTATAGCGTCTGGGGACTTAAAGGCTTGAAAGTAAACAAGTGGCCATCTAGCCCAGAAGCAACAAAGCCCACATGGAAGCAGCACACCAACATGTGTGATCATGAAGGGCCAAAGGGACCAGGCTTTAAACACCAAAGGTGGGGAGGGGGAATCATATCCTCGTCAATGAGGGTGGCGTGTGATGGAGACCCAATGCCCATCTCTAGACAACTGGACATACCTTGCAGAGGGGTAGTGGGGAGACGAGTTACTTAGGGTTCAGTATAGCAATAATGAAGCCCACAACTTCCCTCTGGCTCTTGAACGCTTCCTCCCCCCAACTACCAGGACCCCAATTTTGCCTTGCAGACCTGGTTGGACTAGATGATGCACAGCGGTACAGATGGGAATTGGGAACGCAGGGAATCTAGGACAGAGGAACCTCTCAGGACCAGGGGTGACAGTGGTGATATTTTTTACTTTTATTGGGGATTCTTACAGCTCTTATCACAATCCGTTGGGTCAAGCACATTTGCACATATGTTGCCATCATCATTTTCAAAGCATTTTCTTTCTACGTGAGCCCTTGATATCAGCGCCATATTTTCCCTCCCTCCCTCATGAACCCTTGATAAATTATAGATTATTATTTCCATATCTTATATTGTCCTCTGTCTCCCTTCACCCACTTTTCTGTCTCCCTGGGAGGGGGTTATATTCGATCCTTGTAATCAGTTCTCCCTTTCTCCCCCCACCTTCCCCTTATCCTCCTGGTATCTCTATTCTTATTATTGGTCCTGAGGGATTTATCTGTCCTGGATTCCCTGTGTTGCAGCCTCTTGTCTGTAGCAATGTACATGTTCTGGTCTAGTCAGATTTGTAAGATAAAATTAAGGTCATGATAGTGGAGGAGAGGAAGCATTAAAGAAATAGAGGAAAGTTCTATGTTTCATTAGTGCTATACCTGCACCCTGACTGGCTCATCTCTTCCTTGTGACCCTTCTGTAAAGGGATGTACAATTATGTACAGATGGGCTTTGGGTCTCCAGTCCGTGCCCCTCTTCCCCTCCCCCCCCCCACCCCTATTCACATTGGTATGATTTTGTTCTGGGTCTTAGATGCCTGATACCTGATCCCATCGACAATTCATGATCACACAGGCTGGTGGGCTTCTACCATGTGGACTTTGTTGCTACATGGCCGCTTGTTTATCTTCAAGCCTTTGAGACCCCAGACAATATATCTTTTGATAGCCGGGCTTTTTTTTTTCAATTGGCTTTCTTTTTGTAGTTGTTATTTTGTTTTTGATTTTTGTTGTTGTTTTGAATTCCTTTGTTGTTTTTCTTGGCTTTGCCTGGTTTTTGTGCTTATTAATGTCTCTGCATGTCTATCTAGATAAGCTAGGTAGGATAAACAATTACAAGAAGAAAACAATGAGATCGATGGTTCCGGGGGGACACGGGAGAAAGGGAAGTGGGAGAAAAGAAGGGGGGAGGTCAACCAGCCAAGGACCAAGGGAACAACAAGTGAACTAAAATCAATGGAGAGAAAGGCATCAGAGGCCTAGTGGGGCTTAATCAAGGGCAATGTAACAGCGAGGAATTACTGAAACCGAATAAAGGCCAAACATGATAGTGGGACAAGAGGAAAGTAAAAGGAAATAGAGGAAAGAGTTAGGAGGCAAAGGGCATTTATAGAGGTCTAAGTACAGGCATATACATTCTTAAATATATTTATATGTAGTGATAGGGAAATAGATACATGTACACATATTTATATGTTTAATATTAAGGTAGCAGATGCACATTGGGCCTCGACGCAAGTACTGCCTCAACACAAGAACACTTTGTTCTAAAAATACAGCATTATGTGAAGCTCACCTTCCCGACACAATCACTGAAGAGAAAATGGGTGCATAAATACAGGTCTTTTGAAATACGGAATAAATCAGAAATCTAAGTGACTATTATTCACACTTTTATGTTTTCCATCCCTGGTAGATGTAAGATCTCTGATAACATAGATGAGTGTTCATTTTCTCTTAAACTACTGCCACGTTCTTTCATTACAGAGCCTTGAATAGAGTGTTATTAATAACTACATGTTCCAATTAAATTTTAGTTTCAGTCAAATGTTTGGACCTAAATTCCATAGTGTGTTTATTAGTGAAGAACATGTTCTACTCTGATGAAGAAAAGACCATTCCTATCCAGTCCCCCAATTTTTCAATCTCAGTAGTTGAAGAGATTCTTTACAGTATCTTACTTGTAGTAACCAGCAACATTCATGGAAATACATAGACTTTTCTGAGTACTTGTGAATATTTCACTCTCCTCTCTTTTGGGGAAAAAATACAATAATTGGTTTAGGTCAGAAATTGTGAGTTCTATGCATGGAATAGAATCTCATAATTAAATTGTACTTTATCACCTTGGCCAAGAAAGAATTAGGAAAATGAATAAATACCAACAGAAGATGGTATGGAGGGAAATTTGTCTGTGAAAATGGTTAGAAATTACAGTAGGGTATGGCAAAGAAGACACTCTCCAACTGTTGTCTTTGTTGTTGCTAGGTGTCATAAAATTGGTTCAATCATAGCAAACCCTATATGAAACAGAAGGAAACTCTGCCTCTACACCATCTTCACAATTGTGCGTGAGCTCATAATTGCAGCCACGATGTAAAACCATCTCGATAATATCCTTCCTCTTTTTTCATCAGCTTACTTTGCCAAACATGATATCCTTTCTCAGGAACTGCTCCTTTCTGATGACATGTCTAAGATATGGGGGAGGGGGGAGTTTAAATCTTGACTTCTATGGAGCATTCTGGATATATTTTTTCCAAGACAAATTTATTTGTTCTTCTGGAATTCCATGGTGTTTTCTGCATTCTTTTCCAAAACCAATATTTAAAAGTATCAATTATTCTCATGTCTTCCTTACTCACTGTCCAGCTTCCACGTGCATATGAGGCAATTGAAATGCCACAGCTTGGGTCAAGTTCAAGCAATCCCGATGGTATACTGATTTACACATATGCTAGTAACCACAAGGTCAACAGTTCAAAACCATCAGCTACTCTGTGGGAGAAAGATGAGGCATTCTGTGCCTGTAAAATTTTAGTCTCAGAAACCCCAAAAGCGAGTTCTATTGTGTCCTACAGATCACTGCGAGTCAGAATCGACTTGACGGCTGTGAGTTTTGGGTTCAGGTACACTTTAGTCCTCAAAGTAACATCTTTGCTCTTCAACATTTTAAAGAATTCTTTTGCAACAGATTTGCTCAATGCAACAGGTCATTTGATGCCTCCCTGAATGTTGCTTGCAGTACTAAGTAAAATGAGATCCTTGACAGCTTCAATTTTTTCTCTATTTATTATGATGTTGTCTATTGTGCACATTTTTGTTCTCTTTACATATCGGGTTATAATGGAGTTATAATCCATATGCAGTTATAATCCATAGTGAAGGCTGTAGTGTTTTTTTTTTAAATCATCATCAGTGAATGTTTTAGCCTTCTTTTCTTCCAGTAGCAAGACTGTGTTTTGTGAATAATGCAGGTTGATAATTGACCTTCCTCCAATCCTAATGACACTTTCCATTTCATACAGTCCAGCTTCTTGGATTGTTTACTTAGCAAATAGATGGAATAAATATGATGAAAGGATACAATCCGGAAAGACACTTTTCCTGATTTTAAACCATGCAGTAGTCCCTTGTTCTGTTTGAATGACTTTTGGTCTAATGTGCAGGTTCAGTGTGAGCATAAACTTTTCTGGAATTCCATTATTTGATACATTACTATAGTTTTGTTATGCTGCACAAAAATCAAATGCTTTTGCAAAATCAACAAAAGACAAGTAAACATTTTTCTGGTATTCTCTGCTTTCAGCCAAGATGCTTTTGAAATCAGCAGTGATATCCTTCATTCCATGTCCCCTTGTGAATCAGGCTTGAATTTCTGGCAGCTCCCAGTCGATATAATGCTGCAAATGCTTTTCAATTATTTTCAGCAAATTTTTTGCATGTGCTATTAATATTTTACATATTCTTTGGGGGCACCTTTCTTTAGAATGGGCATGCATGTAGAAGTTTTCTAGTCACTTGACCACGTAGCTATCTTCCAAATTTCATAGCATAGATGGGTGAGTGCTTAGAGCCCTGTGTCATCTTGTTGGAAATTCCAACTGTTATTCCATCACTTCCTGGAACATCATATGATTTTCAGATTCAAAATGGCAAATATCAGTCCATTTCAGTTTACAAATGCCTAGAGTATCTATTTTAAGTGTTTTATTTCATTTTCCATTCACATTTTAACACATAATGTGTGCCATTCATGTTCCAATTATGCCTAGCAGTGATTTCTTATCTTTTTTAAGCCATGGCCCTTTAGCAAATGAAGCTCCCCAATGCTTCATTCTATCCACCTCATTAAGGTCTGCTGTATTTTGGACAGGCAGTTCTTCCTCGGTCAAATTTTGAATACCTTCCAACATTGAAGGCTAATCTTCTGGCACAGTACCAGACAATGTTGTGATGTTATTCATATTTTTCTATAGCTAATTCCCAAAGTGAAGTGCCTCTTCCATTTTTTTCTAGTCTGCCTTAGTCTGGAAATCTGTGGAAAACTGTATACCAAGTGTGACCCTACTGGTATGTGAAATGCCAGTGGCATAGCTTCCAGCACCACAGCAGCATGCATGCCACCACAGTACAGTACAGCAAACAGAAAGACAAATGGTGGACACACACACACACATATGGATATCAAAATGTTATGGGAAAATTAGAATGAAAAGATAATGGAAGTTTTACATGAACTTTTTGAAGTCCCTTGGTGAATGTGTGTAAAGTGCCTTGGTGGCTTAGTGAGTTATTCGCTGAGCTGCTAACAATAAAGTCAGCAGTTTGAACCCATTAGGCACCTAAAGGAAAAAAAGGTGAGGCTTTCTTTTCCCATACAGACTCACAAGCTTGGAATTCTATTAGGGCACTCTTATAGATCAATATGAATTGAAATCAACTTGATGACAGTGGGTTTGTGTTGGGTGCGTGTGTGTATTGTGATACTCTGAAAGTTCTAAAAGGAGGTTTACTCTTAAGTAACTTAAAAGTTCATCTTACTTATTTCATATATTTTTATATCTATAGCAGCCACTTATATTTTTAATTAATTTGTATGGAAATAAGTGAATTCTTAGCTTCAATAAATCCTTGTACCAGCTTCCTTTATGACTCTAATCGAGAAAAATTCCTTTTTTTGCCTAAAAATAACTCGGAGTTGCAAAATGGCAAGGAAACTATAAACCAAACCACTTTCATCGAATTAATGCCAACTCAGAGCGATACTATAAGACTGGGTAGAACTGTCCCTCTGGCTTTCTGAGATGGTAACAGTAGAAAGTCCATCTTCTCCCAAATGGTAAGAAAGGCATTTTTAATTTATAGATATTTATCCTTTTATAAATCTGTTAGTGTGCATTTATAAATTGCAAGCACTAAAAATAGTCTATATTAAAAATTACCATGACTCAAAATCCACTTGACTTTATTGCCATTTCTGTAATAACCGCAGTTGGTTAGTGGTTATAACTAGTACTCACAGAGCTACTTCAGTGTGTGAGACTTGGTGCTTTGCAGAATACTTAAAAATGATACCTTGCCTTTCCTTTTTCTACTGTAGTTTGATCTATTTGCTGCTAGTATTTACCTATATTCCATTGGTAAATTTTATCAGTCAGGGCTTATGCTTGTAAGTTTCTGTGGCATTTGTTATGTTTTTGTTTATTACAGTCCCCTCAACATGTTTCCTTTACTTCAGTATGTTACTATACATTCATTCTCAGTCCTGTTCTTATCCATACCCAGGAAGACAGCCATAATCTATACAATGTTATTTGAAGGGCATCAAAGGTCTCATAGGTTAAATCTTCTCCCTGACTGAATTAGCTATGATTCAAGCCATTTAAGCCTCCTGGTAAAATGCAAATGCTTCCTGGAAGAGGTAATGCATAAGATTCTTTGCAAGTATTAACTACTCAGGTTACATTATCTTATCAGAACAGTAATCAGTCAGAATACCCATTGCTGGAATTTGTTCTGACACAGAGAAACCCTCTAGGACATCATAGCACTGGCCCACAGAGTTTCCAAGGCTATGTTCTTTCTAGAAGCAGACTGCCACCCCTCTCTCCTGCAGAGAGATGATGGCTTCCACTGCACAGCTTTGAGTTATCAGCCTAGTGCTTAACCACTGTGTCACCAAGACTGCTTAAAATAAAATGAAAAAAATTGAATAAATGCAATAAGTAAGTTTAAATAATAGTTTTATTGACATATCCTTCACATATCATTCAATTTAATTATTCAATCATATTAAGAAGTGTTGTGAAATAATCCACACAATCAATTTCTGAACATTTTCTTCTCATATTCATTGTTAGCTCCTCATTTCCTTCCATCCTCCCCTGCCATGCCCCTCGGTAATTATTAATCCACTTACTGTCTCTATACATTTACCTATCCTGGATTTCATTTACAGAAAATCATGCAAAACAAAGACAGGAAGCAAACAAGTACACATACATACACAAAAATAATAATGACAAAACAAACCAGAAAAACTCAATTAAAAGGAAAGTAGAAAACATTAAAATTTGAAACAACTTTAAGTTGTGTGAAAAGGAAAAGCAAGCAAAAAGGTGTTGCATTTTAACCTAACAACATCTGCCATAATCTACTTTGTAATGCTCTCTGCCTGATAGCAAGGCTATTCACATTTCTGAACTATGGTCAGAGGCTTAATTTATATGGGGACCCTCCAAATGGATTTTAGGCTGTGATCATCCTCCATAGCCCACTCTATACCAGGTGTTCACAATTAAAGCTCTGATACTCTTCCTTCACATTTGGATTTTATTATTTACAGCCCTGGGATCACACACACTGATGTGCTTCATCAATATGGACTTACCTAATGCTTCACTTAAATGGCTGCTTGTTTTAGGAAAACCCATTAAGACTGCAGCCGCTATTCTTTCTGATAGTTATACCATCTGATTTCTTCACCAGACTTGGCTATAAGACCCATAGCTTCAGTGATCTCTTCATGAGGGTGAATATTGAGTAAGGTTATGTCACAAGAACTAATTATTCTTTGGTTGTGGCTAGAATTAAGTGTGGGCCTAAAATGATAGTTAAGTTATGATGGAAAGGATAGGGGAGCAGGGTGGTTTAGTTAGACCCAGAACACTGCAATTTAGCAGTGTTGGTGTAAGGCTGATTACCAGAAGACAGCAGTAAATCCATCAGGATGTTGGAGCAAATGGGCTGAAAAGGTCTTAAAGAAGTCCACTGTCTAGTTCACAACTTTATCTCAAATTGACCTTTCTTGTGCTGATACACCTCAGTGGGCTTGCAAGTGTTGGAATAGTAGTCAGTTCAATGCTGGGAGTCTAGGTGCATTCTAGACTTTTATGGTTGTTATTTAATTCTGAGATGATTCATAGAAGCTATTAATTTACAGTACACACACACACACAAAACAGTATATTGCATCTTCAGAGGGTGACAGATATTTTAAGATGAACCCACTGACTTCTAATCCTTTATAAGTGTTCTTGTTTTAAGCAAAAACTGTATCAAGCAAAACCACAAAGCAAAACCCACTGTCATGATGTTCACTTGAATTCATACTGATTTTTAGGACTCAGTAAAGCTGCCCCATAAGGTGTCCAAGTCTGTAATCCTTAAAGGAGCAAGCTGCCACCTCTTTCTTCTTCAGAGTGGCTAGTGAGTGGAAACCTCTGACCGTTGTGTTAAAAACTGAGCACTTAACCACTGTACCAATAGGTGAGAAAGAGATTCAGTAAATAACAGCTTTGTGGGGTTGAATACATCCAGAGCAGATGATAGATCATTTGCAAATGCATTATAATGCTATATTCAAAACAGGAATCTCTTTCTGTCCAGATTTTTATACAATAAAGTTCTATGTATAAAATTTCCTACATAAGAATCTGGCTCTCTATTAGCAAACACTTACTGTCGATGCAGCAATTAAATAGGACCCAAAGGCATTTCCAATTTATTTTCCCTGTAAATGTGTAACAGATAAGAGACGAAAATGTAATTTGATCATCTGGGCAAGTTACTATTATCCCCTCTTTTTCAGCCTCCATGGTCTCCTTTTTACATTGCCCAGACTGTGCACTGATTGAACATTGTCCAAACTATGCTGCTGTTCAAAACCAGATTCATGTTGAGCTTGTACAATTGGAATTAGAGAGGGTTGGGGAACACAGCTTTCTTATTCATATGACTATGCACCAAACACTGGGAGGCCTGAGATGTGAGGCAGCCAAACAGTCTTTCAATTGTAGTTTTTTCTGCAACTCTGAAAGCAATCTTGAAATAAATCTTTGCTTCATGACATTTGTTATATAGAAACTAGATGCTTGCCAGATGCAGAATAGCAAGAAACAACCCCTTCCCCTGTGGCTGGTAACAGAACTAGCCAATTAGAAATAATGTTCCATGATAACTGTCTCATGCTATATTGGATGAATTCAAGTAGTACTCAGAAATTTTTGTTGGTGATTGTTTTATGAGTGTGTGTGTGTGTGTGTGTGTGTTAAGCCTATACGTGAGCCTGGTAAAAGGCCAAATCTTATGTTCTTGATCTGACTTTCAGTATAGCAAGTTATTCATGTGTTTGCTTCTCCTTATGACTTTTAAAACAGCTATGTTGTTCTTAGGTTTCATCTAGCTCAGCGTTTCTCAACCTGTGGGTTGCCAAATGACCCTTTCACAGGGGTCGCTTATGACCATCAGAAAACACATATTTCCCATGGCCTTAGGAACCAAGACACTGCTCCTCTATCATCTCCAGGTAGGTCCTCCCACATGCAGATTCGCCCAAATACAAGTAGCCAGCATAAAGACTGTTACCCATGCTACCCCATGCTTCAAGACAAAATTTTATTTATTTGTCATTAGAAATAAATATTCCACAATATATAATGATATATTGTTTTGTGATTAATCACTATGCTTTCATTATGTTACATTTGTGACAATGAAAATACACCTTGCATATCAGATATTTACATTATAATTCATAGCCGTAGGAAGATTGCCATAATGAAGTGTCAACGAAAATAATTTTATGGCTGGTTGTCACCACAACATGAGGAACTGTATTAAAGGGTTGCAGCATTAGGAAGGTTGATAACCACTGATATACTTGGTTCTGACTCGTGCACAACAGAATAAAGCGCTGCCCAATACTGTACCTTCCTCACAACCATCCTGGTTGAGTCCAACATTACAGCATATTGTTAATCCCATTGGTTTGATGGTCTCTCTAGTTCACTGACTGTCTATTTTATCAAGCATGATGTACTTCTCCAGGGACTCATGCCTCTTGATAACATGTCCAAAAAAAAAAAAAAAACACATGTCCAAAGTATGTGAGAAAAAGTGTCACCATTCTTGCTTCTAAGGAGCATTCTGGCTGTACTTCCTTCAAGACCAATTTGTTTGTTCTTCTGGCAGACAATGGTATATTTAATATTCTCTGCCAAAATTATTTTTAAGAAATAATTCATTGTCTCCTTCATTTGTTATGCAGATTTCCTATGAATAGGAGGGGATTAAAATTACTATGGCTTGAGTCAGGCAAATTTTAGGCTTCAAAATAACATGTTTGTTTTTTAAAGCATTGAAAACATGTTTTGCAGCTTTTCTGAGATATAATTCACATACCGTAAAAATCACCTATTTAAAGCATATTATTAAATTATTTTAGCATATTCAGAGAGTTGTACAACAATTATCATAATCAGTTTTAGAATATTTTATCACTTCCCAACTTTTTCATGCATATGAGGTAATAGAGCACACTACAGCTTGGGTCAGGTGTACCTTATCCTCAATGTAACTTCCTTGCTTTTCAACACTTTAAAGAGGACTGGTGCAACAGATTTGCCTGATGAAATGATTTGTTTGATCTCTTGACTGCTGCTTCCATGAGTATTGATTGTGGATTCAAGCAAGACAAAAATCCTTAACCACTTCAACCTTTTTCCCATGTAATATAATGTTACCTATTGGTCCAGTTGTGAGGAGTTTTGTTTTCTTTACATGAAGTTGTAAACTATATTGATTTTACAATCCTTGATTTTCATCAGCAACTTCTTCAAGTCCTCCTCACTATCAGCAAGCAAGGTTGTTAATAAGCCTTCTTCCAACTCTGATACTGAGTTCTTCTTCATATAATACAGCTTCTCTAGTTATTTTTCTCAGAAATGCTATAAGGAGAAACCAGTACCTGGAAAAGGATATATGCTTGGTAAAGAACAGGACAGCTACAACGAGGAAGACCATGGACAAGATGAAGTGGCAGAGTTGCTGCAGCAATGGGCTCAAAAGTAACAACAATTACGAGGATGGTGCCAGACTGGGCAGTGTTTTGTTCTCTTGTACATATAGTATTAATGAGTCAGTACCAACTCAGCAGCACTTGACAACAAGAACAACCACTCCTCAGAACCCCTAGAACTTAAAAACATAAATAAGTAAAAATATCTTCTACTTCTCACTCTTCTGTCCCTATTTTAAGCCCTTTGCTGTCATGTCAGTCTCAACTCATAACAACACTATAGGACTTGACAGCATGTAAGAACAACAGCAGAACACTCATGGAACTGATTGTCATATCTTTATTACATGGTGGCTTCAAACGTAAAACCTTATGTTATCAGCAGAGTGCTTTAACCACTATGTCACCAGGGCTCCGTTGGCTTAATAGCAAAACAGACATCGAGTAGATTCTGAATTTGGGTGACCCTATATAGGGTTTCAGAGACAGTCAATCTTTATAAAAGCAGTTAACCACATCCAAAGTCCTAAGAAGTTGCTGGTGGGTTTGAGCTGAAAAATATATAATTACAATGTTTTTTTCTTTTTTTTTTAATCGTTTTATTAGGGGCTCATACAATTCTTATCACAATCCATACAAACATCAATTGTGGAAAGTACATTTGTACATTAACTGCCCTCATCATTCTCAAAACATTTGCTCTCAACTTATGCCCATGGAATCAGCTCCTCAGTTTTCCCCTTCCTCCCAACTTCCCCTCCCTCATGAACACTTGATAATTTATAAATTATTATTTTGTCATATCTTGCCCTGTCCAACATCTCCCTTCATCCACTTTTCTGTTGTCCCCAGGGAGGAAGTCACATATAGATTCTTGTAATCTGTTCCCCCCTTCCAACCAACCATCCCTCTACCCTCCCAGTATCGCCACTCACACCACTGGCCCTGAAGGGATCATCCTCCCTGGATTCCCTGTGCTTCCAGTTCCTATCTGTACCAGTGTACATCCTCTGGTCTAGCCAGGGTTCTAAGGTAGAATTCGTATCACAATAGTGGGGAGAGGAAGCATTTAAGAACTAGAGGAAAGTTGTATTTTTTCATCGTTGCTACATCATACCTTGATTGACATGTCTCTTCCCTGAAACCCTTCTATAAGGGGATGTCGAGTGGCCTAAAAATGGGCTTTGGGTCTCTACTCCACACTCCCCCCCTCATTCACTATGGTAAGATTTTTTGTTCTGATGAAGCCTGATACCTGATCCCTTTGACACCTCATGTTTGCACAGACTGGTGTGCTTCTTCCATGTGGACTTTGTTGCTTCTGAGCTACATGGCCCCTTGTTTACCTTCAAGACTTTAAGACACCAGACACTATATCTTTTGATAGCCGGGCACCATCAGCTTTCTTCACCACATTTGCTTATGCA
>NW_022103942.1:6418467-6425297 GCF_000313985.2 Echinops telfairi
TCTGGCTAGACCAGAGGATGTACACTGGTACAGATAGGAACTGGAAACACAGGGAATCCAGGGTGAATGATCTCTTCAGGACCACTGGTGTGAGTGGCGATACTGGGAGGGTAGAGGGAGAGTGGTTTGGACAACAGAAAAATGGGTGAAGGGAGACATCAGACAGGGCAGGATATGACAAAATAAACAATTTGTAAATTATCCAGGGCTCATGAGGGAGGGGGGAGTGGAGAGGGAGGGGAAAAAAATGAGGACCTGATGCCGAGATCTTAAGTCGAGAGCAAATGTTTTGAGAATGACGAGGGCAATAAATGTACAAAGGTGCTTTACACAATGGATGGATGTATGGATTGTGATAAAAGTCGTATGTGCCACTATTAAAACGATTAAAAAATAGGGCTGGCCATGTGGTCCTCTCTGTGGACTGGCTGCTTTAATTGGAACATCATCCTCACGGCCTGATGGGCCAGGATGTGCTCCACTCTCTCCTCCTCCCCCTTCATTTGCTCCCGTGTGCTCCGCTCAAATGTGTCCCTCTCCTGGAGATGCAGATTCAATGCCTTCCTTTGAAGTAAATTCTTCTGAGGGGAGGGTCAGGTGTCCACTTAGTAATTGGAATTGGGGCCAGCCCCCCAGACGTCTCCAATGGTTCTCTACTCCACACTGGTATGTTGCATTCACATCTTGGAGAACTGAGTTGAAGTCTGGTCCCTCTTTTCCTGTGGAGATATAAACAATACCCTCCCCTTGGGTGGGTTAGTGCCCTGTGCCCCCGCTGCTCATTTCTTTTTTATTTATTTTTTCCCCTTTCCCACCTCCATTTTAGTTTTCTACCATGTGTATCCCTGTACTTGATCTGGTCCCTGCCATATTATCTAGTCCTCACCCCAGGAATGTTTGTATACAGTCGCTTTTCCCTATTTCCCTTTTGCATGTTTTTTAAAGCTTACATCAGGGGACTCATATTGTACATGTCCTTTTGTGCTTGGCTTACTTCGCTTAGCATGATTTCCTCCAGTTCTTCCCATGCAGCAATGTGCTTCATACGTTCATTACTGCTTTTTAGCGATGCGTAGCACTCCATTGTATGTATATACCACAGATTTTTAATCCAATTGTCAGTTGATGGAAGTTTAAGTTGTCTCCAACCCCTTGCAATTGTGAACTGTGCCGCAATGAACATTGGAGCGCAAATTTTTGGCCTTGGTTTGTTTCTTGCCTCTTCTGGGTATGCGCCCAGTAGAGGGATTGCTGGGTCATATGGAAACTCGATTTAAATCTGTAGTGGTTGTGCATACCTACATGTCCACCAGCAGGTGATAAGAGTTCCTGTCTACCCACAGCCCCTCCAACACTTGTTGCTTTCTAATTTTTTGAATTGGGCTACCTTTGAGTGTGTTAGGTGGTACCTCATTGTTGTTTTCATTTGCGTTTCTCTTATGGCTAAAGATTGGGAACATTTTCTCATATGTTTATTGGCCATTCGGATTTCTGTCCCTGTGAAACTTCTGTTCAGGTCCTTTGACCACCTCCTCCGTGGGAAATTAGTTTTTTTTTTTCTTTATGAAAACTAGCAGAATATTGTAGATTTTATTAATAAGGCCTTTGTCTGATGTGTCATTGGTAAAGTTGTTTTCCCAGTACGTGGACTCTCTTATTACTCTCTTGGTGAATTGCTTCGATGTACATATGTGTTTTACCTTGAGTATATCCCATTTGTCAATTTGTGCCTCCTCTGTGTTTGTGTCCTTCCCTATTCCTGATAGCCTATATATTCCCTGTGCAAAACTTCTCAAGTTGGTCCCAAATCCCTCATTGATGGCCCTAATAGTTTGGGGTTTAACTTCAAGGTTTGTGATCCACCTTGAGTTTATTCTTGTGCATGAAGTAAGATATGGGTCTTGCTTCATTTCTCTGCAGGTAAATATCCATTTTTTCCAACACCACTTGTTAAAGAGGGCATCTACATCCCATTGGATATATTTTGGGCCTTTATCAAAAATTAGTTGCCTGTATACTGATGATTTTTTTCTGGGTTCTCAGGTCTTTTCCATTGGTCTGAGTATGTATCATTGCACCAATACAATGCAATTTTGACAACTGTGGCTGTATAGTATGTGCTAAAGTCAGGTAAAGCAAGCCCTCCCACTGTGTACTTCTTCTTGAGGAGTTCTCTGCTAATTCTCGGTTTCTTCCCTCTCCATATGAAGTTGGTAATCAGTGTTTCCATTTCTTTGAAGAAAGATGAGGACAACCGTATCGGGATTACATTAAATTTACATAGTGCCTCTTCCTTCCCCAGATGAATTATTTGATGTCTCATCTTTGCCTTATGCTGTTAGCTAAAACCTCCACACGATATTAAATAAGAGTGGGGACAAGGGGCATCCTTGTCTGGTCCCCATTTTCAGTGGGATTATGTTAGTCTTTTCTCCATTGACTACAACGTTGGCTGTCGGTTTTTCATATACAACTTGTATTGTTTGAGGAATTTTCCTTCTATTGCTATCATCTGAAGTGTCTTAAACAGGAATTGTTGTTGAATGTTGTCAAATGCATCTTCTGTATCTTTTTCTATGTTCTGGAAGTTTGTGTAGGATTGGTGTTAATTCTTCCCTAAATGCTTGGTAGAATTCTCTAGAGAAGCCATCTGGTCCAGGGGATTTTTTTTGTTGGCAATCCCTTGATAACCTTTTGTATTTCTTCTACAGCTTTGGGTCTGTTGAGATTTTTGACATCCATCGAGGATAGTCTAGGGAGGGATTGTTATTCCAAGAATTTGTCCATGTCTTCCAAATTGTTTAATTCATTGGAGTACAATCCTTCGTAGTACTGTGCAATTATCCTTTTGATTTCATTAGGGTCTGTTGTAATGGCCCCTCTTTCATCCCTTATTCTTGCTATTGAAATTTGTTCCCTCCTTTCTTTGGTTAGGTTTACCAGTGGTCTGTCGACTCTGTTTATCCTTTCTAAGAACCAACTTTTAGCAGCATTAATTTTTTCCATAGTTTTCTATTTTCCCTCTCCTGAATCTCAGCCCTAATTTTTATAATTTCTTTTCTTTTGCTATTAGTAAGATTGTCCTGCTGACTCTGCTCTAGTTGTTGTAAATTTTGTGCCAGCATATCAGTCATGAGTCTGTCTTCCTTTCTCAGGTGTGCATGTATTGCTATGAAACTTCCTCTGATAACTGCCTTTGCAGTGTCCCTTAAGTTTTGGTACGTCGTGTGCTCATTCTCGTTGTTTCTAGAAATTTCCTAATTTCATCTCTGATCTGTGCCAATACACATTCCTTTTGCAGTAGAGAGTTATCCTCCAATTCTATGCTCCTGTTTTTTTGTCTTACTTTTGTTGATTTCCATCTTTATGGCACAGTGGTCAGAGAGAGAGGTCTGTATGATATCAATGTGCTTAAATTTATGTAGATTCGCCTTATGCCCCAGCAAGTGGTCTATCTTCAAATATGTGCCATGTGGGTTTGAGAAAAATGTGCTTTTTTTGTATTTGGATGAAAAGCTCTGCAAATATCTATCAGGTCAAATTGTCGAATTGTAGTGTTTAGATCTCTAGCCTCCTTGTTGAGTTTCTTTTCCTCTGATCTATCTTTCTCAGAGAGCGGTTTATTGAAGTCACCCACTATAATTGTTGAGGTTGTGATCTCTTTTTTAATCTTTTGGAGGGTTTGGTTGACATATTCAGTGGGTCTCTCATTCGGGGAACATATGTTTACAATGTTAATGGTTCTTTGTCTATCATTCTCTTGAGCGTTATACAGTGTCCCTCCTTATCTCTTTTTATGGTTTGCATTTTTAGGTCAATTTATCCGAGATCAGGATTGCAATCCCTGGGTGTTTTGTTTTTTTCTAATTGCTGTTTGCTTAGTTTGACTTTCTTCAGTCTTTGATTCTCAGCCTATTTTTTTCTTTAGCCTTGAGATGTTTCTCCTGTAAACAGCAGATTTATGGGTTCTGTTTTCTAAGCCAGTCTGCTACTCTCAATCTTTAAATGCCTGTTTTCAGGCCATTGATATTCAGAGTTATTATCTCCATCTGCGGACTCTGTGATGTCATCTTATACCTTTTGTGTTGGGTGTTTTCCTACTTCCCTTTCTGGTGTGTGTGTGTGTGTGTGTGTGTCATTCTTGAGTTATTTCCATCCTTAAGCCAATGCTATCTTGGGGTCTGATTTCTCTTTGTTGCCTTCTGGGTGACGTTGTTCTATGTGGCGGTCTCTTATTTATGCTTGGTGAGTGTTGTTCTTCTGCCCATACTGGGTCGGTAAGGATCTTTTGTAGGGCTGGGTTTCTTCTAAAATATTCTTTGAGTTTTTCCTAGTCTGGGAAGATTCTTACTTCTCCATAGATCTTGATCGATAATTTAACTGGATAGAGTATTCTTGGGTTTGTGTTGTTTTCCTTCAATTGTTGGAATATGTTACCCCACTCTCTCCTCTTCTTCATAGTTTCTGCTGAGAGATCTGAGCATATTCTTACTAGGGAACCTTTATATGTGATTGCTTGTTTTTCCCTAGCTGCTCTCATGATTTTCTCCTTTTACTCGAAGGTAGATGGTTTAACTATTATGTGCTTTGGTGGCTTCTTCTTGGGATTCAGTCTAGCTGGTGTTCTTACAGCCTCCTGAATGGTTGCCTGGTTTTCATTTATTAAGCTGGAGAAGATTTCTTCCAAGAATTCTCTCACTATTGCTGCAGATGACTTCTTTGTTGTGTCTCCCTCCAGTAAGCCCATAATTCTAATGTTGTTCCACTTCATAGCATCAGACATAGCTCTTAGGTTTCCTTCAACTTCTCTGATGGTCTTATTAGATTTTTGATCACGTTTGTTAAAGTTTGCTTGGCTCTCCTCCAAGTCACTGATGTAGTTCTGTACTTCCTCCAGTCGATTCTCCAGGTCCGTGTTTCTGCTACTGGTTTTTATTATCTCCTTCCTAAGCTCCTGTATTTCCCTTTGGTGCATGGCCTTTATCTCCTCTATCATTTCATCCTTTTCCTGTATTGTTTCCCTCATATCCTATATTACTCCAAACAGCATTCTGAAAATTTCTTTCTGTGGCAAATCAATGTCTGCTTCTTCTATGCATCTCATTAATTTTGGGACATCTTCTGCCATTGCCTTTTGTTTCTCCTGTTTTTCCGTTGAGGTCGTTGAGGCTGATGGCTGCTTGCATTGTGTTGTTTTAGAGGAGCCAGGTGCCATTCTCCAAGGAGTCAAAGAGCACTGGCTCTCTGTGGGTGACTTGTAGGAATGCTTCTTCAAACTGCCTAAAGCTAATTTTACTATGGAATTAACCTACCACTTTATCCTCCTATGGCTTCCCTCTTAGGGGAGTGCCCCAGAAGGCTGGAGGGTTGCCTGCTTTGGTGTTGTGGAGGTTGAACAGAGGTTCCTGCAGCAGCTTGGAATGTTGACGAGTGTTGGCCTAACTGCCTTAGGGCCCCAGGATCATAGGCAGGGATTACCTGGTAAGAAGTTGGGCAGAGTATCCCCTGGTTGAAGTCAGCAAGGCTTTCCCCAGCCTCAGTCTAGCTACACAGGGTGTGGCGGAGGTATAAATGCTCTAGGATAAGAGGAGTGGTCTGGAGGTCAGCAGTGGAGTGTGAGAGAACAGGAAAGAGACAAAGAGGAGAAAAAAGAAATTAAAAAGTAAGCCCGCTCAGAATTGTGCAGGGATATAGTGAAGAGAGGGAAACAAAAGCAACAATGCAGTTGAGTCCTGATCTCTGCCAGTGGAGCTTCAAGGATTTAGTCCCTGCCCGGAGGCGGCAGCAGCATGCTGTGGCTGTGTTGAGAGAAAGCCCCTGCACAGCCCTCCTAGACTGTTGGCGGATAGAGAGAAGAGATGGAAATAAAACTAACAATGTAGCTGAACCCTGATCCCTGCTCATGGAGCTGCAATGGTCCAGTCCTTTCCCTGGGGCAGGCAGTGGCAAGCTGTTGCTGTGTTGTGACCAAGCCCTCCTAAGGGCTCCAAATGGTCCCGGTCCCAGCAGAGACAGTGGCAGGGCCAAGGTCAAGCCCCAGCCGGCCTCCACTGTGGTAAGCCAAAATCCCCCAGCCCCTCAAAACCCCATGGGTCTGTGCCTACTTATCTTTATGATGCTCCTCCTGCATTTCAGCAGCATTGAATTTTCTATAGTTACAATATTATCCCCTAAACACCAGCACCACAAGGATTCTTTGGGATTCAGTAGTAGATACTATATATTGAAATCACTGTTGCTGATGTTGCTAACAAGCAGACTCCAACTCATGTTAACTTTGTATTTAGCACAATACAATAGCTGTACCATCTTCCTGTTAGTTGGCATGCTTAGTACTGTGTTTCAGTTATTATAGCAATTTACATCATTGTTTAACTCATTTTTCCTGACCCTTTAATTTACCAAATATGATATCTTTAAAGCTTGGTAACTTATATGATTTGCCCAAAATGAGCAAATCAAAATCTCAACATCTTCTAAGGGGCATTCTGTTTGTATTTTTTCTAGAAACAGTCTGTTTATTTTTCTAGTAGTCTACGGTTTAGTCTATATTTTTGCTTGCACCACAGTAAAAATACATCAATTCCTATTCACTCCTCCTTTTTCATTGTCCAAATTCACATGCATATGAGGCTATTTAAAAGGACATGCCCGAGAATCAGTGGAGAGGTCTAGGGGGCTGGTCCCAGCCCCAAATACTAAGTGGATGCCTGCCCCTCCCCTGAGAAGAATGTATCTCAAAGGATGGCACTGAATCTGCAGCTTCGGGAGAAGGATATATCTGACCAGAGCACACAGGAGCAGATGATGGGGGAGGAGGAGAGACTGGA
>NW_022103942.1:6427598-6453901 GCF_000313985.2 Echinops telfairi
TTTATTGGGGCTCATACAATTCATCACAATACATAGATTGTGTAAAGCACATCTATACATTTGTTGCCCTCATTATTCCCAAAATTTGCTTGCCTTTTAATGAATGATTATTCACTTAAGATATTGGGACCTGAAAACAATCATATAGCTGATGTGTTCTGCCAAGTTTCTCCATTTTCCTAAAGACGCTTTAAATCTCACCACGTCCATGAAATCATCCACCTTGTTCCAAGTTAGTCTCATAAAATAATTGTAGGTAGGTGTGTATGTATGTTTAATAAGGTCAATTTTTTGTAATGGAATAGAGGACTGCAGAGTCTTTTAGAAATGTAATATCAATAAGACATGAGCACAGAATCTATCTCAGAGTTTTACCCTTCATCTTACCACTACCCCTCGCAGATAGTATCAGGTTTGGGCTAAAATTCAGGAATGGGTCAAGGTTCAAGGAAGAATGAATGTCTCTTTTGCATATTATTTGGTAATAGCGCCATCAAAGCAACTCCATAAAAGTGTCATGTGCATTTCAAGCTATGTACTTACTTTATAGGAATTGGATAAAATATAGGACTCCCAACTTAGTACTCAGTGTGCCTGTTTCAACTTCACAAAGAATTGCAGATTATTATCTATAAACATTACATGGGGAAGGGAGTGGGGAATGAGGAGAAAACCCTACTGGGAATAGCTAGTCTTGTATTAGGTACCACTGTTGTCCTGATTTCTATTGGCTTTGAGCACAGGAAGTAATCATGGTTCAGGTGGATGCAGGAACATGTTTTCTATTTTCATTTGAGTATGATTTTCATGAATCACACTTCCGATTGCTTACAGTGATTGACCTGCCTTTAACTGCTCATCCATTTTAAGTCAACTGATAGATCCTCCTTATGTGAAGGAACCAGAACATTAAAAATACATATCTGCTTAACAAATTACGGTCTTGTCTAATTCCTGTCAAATGATTCCTACCATTTCTATGATTCTTACCATCTCTATCAAATGATTCTCAGTGTTGGTAAATACTATAAATAAGAAAGACAGCATACAATTTTATTTCCTTATATAAATTTTGGCAGCAGATAATTACTCTGAGTTCAGTTGTGTACAATGTTATTGTGTCAACAAAGCTAGTTAATAGGACATAAAAGGAAGAAATTTAAATTCAAGAAGATTGTAAATGACCTCATACGTCGTGATTCTCTTTTATCTTCCTCTTAAATCCCTATCATTGCAAGGAAAGTAAATAACAGGTTTGTTATGATGGATTAGCATTGGCAGATGCACAGCTGGGCATAACTAAGACAGTTGTTGAAAGCCAAAGTTCTTGTGGATTACCTACATCTGTTGTCCAAGTTGCCTATGTCTATTGACACTAATGATAATCCTCTTTCTTAACAGGCTTAGCACGTATAATGTCTCAGGAGGATTCCTCAAGAGACAGGCTGCTTTTCTGTTGATTTAAAGATCTACTTGTCGAAATTAAGACTCCATCCACGTTACACCAACTCCTCCTTTTTTATATTTTGGCTGAGATTTGACATCATTAAAAGACCTATGAAATACCTCTCTTTTATTTGAAGGTAAATATGAAGGAAGATGCCACTGGCAAGTTGTTGACATAATTATTCTCAATTCCTTGAAGTGAGCGTGCCCAGTTTCTGAAAGAAAGAAACAGGCTTCACTGAGTTTGTTTTCAAATCCATAATATCACAATTTTAATTCCCTATTTAATTCTGCCAATTAAAATTGCACTTACCTTGGAGTCTACTCAGTAGGCAATGATGAGTCTGTCCTTTATTATACTTCCAGAAACATGAGGATTTGAAGTCACTAAAGTAATCTCTTCCTTTTTCCATATTTTCCACCTCTAATTCAAACTCATATAGATAAATATTAAATTCTTCCTGCAAAAGCTATAAATCTTCTGGTAACTCATAGGGCAACATTGTCCAGAGGGATTCTTTCCTTCTGGGGGTTGAAATAGCGGATCATAATTTATCCAGTACTATTATCATCTTAATTTTTTTTCATGCAGAGTTCCATTAGGTTAAAAAATGCCTCATCACTATATTATACAGAAGTCCCGACTTCTTGCTGAGCTGGCTCTTCATCCAGTTATAAATTATATCTAGGGAGTGACATTTCAGGATCAATATTGTATGCCTCGTATGAAATGTCTCTCCTAGCACAAAAACCATTATGTCTTTATGAAACTGATATTTTTAACTGGGAATTTGAGTAAGAACTGTATGTCCGAGGTTGTACCCAAAAGAAACCGGATTTTTTAAAAAATACTTTTATTGGGGACTCTCACATCTCTTACCACAATCCCTACGTTCCTCCAATGTGTCAAGCACATTTGCACATACGCCGCCATCATCATTTTCAAAGTCTTCCCACTTGATCCCCTGATATCAGCTCCCCATTTTACCCCTTCCTTCTCCCACCTGCCATCACAAACCCTTGATAAGTTATAGATTATTTTTCCATATGTCACATTGTCCTCCATCGCCCCTCACCCAATTTTCCATTATTTGTCCCCCTGGGAAGGGGTTCATGATTGATTCTTGTGATTGATTTCTCCTTTCTCCCCCAATATTCCTGGTAGCACTACTCTCCTTGTTGGCCCTGAGAGGTTTATCTATCCTGGATTCCCCGTGTTGCGGGCTTCTATGTGTAGTAGTGTGCATGCTCTGGCATAATCTGATTTGTGAGGTAGTATTGAGGTCATGATAGTGGGATGAAGGAAGCACCAAAGAGCTAGAGGAAAATTGTGTGTTTCATTGATGCTATACTTCACCCTGACTGGCTCATCTCTTCCCTGTGACCCCTCTATGAGGGGATGTTCAATTATCTACAGATGGGCATTGGATCTCCACTCCATGCCCACCCCTATCTATTCACCTTGGATATGGTTTTATTCTCGGTCTTAGATGCCTGATACCTGATCCCATCAATACCTCATGATCACACAGGCTGGTGTGCTTCTTCCATGTGGGTTTTGTCGCTTCTGAGCTAGATGGCTGCTTGTTTATCTTCAAACCTTTAATACCCTAGACTCGATATCTTTTGATAGCAGGGCACCATCAGCTTTCTTCACCACATTTTCTCATGCACCCATTTTGTCCTCAGCAATCGTGTCAGGAAGGTGAGCATCTCAGAATGCCGGATTATTAGAACAAGTCTACTTGTGTTAAGATAGTACTTGAGTGGAGGCCCAATATCCATCTGCAAACTTAATTCTTAACAAATAGATATGAGTACATCGTTCTATTCACCTCTCATTATATATATATTTACATGTGTACAAGCCTGTATTTAGGCCTCTATAAATGTCCTTTGCCTCCTGATTCCTCCCTCTATTTCCTTTTTACTTTCCTCTTGTCCCACCATCATGTTTGCCCTTCATTTGGGGTTAGTAATTCCTTGCAACATTGCCCTTGATTGAGCCCCACTAGGCATCCTACTACCTTCCTTCCATTAATTTTAGTTCACTTGTTGTTCCCTTGCCCCTGGGTTGGTCCACCTACATTCCTTTCTCCCACCTCCCCTTCTCCCATATCCCCCCGGAACCATTGGTCCCATTCTTTTCATCTCTGAATTATTTATCCTGCTTACCTTATTAGATAGACATGCATATACATTACTAAGTGCAAAAACCAGGCAAAGCCAAATAAAGCAACAAAGGAAGTAAAAACCAACAAAGCAATAGCAACAATAGCAGAAAGCAAGAACAAAATAACAATAACAAAAAGAAAGCTACTGACAAAAATGGAAAAGCTTATAAATAGTTCATGGTGTGTTTTTTGGCCTTTATAAGTGTTTTCCAGTTGAGTCTGATGGGGTGCCACACTCTGTCTCCCAAGTCTATTTTTGGTATTCCCTGGGGGTTTCATCAAGTCTGATCCCCCTGCTGCTCTGCTGCATGCCCTTAGTGCCTCACCCCAGCATGATGGGGCCAGACAGTGCACTATTTCCCCACTGTGTCTACAGTGCTGTCCCCTGTAGTGCCATGGTTCAGTGAGCAATGCCATGTCCCATGTTGGGGCCAGCCCTATGGTTCTCCCCGGTTGTCTGCTCCGAGCAGGAACATTGTCCTTGGGGCTTGGTGGCCCAGGATGTCCTCTCCTCCCTTTCCATCCCTTTCCATTTCTCTCATGTGCTCTAATCTGATATGCCTCTCTCCCCAAGTTGTAGCCCCAGTGCTGTCTCCTGAAGTGCATTTTTCTCAAGGGCGAGGGGTGTCCACATAGTTGACCCTGTAGACCTCTCTATTAGCTCCCTGGTTCATGCTGGTATGTTGTATTCACATCTTGGTGCATCAGGTTGAAGCCTGGTCTCTCTCCTTCTGTGGAGATAAATTCAATACCCTCCCCTTGGATGGGCTAGTGCCTTGATCCCCCTCTACCCATGTCTTTTATTTTTCTCGTTCTTCCCCCCTCTTATTTAGTTGGCTGCCGTATTTATCTTTGGATTGGGTTTGGCCCCTGCCATAGGTGCTGGACCTCACACCAGGGATGTACATGAGTCCACTGAGACAAGCTTAAAAACAAACAAAAACCAAAAATGGGTCATAGGGGAAAAGCTTCCAGATTTTTAAAAGCTATGTATTTAATTTTTTTACAAAGCAAACTTATTACCTTCAAAATATTCTCTATTTCACTTAACACATTTGTCAAACCTGCAAATCCATTCTTTAAAACATTTTACAAACTTATCTGTTTGGATGGCTGACAGCACCACCCTCTTTTTTAAAAATCTCTTCTGCATCACCAAATTGCCATCTTTCATGTCCCTCCACATTAGCGGAAACAAAAAGAAGTTGCATGGAGCAAGGCCAGGTGATTAAGGTTCTGGGAGCAAGAGAGGCATGCCTTTTTTTGCCCAAAACTGGTGCACTGCAATGGCTGCATGAGTAGTTTCATGGTCATTGTGGTAAAACCAGCCTCCCATCTTCCACAAAATTGGGCCTTTTTGCTGCACAATGTTATACACTCTTTTCAGAACCTCTGAATAGTAAGGTTGATTGACCATCAGATCTAGTGGAACAAATTCCAAGTGCACTATGAGTCGACATTTTCATCCATTCTGGAAGTCGATGGACTTCCTAAACGAGGTTTTTTATCAATCAACATTTCAACATTTTTGAAATGAGAAGACCACTCATACACTTGAGTTTTTCACATAGCACAATTCTTGTAAGCTGTGTTCAGTATCTGTGGTAGTTACATAATCTGCTGTCAATTTGAGACTTAAAAGTGAAGGGGTGGAGTTTAGCCTGTCAATCAGGTTGCAGCTTGATTACCTCAATTTGGAGGTGCTATGGATATAAAATAGTTTACTGCAGGCAGAATACAGAGAGACTCACTCCCTGTGCAACACTACTGACAACAAGCCTGATGGAGTTATGCTGATGCAGCCTGAGCTCTGGAGCCAGAGGAGCCATGTCAAGACCATTGCCAGTGCTGAGATCCTTATACCACCACTGGATCCACAAAACGTTCCACCCACTGGCCCGTGATTTTCCTGCATTCGGTGTCATTGCATGTGTTTTGTGAGTCTGAAGAGGAATTTATAGATTGGTATCGGATATATGGGCTTATCTGAGACGTATGGACTTGATCTGGTCTGGATTACGATGCTATCTGAATATACAATTGCTCTTTTATATAAAACTTTCTTATACACATATTAGTGTCTATGAATTTTGTTTCTCTAATCTACTCAGACTAACACAGTATCACAACAGTTTGTGCGGCATATTTCTGGAGCAGAAATAAAAATTTCAAAGCTGCAAGCTGGTTTCTTAAATCAGCCATCACAAAAAACAAGGTTTGAGGGAAAGTGCTTTTATGACAAAATTCACTGTGCCCAGAGAGAAGGAGAAGCCACTGGGTACACTAACTCAGAGTGAGTTGCTCAACAAAATGTGTACTCAGAAAGCTCTAATCTACCCAGTGTAAGTCCATTTTTTTAGGGTGGGGGCACCCTTCATATCACAGCAACTAACCACAATATATGATTGAAGATCACATGGAATACATTTCAAAACTAGTTTTTAATATCATATTTGCAATAGTTGAGATCAAATTAGAGCGAAGTTGATGCACTGTATGAATAAGGCTAGCTACTACTTGCCAAGTGAGTGTATTCAGTTAACTACTTATAAGCTTATAGCTACTAGAAAGGAAGTACTATGCTTACTCATCATCCCCAGGATAATGTTTTTTCTGCGAAATGAATGACTCTTTTTCATTCTCAAGGAATGGGAGCCATACAAATGGGACAGGTTCTCAGTTTCAGCTTAGTGGAAGATAAGTTCTATGTAGGAAGAACTTTACCTTTCAAAGATGTCATTGAAGAGCATCATATTTAATCACCTTGAGATTCCTGCCATCCTGTGTAAATTAGAGAAAGAGAACTCACTTCCGTGTATTTGCATGTGCATAGTTAAAGGTGTTATATAAAACATCCACGGTTATAGAACATTTGTTAGCTTAGGTTAGGATGTTCAGAAGAGATTATAGGAGGGGACAGATTAGTACGATTTTTACAAATTTTGTATTTCCTCACTGGCTGTAATGCACAATCAGTATTTTTATTGGTTAAATTTTCAGAACAAATGTTTACTGAACTTACTTGTACTGAAAAAGCGAAATAATTTCCCTAAAATTATAATAAGGGGGTATGTTAGTCTGTGTCGACTAGAAAAACAAATTCATAGACACTCATATGTGTATAACAAAGAGCTTTATATAAAGGCTAATTGTACATGAAGAAAACATTCCAGCCCAGGCCAGATCAAGTCTATAAGTCCAATATTAGCCCACATGGCCGATATCAATCTATAATAAAGTCCTCTTCAGACTCATGAAATACATGCAATGACACCAAATGCAGGACGATCACAGGCCAGTAGGTGGGAAGTCTTGTTGAGCCAGTGGTGTAAGCATCTCAGCACTGGCTTCTTCAGCTCAGGGTACGAGTGTGGGTCCATGTGTCTTGTCAGCTGCACTGTCTCCCAGGGAGTGAGAGAATGTCTCCTGCCTCCAAGGAGGAATATAGGAGTTCCCAGAAGCCTCAGGAGAAGGTCATCGCCACAGAGAATCCTCATTGGCTATGACCTGATTGACAGGCTAAACTCCATCCCATCACTCTTAGTCCTCTCAAATTGACAAACAATTATATAACTACCACAGGGGGTAAGTTTTTCATTAAGCTTAATATGGATTAAGAAGTACAGGATGTTGAAAATGGGGCTCACAACCACAAAGTCATATGTGTGGCTTTAATATTGTCTGTATGGTTCAGGTTTTAGTATTTACTGAGAATCCCCAAACCACAAAAGTAATTGCCCACACCTTCTTAACAGGTGAAAATATACTGGGCATATTTTATTTGCAAGATCATATGAATACACCACTAATATCAAATGGCCTTTTTACTGATGGCTTTTCTTCTTTATTAAAGATAGAGGGATACTCATGTAAAACTAAAGCAAGCTAAAACTAAAATATCTTGTTTAGACCTAAAGATGCTTCCTTTCCAGACTCAATTTGGAACAGATTTCCTCCTCTGCCACATGGGAACCCATATTATCACAAATCTTAAAGTTAGAGAAAACTGTAAGAATCATTGTGATGCGAGCTCCTCCTTTCATTAAAAAAAAATGATAATTGAACCTATAGGTATTAAGGGACTATCTCAAAGTCACTAAACTAATAAATAGATGGCCAGTTGAACAGCTTTGTTTTCCTTTTTGTTGTTGAAGTACCATCAATTCAGTTCTGATTCTTAGTAATCCTGTGCACAAAGGAACACTGCCTGATCCCGCAACATCTTCACAGCTGCTCTTAAGTTTGAGATCCTTGGTGCAGTCACTGTGTCAATCTCTCTCATTTTCCTTTATGTCCTCCAAATTCTTCTTTTGCCAACTTTGCAGCCAGTAGAAGTACCGGGATATCAAATAGGAGAGTCCTTTAACTTTTCTGTAGGAGCCCTGGTGGCATAGTGAGCCATGTCTTGGGCTGCTAACTTTAAGGTTGGCAATTCCAAATGTTTGAACATGCCAATTCCGCCATGAGAGAAGTATGATTTGTCTACTCCCATAAAAACTTACAGCCTCAGAAACCCAGTTCTATTCTGTCCTATAAGGTTGCTATGAGCCAGAATAGACTTAACGGCCATGGGTTTAATATTTCTTAAAACAATGTAAGACAAAAAGGACAAATGTGACTTTGGGAGTTATTTTTTCATGCAAGCTTATGTATTGTGGGATAATAAAATAGCACCTTATAGGAATATCTATCGCTGTAAGCAGATGAATGTACATGACTGTGAAACAGTAAAAGTAAACATGTGTTTCTTCATAGGACATTAATTTGTGCAAAATTGTGTAGTTATAATAGTCACTGAGATGTATGAATGCACTCTGTAACTGAAGATAAATTCAAAGTCATAACAAAATAATGGCATAATAGGAATGAATCTGGTTGGAACTGCTCTGCAATTGATAAAATAACAGGATAATCATCAGCTATATTTGGCTTCCATTGTCATTTGTGATCTCATATCCAATTTTAATAACTGTAAATTTTGAGCATTTTGAGAAATACTATAGCATATGCAAAAATTTAAACCTAGAGTATTAAAAAAAGAAGAGTAGTGGGAATTTTCAGAATAGATGGGACATTAAAATTCTGATATTGCTTATTTATGACAAAATATAATTATAATATATATATATGATGAGAAAGTGGCATTAATAATTCATTCTCATGATGAAGGTGATCTGTGAAAACAAAATAAAACGTGAATATGAATCATTTTCTATTACAGTTTTTATAAAGTGTATGATAAGCAGCATCCCAAGTGTTAAGTGTTAAATTAATCTTAGAAATAATCTGAGTAGTAGCTTAATTCATTAAAAACCATTCAGCATAGAGAATCTAATGTGGTCAGTCATAGCAGCATTATAAGTAATTTCCAAGAACCACAAGGCTTCTGTATTTTATTGTTTTATTTTATTTCATTTTTAAATAGTTAGCAAATTACCACCCTCTGACATGTACTGAGCACCGAGTCATTTCTTGTCATAAATTATATCTTGAATTTACCTTGAAATGGAGAATAACAAAAACATCTTCCATTATTAAATTCCAGTTATGAGACAATTGTTTGAATGGCATGATGCATTATTTACTTCTCACAACAACCCCGTGACACAGTTATCATTTTTCTTATTTGGTAGATGAAGAACTAAAGCTGAGAGAAGGAAAATAAATTTCCTAAATTCATGCATTTCCTGAGAAATTGGGCCAGGATTTGATCCTCAATTTGTCAAAGCCTTAAGACAAAGTCTACATGCTTTTCATTGTATTAAATTACTCAAGAAAATCAAGTTATCTTGAATTAAACACTGGGCTGTTTTCCAAAGTCGAAGATTTTCTCTGATTTAGACTTTACCATAAGAAATTATGAAGACGTTTACCAAATTTCTTGTGTCTTATCCTGTGGCCTACAGTTCTCATTCCCATGGTTTTGAATTTTCCTTATTTTCCCAAGGAGCAGTTCTATCCTGTCCTGCAGTTGCTAGGGGTTTGCTTTGACTAGATGGCAATGATTTTTAAATTTGTGTTTCCATTATTGTTCCCTAGAGCACCTTGACTCAATTTCACTGGATAATTCTTCGGTATAGTAAGGAGCTACAGTAGTGTAAGATTATTTTCAAAATTTCCCTTCTATCAAAATATTTTCTTTTCAAATTCCATGCCCCTGACTTTTTTTATCATTGCTTTTTTCACTCATTTGTCCTCACCTTCGGGGAGAAGAAAGTTGCACTGCAGTGGAACTTCAAAGAGGAATTTCTTCCTTTTTTTTTCACACTAATCAATATTAGTTTTGCTTCCACATCCCCAGTCTCACATTACTATAATTTCTGGAGACTTCATCAAAATACCTTTTGTATAGATTTTAGATAATTAGAATCTATTCAAGCTTTTTATCAATCTATATGTCAAAAGTTGATAACATGTCCAAAATCTGGGAGGTAAACTCTCAATGTCTTCACTTGCAGGAAATGTTCTAATTGTCCTTCCTCTGAGATCCTTCTGTTTGTTTTTCTGACAGTACATGAGCCTTTCAATATTCTTTACCTTCACCACACCTCAAAGGCATTCATTCGTCTTCAGCCTTGCTTACTCATTACCCAGTGTGACAGTTAAGGTTTATTTTGCCAACCTGTCTGATAAACACATGGGCGATTAATTGAAGGGCGGAGAGATACTAAATGGCTCCGGTGAGCCTCTCCTTTCTTGTTCTCTGGTCTCTTGTTCTCTGATGTTCAGACCAGTGTGCGGCTGCCTCAGCTGGCAAGGCTCATTTCCTGCAAGACATCCCTGAGGGAAAGCCACATGGACGTACCTGGATGCAGCCGTGGGTGTTGGAGCAGCCGTGTGGAGACCCCTGCCAGGGCTGAGATGCTTACACGCTCACTGATTCGGCTTTCCTCCTAAATTTGGTGTCACTGGGTGTGTTTTGCGAGTTTGAGGAGGACTTTGTAGATCAGTGTCAGACGTATGGGCTAATGTCGGACTTACAGATTTGAACAGGACTGGGCTGGGATGCTTTATTAATGTACACTTACCTTTTATATAAAACTCTCTCTTATATACATATGAGTTTCTGTGGGTTTGTTTCTCTAGTCTACCCAGGCTAATACACCCAATTTTGCCTTACATATGACGAGATTGAAAATACCACGACTTGGGTCAGATCCATCTCACTTCTCAAGGGGATATCTTTACTTTTCAACACTTTAAAGATATTTTTGCAGTAGATTTATTCAGTGCAGTATGTGGTTTGATTTCTTGAGTTTTGCTTTCCAAGTTGAATGTGAAACCAAGTAAGATGAAATCTTTGACGACTTCAATATTTTCTCCATTTATCATAATGTGACTTATTGGTCAACTGCCGGGGAAAGGAGAGCCCCCAACAAATCATCACTGGTCCTGTAGGTGCATAATAAGTAAAGATTATAGTGAAGTCATAGAGAACATGAGAGCTGGAAGAGAGATTGAAGTAATGGAGTCAGACACAATTCATGGTAACATGCTCACCTCAGTCCCGCTTGGTGGTCCTCATGGGGAGATCCCTAGAGCGAGAGCAGGAGGACCCAACTTTATTGCTAGCCAAGGGTTATAACTCCTTAGGGGGGCATGATTACAGGTAACCACACATCACAGGAAGTGGCAGTACAATAGGTATACACATCATAGGAAGGGGATGTACGATAGGCATAAGTGTGACGGGAAGGGGATGAGCTAGGGGTGTGCACATAGGAATGGGAAGGTCTAGGGGTATGCATGTGATAAGATGGGTGGACCCTAGATTCATGATGGCAGCCTAACCTTGGTCATCCTTGGGTGTGTTTGATCCCTCTGGGGTCTCCTACAAGGAAATAGTCAACTACGATCCTTAACAGAAGGGAGTGGGTCCTACTTGTTGTGGGATAAACAGTGGTGTCTGCTTGCTCTGGATGGCTGATAAACCTTAGGGAGAATAACCCCTGATCTACTTCTGTTGACCTTCAAGTGTATAGTCATTTGCAAGCAACTAAGTTTGGCATATATTTAGGGGAGACAACTTGGGAGAAATCCTTCTGTTTCCCACAGTCAAGTGGGGGGATTTTTGCTGTCTTCACATTGAGGTATAATTAAGGTGACCAGATTTTAACATTGGTAAAGCGGGACACCAGCAGGGCACCATTGATAAAACTCATATCCTGGCAAAATAGCCACATGGCAGCTGAAAACTGTATACCCTAGCTTGTCGTGCATTCTTTCCAAAAATTGGGACTTTTTCAAAATGCCACGGGACACAGGAAAAATTGTTAAAAATCAGTACTGTCCTTCTAAAAGCGGGACATCTGGTCACCTTGTATAAACCATATTGAAGGCTTCAGTTTTTTGTTTCTTTTTTTTATCTGCACCAGTAGTGCTTCAAGTCCTCTTGGCTTTCGGTAAGCCAGGTTGTATCATTTGGATATTCAAGTTTGTTAATTACTATGAAGTTCATTCTCTGGCACATCCACCACAACCAGTCATTTGTCAGTTTTCATATTATGGTGGCTTGCATAGTACTGTGATGCTGGAAGCAATGCCACCTGTATTTTAAATTCCAGGAGGGTCCCACATGGTGGATAGACTTCGCCAAATCTTCCAGACTAAGACAGACTAGGGAGATTGATGCGATCTTGCAAACATTGACCAGTGAAAGCCTCATGAATAGCTATAGAACATTGTCAGGTATATTTAATACACATACAGCTGATGACTATCGCTGTTAAGATGCAAATACAGCAAACTCCCTGAAAGGCAACCAAACACGTACCAATTTTATTTTATTATAATTATGCTCTCAACTGAAATAACAGGCCTTTGGTATTGCTCGGTCTCATTGAACTGTCAGTATGTATTGGCTCTGCTCCTTCTCACTGTTAAATGTTTACTTGATACACTTTATTACCCTGCAGTAAGTCTAGGACTATTGGTTGTCAGTTGCTGGCCTCATGCCAGTATACCAACCATCACCAGTATCTGAAAACATTTAGCAGATTTGCATAGTGAAATCCTAAGAAAATTTTAGAAATTGTTATGAAATTAATTATGTTCTCCCTCCTAGAAACATGTATTGATGTCTTAGACCCTTTGCCTTTGATGCAATTCTGTCTGGAAGCACAAGTAGTCCTAGTCTTACAATGTATTAAAGTTATAATTATGACAAATTGCACGTTAAGACCATTAAAGTATCTGGAATATTATACTTTTGGGGAGAATGTTGTAAAATTGCCTGCTAACTTATGTGGAAACAATGATGGTTTATCTAAATATGCTCTAAGTATTAATGAAGATGATGTGATGTGATGGAAGAGATAAATGGAAGGATCATCCATAAGACAAAAACACTGAATTTAGAGCTTGATGTCACAAAAATGTAATAGCACATACAGCATGAAAAGGGGAAATTGACAGACCAGGACTAAATGGATTTTGAGAGGGAAAAGGAGAGAAGTTGTCAAAAATTATTGTGAAAGGATTAGTAGTTTTTTTGTTTTGCTTGTTTTTCTAAATTCAACCAGATGCTTCTAACAGAGATCCACAGGCTGATTACTTTGTTAGTGGTTAAGCAGATTTGGATGTAGATATGTTATTTCAAAAAAATGAAGAAAAAAATAAAAGCACATCTCACCCTCATTTTCTGACTAGGGATGTCATTCTACTTCCTGTAAACAATTCAGATGATCCTGAACCTTCCACAAGCAGCATTATTAACACAATTGACAAAATGCCAATATCATTCAATTCTTCTCCATTGTCAAAGTACATTTTCAATGATTTGTGGATTTTTTTCCTTATGTAAAAGAGAACTTCCAAATAGTCATGAAAAAAATCATTATCTTTCAATTCCTTTTCCCCACAAATGTCTGAATCCTTCTTATATGTATATATACGAGAAGGTACCCCTCAAAAACGGTTTTTTTTCAAAGCTATGTATTCAAAATTTTTTACAAAACAATCTTATCACCTTCAAAGTACTCTCCATTACACTTAATACATTTGTCAAATCTACAATTCCATTCTTGGAAACATTTTTCAAATTCATCTGTTTGGAAGGCTGACAACAACTCCCTCTTTTTTTCTCTTCACTTCTTTTGTATCATCAAATCACTGTCCTTTCATTTCCCTCTTCATTCACAGAAACAAAAAGAAGTCTCATGGAGGGAGGCCGGCTGAGTAAAGTGCATGGGACAAGAGAGGCAAGTTGGCGGTTTTTGCCACAAACTGGCATACTGAGATGGCTGTATGAGCAGGTGCATCGTCATGGTGGCAAAACTAGTTTACTAATTGTCTGCCACAATTCAAGCCTTTTTTTGTGACAAAGGAAAATTTCAGAACCTCTAAATTACGGAAACGTTTCAGAACCTCTAAATAAAAAGCTTGATTAACAGGTTGACCTGGTAGAACGTACTCCAAATGCATTATCCCCTTCACATAAAAAAAAGAAGGAAAGAAAGAAAAAATGAGCATAGCCTTGATCTTTGATTTCACTTGACGAGCATTTGGGGGCAAGTAGCTTGCGTGATGTTTGCTTGCAGGGTCTTAAGAATAGCACCATGTCTCCTCACCAATAATGATGGTAGAGAAAAAAATGTCCAGGTCCCTTCAGAGTTGCTCTTTCAAAGAATCGCACGTTTCCACTAGATGCACATTTTCCTCGTTAAGCAGAATCCGGAGGCACAAATGTTGCAGTGACCCTTCTCATTCCCAAATCTTCGGATCGTATTCACTGAACTGAGCTCCAGGCTAGTCCAGACAACTCCCCATCTCTTCACGGGCCTTCGTTGGGCTTTGAGCACAGGTGCACGAATTTTGTTGGCATTTTCATTCGTTCAGGAAGTTGATGGACGTCTAGAATGAGGTTTGTCATCAATCAATATTTCACCTTTTTTGAAACAAGGAAACCACTCGTACACTTGAGTTTTTTCCCATAGTGCCGTCCTTGTAAACTGTGTTCAACATCACAATAGTTTCTGCGCCCTTTTTCCTCAGCAGGAAACAAAATTTCACAGCTGCACACTGTTCTCTTAAAGCAGCCAGAACAAAAAAAACGAGGTTTGAGAGAAACTTCTTTTACGAAAAAATTCACTGTGCCCAGAGACAACGTTCCCAAGTTGGAGCACTCCCTCATAAGTATATATTAAAATATATCTGTAACTTTAGAAGTCATGTTTCCAATCCTAAAAGACAAACAAAGTAATGTCTCCAATCCCAAAAGACAAAGATGCTGGTAATAAAAGGCAATAATACACCTACACTTTGCCAATTGACATGATTATTCTCCAAAGAACAGGTTGCTATGCAAAAAGCAGTATTATACAAAAATGGAAGATAGTCATATAAGATCACAACATGATTATATCATTACATAATTTCCAAATTACATCACTCTCAAATCACATTATGACACAACTGCCAAATCACTGAGAATCATGTCCGAAGTTGTCACATAATTTTAAGTATCATAGTGAGAATTACTCTCACCTCACACCTCAGCATTAGTTATGATCAGACAAACCCCATTACTGATCAAAGCAGCCAGATTATTTACTGTTGTTTTGAATGTGAAATGTCAGATATTGAAGTATAAGTGAGAACTAGGTATATTATTATATTTAAATGAATGGTGAAATTTTAAGTTTCTTAAAATCATTTTATCCTAACAATGGAGGGTTTTTTATGTTATTTTATTGGGGGCTCTTACAGCTCTTATAGCAATCCATTCATCAATTGTGACAAGCACATTTGTACATATATTGCCATCATTATTTTCAAATCATTTTCTTTCTACCTTAGCCCTCGGTATCAGCCTTTCTTTTCCCCCTCATGCCCCCACCTACACACCCTTGTGAACACTTGATAAATTATAAATTATTATTATTGTCATATCTTATACCATCCGCTGACTTCCTTCACTCACTTTTCTGTTGTTTGTTCTCCAGGCGGGGTGTGTGTGTAATGTGTCAATCATTGGGATCAGTTCCCCCTTTTCCTCCTTCTTCCCCCAAGTTTCCCCTACCCTCATGATATTGCTACTCCCATTATTGTTCCTGAGAGCTTTACCTGTCTTGGATTCTGCGTGTCAAGATCTCTTATCTGTACCAGTGTACATGCTCCAGTCTAGCCAGATTTGTAAGGTAGAACTGGGGTCATGATAGTGGGGGGCGTGGGGAGGAGAGCTGGGAGGAAGCATCAAAGAACTAGAGGGATTTTTTTATGTTTTGTTGGTGCTGGCTGGCTCATCCCTTCCTTGTGACTCTTCTACAGTTTCCTTCTATGAGGAGATGTACAATTATCTACAGATGGACTGGGGTCTCCATTCTTGGGTCCCCCTTGTTTGCATCGATATGATTGCTTGTTTTGGGTCTTCTGATGGCACTTTATGATTACATAGGCTGGTGTGCTTCTTCCATGGGGTCTTTGTTTCGGCCTCTTTAACTTCAACCCTTTAAGGCTCCAGTCACTATATCTTCTAATAGCAGGGCATCATCAGCTTTTTTTCACCACATTTGCTTATGTACCCACTTAGATTTCAGCAATCATGTCAGGAAGGTGAGCATCACAGAATGCTAGGTTATTAGAACAAAGGGTTCTTGCATTGAGGGAGGACTTGGATAGAGGCCCAGCATTGGGGAAATTTTGTTCAATTGTGAAAGCAAAACTGTTGAAGATTAAGTCTGAAATACTAGGAATATCCTGTACAACATAAAAGCGATAAGTATAACTAACTGTATGTGCAGGCTTATTTTCCCACTGTGCTATAAGACACTTAGGGAGAGTAGGGAAAGCATCTTGTCAAAGGTATTAATTAAGTAAGGGAATTATAGTGTGAACACCAGCTGTCTAGCTTTTAGTTAAGAGCAGCTAAGAAGAAGTCCTATGTTCATCTCAATCAGGTCATTTTAATGCTTTTGAATTTCTTTTTAAATACCATGGTCAAAACTGTAGATTGCTACACTTCTAAGAAACACCAGTTTATGGACAAAGATCTGTTTGAACCACCAACCAAGAGGTACTAAACAGTTTCCTAGAACTACTAAACAAAGATGATTATCTGTAATTCCACATTGTCTATTCTATGATTCGTAGCCTTGCTTAAGGTATGAAGTAGAATTTGTTATTGTTACCATCAAAGTATTGTTCACCCTGACCCAGAGTCTTCTTTAGAACATGCTGGTCCTCTGAGATTGAAAAACTGTTTGGGCATTATTGAACGCAAGCAATCTATTGAAATGAATGGTAATTCTGTGATTACTATATATAAAGCCCAAAAGGACTCTGAGGAGTAAGATGGGTGATAACTTACCTCTCAGACCTTCAGCTATAAGAACCATTGATATATATGTGTGTTGTGTGTGTGTGTGTATACGCAAATGTATATATATATGTGTGTGGTGTGTGTGTGTATATTTATTAAATTTATGTGTGTGTATATATACATAAATTCTTCTGGAACAACTCTCAAAAATTCATCAAGACTAATATGCTGATCTTTTTCATTGGAAAGTGTAAAAAGGAGTTGAACTACTTCAATAATAAAATCATTAATATTTAAAATGTAAAAATAACATTCACAGAATGACTAATAGCCACTAGGCTGCAAGGTCAACTTTTGCTCCTCAAAGGCCTTCTTTTATTTCCTGTCTGTCAACAGGCCTGTCTCCTTTGATAAAGAGTGAAGAACTTCACAATGAAAACCTCTGGTGATTTTTCATTCAGTCTGAATGCTTAATTCATTCAATATGTACTTTACACAGACAGATTAAAAATTGCACTCAGTGTAGATTAAAGCTGTATGACTGCTGAAAACCCGGACTATTAATATCCTTTCACCCAGGTTTCTAAAATGTAAGCTACTTAATTATGGAATATTAATTTTATTCAATACTGTGATTTATGTACTTAAGGAGAGTCTCAGGGGCTATCAGGAAGCTCACACTGGGGTGATAAGAGGGGAGATAGTCCAGAGAACCTTGATAAAGTAACTTACGAGTGTTCAATCCTGGAATTTTTTAAAAGAGAGAGTATGTATATGTGTGCAATGAAATATACTAATGATTTTAGAAGGTCAGTTAAGATAGCCTGAAAGGGAATGCATGGAGGCAAGGTGCCCAACTGATAAACAAATCTCTATTAAGACTAATTTTTGTTTATCTGTTTGTTTTCCACTGATATTGCTCATCCAGTGTTTGCTTGGGAGAGTAAAAACAACTCAGCTATCCTAGCCCCAATACATTTAAACAAAAATTAGTGAGCTAGTGATGATCATAATAAAGGTTGAGAAGCTAGTTTTGGTAGTCCATGTCAAATGTTGGTAAGCCACTTCAATAAATCCCTTTATTTGGAAAAATATAAATACTAAACTTGAGCTTAGGAAATTACCTGAAAATTCAGTAAGCTATATTCTGATTCCATTATGATCCACTAGGCTTCCTTTGTCTGATTATGCAAATAGATTGTCAGGATTTTCTTCTCAATCTGTTTTTTGAGGAAGCTATGCTTAAATCTGTACAACATAGGTGACCTTGCTAGCATCTGAAATACCATTGGCATAGCTTCCAGCATCATAATATATAAGCCAACACAGCACAGCAAAATGAGAGCTTAACTAGTATATGACAATTGCTTTTACAGGGTAATATCTAAATAAGTTGCATAGACAATAAATGTTTGGGCGTATAGGAGAGGAGAATTTTTCCCCTAGGCTAAAAGTGATAAATATACATATTGGTTTTGAGTTTTTGCTATTATGTAAAGATTAATTGTACTTTAGAGTAAGCAAAGTTGATAGGTTAAAATGGAAAATTTCAAAATAGTAACAATAGACTGTGAACATTTGCATTACAAAGGTTTATTGTATTCACAAAGGAATAATCATAGGATTCCTTTTCCCATTGTCTTCAGAATAGGATTGGATCTCCCTCTAAAGAAAAGGAAAGAAAGAAATTAATGCACATAACTTTTCAGTCGTATGACTATTATATAAAACAGAATACATGATCAGATTTCATATGCAAACTCATAGGCTCCTAACAAATCCCAAATTGATAAGAAAACAAATAAATTTGGTAATCATCTTGCCTGGTTCCCTCATTTTACAAATGAAACTACAGAAGCTCAAGAGAAGTGATTTGCCTAGAATGATACAGCTAGTTAGTATCACCCTCCTTTTATCGGTTAGCAAGACTTGTCTTTTGTCCTCAACCTCAGTTTTATTTATTTATAATATACTATACATGAGGAAACCCTGGTGGCACTGTTAAGTGTGCATTGAACTACTAACTGCTAGGTTGGAAGTTCAAATCTACCGTTAAGCTCTGCAGGAGAAAGATGAGGTTAACTACTATAAATATATGAAGCCTCAGAAACTATATATATAGATATATAGATATATATTTGCTAAGAGTCAGAATTGGCTATGGCACTGGGTGTGGTTTTTTGGTATTATACAACACACAGTTCTTTAATAAGAAGCAAGAGTAAACTTCCAGGAAAGATGTGACTTCGAAACACTAGACTGATACTCTTCAAAAAAAGACATGAAAAAACGGATATGGAGGAAAACCCGAAGCTGTGAATCTCTAAGATATGAAAATAAGCGGTCTGAATACCGGTGGAGAAAACTAAAGAGTGGATCCACACAAAGAGATCAAGAGAAACAACATCAAATTCTCAGTTGGACAAACAAGAGCCTAACAACTACTCCTGTTAGATTTCTCGGGTGAGAAATACCTCAGTTCTTGGCTTCGCACAAGAAAAAATTCATGCCAAAGCCTGCTTTGTGATCCAAGTGGGTATTTTACAAAGGACAGAAGTTCCAAGTTTTACAGTTAACTGAACACAGGACTGAAAGGCCTTTGGAGATGAACGGTAGCAGTTATTCATGGGCTTGACTCCCAAGTGCCTTTGACGGAGGCTTTGGCAGTGGAAAACAAGCCAGTAGAAAAAAAACAAAAAACTAGCACACTGGTAGAACGCTAAAGCAGCTTCTTTGTAAAACCAGGAGAAAACAAAAGGGAAGGGAGCGAGGAAGGGCGGAGCTAGTTCCCAAGGCCCAGCAGCCAGTACACTAAGCACTGCCTCCCACTTGGTTGTAGCGGTAGGTGCCATCTTGGCCAGGGTCACGTGGTCACCTGTCCCACAACAAAGATGGTGGTGGACATTGGGTGGCAATCCCTTGCCAGGGAGCGGAGAGTCACATGGTTGGGCAAATGGCAGCTGCCACATGTGGCCTAGTCAGCCAGCAGGGGGAAAGCCACTGGAACCAGAGTCCTGCAGAGACCAATATGGTTTATGTTTTTGTGCGGGGTCTTGTAGGTGGCCGGGACCCAGAGCAGAACACTGAAAATCAAAAAGGCTTTGGTACCAAAATCCCCCACATGGCAGGCTGCAGTGTTTCCATACCATCTCAGGAAGCACAGCTGGGGAGAACATGCAGGTCCCCAGAAGCACAGAGAGGCAGATCCACAGCCTCTTATATAAATAGGAAGCTCAGATAGAAAGACAGACACGAGGGGACAGGACTCTCCCAATACATTACCCGTGATCCCATAGTTAGGCCCGGCAGCATCCACAGCGGGAATGTTCCCGGCTGGCTTCCTTTCCGCAACTCCCACCTAACTGCTTTTTCCTCATCCTCCCAAGGGTGATGAGATGAGAGTGCGGAAGGTGCCCCAAAAAGTCAGTGAGGCTGGAATGGCTGCCGCTCCAGGGAAATATCCAAAGCCTAGTAATTTGAGAGATGCAAATCGAAACACTGAGAGGCCATCTCATGTCGGTACTAATCGCAAAGTAAAAACAAAACAAAAAGAAAAAGAAAATAAGAAATGCTGGAAATGTTGGAGGTAAGGAGAGATTGGACCTCATACACTGATGATGGGACTGGACAACTTTACAGCTCCTGTAGCAAGTGGTATGGTGCTTCCTCACTTAACTGGGAAAATGCCATATGATCCTTCCTTCTGTCTACTTGGTGTACGAGGTGGTAGCCCCTGCCCCCCTCCCCCCAATATATGGATTAAAACCTCCACTTGGTGGAGCTTTCATAGTAGGAATGTTTCCTGCTAGGCAAGCCTCAAGCATTCAACTGGAGTTAGTGCATCCCGTGCACTGGTTCCCTCTGGGCACGAGTTTTTCATAAAAGCAGTTTCATTCAAACCTCGTTTTTTTATTTGTTTGTTTTTTGTTTTTGTGATGACTGATTTAAGATAACAGCATGCAGCTTTGAAATTTTGTGTCCTGCTCAGGAATAAAATGTCACAGAAACTGTTGTGATGTTAAACACAGCTTACAAGGCCAGTGCTATGGGAGTAACTCAAGTGCATGAGTGGTTTCCGTGTTCCAAATATGTGCAATGTCGATTTATGACAAACCTCATTCAGGATGTCCTTCAACGTCCTGAATGGATGAAAATGTCAACTTTTATAGTGCATTTGGAGTTTGTTCCATCAGGTCAGACTGCTCATCAAGCTTTCTATTTAGAGGTTGTGAAAAGATAGCATAAGAGTGTGCAACAAAAAAGGCCTGATGTTTGGCAGATGGGGGACTGGTTTTGCCACCATGACAATGCACCTTCTCAAGCAGCCATCTCGATGCGCCAGTGTTTGGCAAACAACAGTATGCCCCTCTTGCACCACGTACCTTACTAACCTGATTTCACTCCATGAGACTTTTTTGTTTCTCCAAACGAAGAGGGACATGAAAGGACAATGATTTGACGATGTCGAAGAGGTGAAGAAAAAAAAAGAGGGAGATGCTATCAGCCGTCCAAACAGATGAGTTTAAAAAATGTTTCCAAGAATTGAATAACAGATTAGACAAATGTATTAAATGTAACAGAGAATAGTTTGAAGGTGATAGAGTTGTTTTGTAAAAAAAAAAATATTTACATAGCTTTGAAAAAAATTCCGTTTTGGGGGGGATGCACCTTCATATACTCTAAGTAAATAAAGAACATAGGATGAACAGATATAGACACACTCACGCTCATCATAACACTATTCATAATAGCAAGAAGATGAAAACTGAAATGTCCATCAATGGAAGAATAGATAAATAATAAACTTTAGTACATACACACTGTGTTAGTCTGGGTTGACTGGAGAAACAAATACAGAGACACTCATGTGTATCAAAAAGAGCTCCATATATAGAGAAAATATATATTAAAAAATACATCCCATCTCAGTCCAGATCAAGCCCAAAAGTCAGATATTAGCCCATATGTTGATACTAGTCCATAAATTCCTCTTTGGGCTCATGCAGCCATGCAATGACGTCAAATGCATGAAGATCACAGGCCAGTGGGTGGAAAATCTTGTGGATCCAGTGGTGGTGGAAGCATCTTAGAGCTGGTGTGGGTTTCCATGTGGCTCCTCCAGCTCCTGGGCTCTGGCTCCATCAGCCTAGCTCCATGTGGCTTGTCAACAGGAATGTCAAGCACAGAGTGTGAGTCTAACCTCAAGTGAGCTATTTATCTCCATAGCACCTCCAAATGAGGTCATCCAAGTGTGACCTAATTCACAGGCTAAACTCCACCCCTTCGCTCTTAATAGTTTCAAGTTGACACTAGATTGTATAACTACCACACACAGAGTGTAATACTATGCATCGTTAAAGGATACTGATAAAAATGTGAAACACCTCATGACACAGGTAGATTTTGAGGACATTCTGAATGAAGTTAATCAGTCACAAAAAGAGAAAACAGTGATTGAGACCCCTGCTATTAAAAAAAAATCAAGATTTTCTTACTAAAAGAAGCAGACTTCCATGTTTACCAGGGTTGAGAGGGAAAGAAAAGGAGGGGGAAGCAATAAGCTATAAAGGCATGTGTTTACCGTGGTGAAGAAGAAGATACTCTCCTACAAGAGGAAGAAAGGAGAAAATGACAAGACAGGTAAAGTTATTACGAGTTGGAAAAGTTGTTTAAATTGTACAATATAAAAGTGATTATCCTAATTCACACAAAAATGTTTAAGAAGTTATTATAGGTAAATTATAGGCAACATATTCTTCCTTCTCTTTTATTATAATAAAAGGAAATATGTGACCCTGAAAAGAAGACTAGGAAGTATCCTGTATTAATTAGCCTGATTATCTCTATCACAACAATTATGATTGTATTGTAAGACTTAACCCCTATATCTGTGGTCATAACCACCTTTGGGAATTGGTATTCTTTGTTAATGAGGCAGTATTAGTGTAGAGTGTGCCTTGAGTGAATCTTTTGTGAGATATGAAAAGAGAAGATTAAAGAAGCAGAGATGGTGGAAGATAGATACCATACCTTATGATGAGCATCATGGAACAGAATAGAGGCTGAAGAGACAAGCACCTTCCCTGGAGGAAACAGAGGGAGAAAACCCTCCCCTCGTGCTGTCACCCTGATTTCAGATTTCTAGCCTGCTAAACTGTGAAAACAAAATTCTCTTTGTTAAAGTCGCCCCACTTGTGGTATTTCTATTATAGCAGCACTAGATAACTAAGACAACTTGCAAAAGGTTAAATGTGAAGTTCTCTGTTTCTGCTACTGGTTTGTTTGAAGTATAATCTGAACAAGTAATAAGAAACGTCTGAAAATAAGAGATAAAGTCCCAGGAAGAATTTTCATGTGCACAATCATAGATGAAGTATAAGCATTTTCTCTCTGAGATTGCAGTGGATCTAATAGCCTGTAGCCTATGCGATCAGAATTTCTGTCAAAGTAATACTGCTCCTTATCTTTAGGGGTGTTTGACTCATACCATGTATATTTTGGTCTGGTTCATTAAACATATAATTTATTGGTTATTAAAATTCCCTGATGTATTTTTATAATTACAGAAAGGTTTTTAAAGTGATTTATGCTGTGTGTGTGTGTGTGTGTGTGTGTGTGTGTGTGTGTGTGTGTGTAAATTGATACAGGTCATAAAGACAAGAGCTTTAATTTGTTTTCAAATAGTACTTCTTTACTATCAGAACTGGTTATAGCTTTCAAACCCTAATCACAGTGAAACTTGATTAAATCTGGCAGTTGTATTGGTTTGGATGTAAAAATCTTCTTTCATAAAATCCATTGCTTTATATCTTGTGTACTACTCTTTTAGCCTTTGGTCACAGTATACACATAAAAATGGACAAATCAGGAAAAAGAAATTTGGAGACCTGCATGAAGTTATCTATTTCAGGCTTTATTTCCCCAAAAGTCAATTATAGCAGTAGAGTAGACAAGACAGAAAACAAATGACAAATCAAAGGACGGGCAAAATGAAATGAAAATGAAGGACAAACATGATAAGATATTTGCAAGGAACATCTCTTTGATGCTTTATCTAGTGATCATAAACAAAAATCCAAGTACAAGGGTTATGGTTCTGGATCATCAAAACTTGTCTTGACTTGTAGTAGCTGCCTGAACCTCCCCAAACACCAATGTTTTCTTTTTCTAACTAGAATATTTCTCACTATAAAATATAGTACTCTCATCTCAGAAAAAGGTCAAGTATGGATGAAAATTGCTTGTAGTACTAATGGTTTTTTCAATCACATTTCTCCTTTGAACACATATAGCTTCTTTCATTCTGGAATGTCCCTTGCTTGTTTTTAGCGTCTCTCTTGCCTGCAATGCTGGAGCTAAGTATATAGTGATTCTAAGGCAAACAAATGGCTTGTCATTTCAGAGCCATTAATTTCAGGAAATAAGAATTTGCTGGGTTTTAAGTGTTGTATAATTAAATTCACCATGTATACTTTTACTTCAAAAATATTTTGTAGAGAAATTTTAATATCACTTAGGCTCCATTATCATAAAGAAATGCTAAACAGTGTTCTTAAGAGCTGCAAATTTTGCTACTTCACCTTCTACAGCCATAAACTCATTCACCCTATCCATTCTAATGGGACTGGATTAATGAAGCTTTCAAAGTACAACATTTGGTGAAAATTACAGAAGTACCTGCAGGACTAGTTAACTACAAATTCACTAGAAAATGAGGTTGTGATTTTGGCTGTTGACTAGCATATATGTAATATCCTGCTGTATTGTCTCCAAGATGCACTTTATTCTACTCTCTATAATGTACAGTAATGAAAGGGAGTGATAGAATAAAGAATAGAAGAGTGCAGGTGACTCGCTGATCTCATTAACCTGCAGACTGGAAAGAAAGGGATATAGGGAAAACAACATTTTTTGCTCTTTCTCGGGACAACCAATCAAAAAAATGTCAAATGCAAATACTTTATTTTTGGAAATTGTCCACTTTGCCCATCACCAGCTTTTCCTAGGATCTCGTATCACTGCTTAGATCCCCTAATACAGAGTATTTTCTCTTACTATCGTCAAGGAGCCTAGTACTCTTCATATCTCCTTGCTCTCACACGTATCTCAAATCAAAGCTTGCCTGTTCTGTGTTCCATTAGATTTCATTACTAATTTATATTTTACAAGGTTTTGTAACACACATGCTAAAATCCTTTATCCTCCGCACATACCATGCCCACATTAATAAGGAATTCCATGTTTTCTTACTAAGAGACAACTTCAGAGTCTTTTTCAGCAGTCTGGCCAATCACGACTACTTCAAGGAAGAAAAAAATATGTAACAAGTGTTTGAGCTATACATATATGATTTAAATAGGCAGCTATTTTCATAGATTGATAAGTGTTAACACACACTCATAATAAAATCAGGAAAAAATAGAAGGATGTTTATTATCAATGCAGTTTTGAGGCATTGGAAAGTAATAATTAGAATCATTCTAACATCTTTAGGTAGTGCAGGTGGACAGTAACAATGTTGGTTGAGTTTACAATTTGTAGGTTAAAATAGCTAGGCCATCATGAAAGACTAAAAAACTATCAAAAGAGATGCCAAGAAAATTTTTTTTAAAATATTGTATCCTATATTACACTGTCCGGCGTCTCCCTTCACCCACCCCGCTGCTGCCCGTCCCCCAGAGAGGAGGCCATACGTGGCTCCCTGTGATCCATTCCCCCTTACTACATCCCCCTTCCCTCCTGTAAAAAATAGAAAATGGGATAAATATATGAAAATTTAAACAAATACAAATATGTCAGTAATCACTATAAAATGTAAGTAGATGAACGTTAATGGCTAAACTATAAAGACTGGTCAAGTAGGTTTTTAAGGCTGGACTGGAAAACATTCCTAAAGGCCAACAAATGATCCCTGAATTAACTACAATCTTTTCTTTCTTGTTGTGTTTTGCTTTGTTATTTGGTCATTGGTTTGTTGTTGTTTTGTTGTATAGTGTTGCTTGGTTTTGCTCTGTCTTGTTTTTGTGCATGTTATTATCTCCGCAGGTCTGTCTAATTAAGATAGGCTGGATGAACAGTCTGGAGGAGAAAACAATGGGACCGACAGTTCTGAGGAGACATGGGAGACGGGGAGGTGGGGGGTAAGGAAGTGGTGTTAACAAACTCAGGGACAAGTGAATAACAAGTGATCCAAATTGGTGGTGAGGTGGGTTTGGGAGGCGTGGTAGGGCATGAGCAAGGGTAATGTAACCAAGAGGAATTGTTGAAACCCTGGGGGGGACTAAGCAGGCTAGTGGGACAGGAGTAAAGTCAAGGGAAATAAAGGAAAGAGCTGGAAGGCAAAGAGCATTTATACAGATCTAGATAAGGGCAAGCACATATGCAAATATATTTATATATGAGGATGGGGAAATAGATCTATGTGC
>NW_022103942.1:6454818-6470138 GCF_000313985.2 Echinops telfairi
GGGAACCGATTACAAGGATCTACATGTGACCTCCTCCTTGGGGGATGGACAACAGAAAAGTGGGTGAAGTGAGACGTCGAACAGGGCAAGATATGACAAAGTGATAATTTATAAATTATCAAGGGTTCATGACGTAGGGGCGAGTGGGGAGGGAGGGGAAAATGAGGACCTGATGCTAGGGGCTTAAGTGTAGAGCAAATATTTTGAGAATGATGAGGGCAATGAATGCATTGATATGCTTTACACAATTGATGTAGGTGTGGATTGTGATAAGAGTTGTATGAGCCCCTAATAAAACAATTTAAAAAAAATAATCTAACTATAAGTTTTCTAAAGAGGATATTGAAAGGAGAATCCTTGGTGGTGCAGTGGTTAAGCAGTTGGCTATTAACTAAAATGGGGACAGTTTGAACCCTCAGCTTCTCTTTGTAAGGTAGAGGTGGCAGGTTACTTTTATAAAGATTTACAGCCTTGGGAACTCTGTGGGGCAGAACTACTCTTACAGGTTCACTATGAGTCAGAATAGACTTGATGCCAGTGGGTTTGGTTTGGTTTTGATACAGATAATTTAAAGAATTAAAAAAAATATATGTCCCACAAAGAGTAACCCAAAGGAAGTTGCTACAGTCAAATTATTATCTGACCCAAGAGATACTAATTTTTTAAAGTCCTTTACTTGAAATAAATAATAATGAAAGGCTCAATTCATCAGAAAGATAAAATAATTCTAAACATCAGTTAATTGGTTAATATAGGTCCCCAAATACAAAAAAAGACTGAATTACAGAGTGAAATTGAAAAATATACCGTCATTGTGAGTGATTTCAACATAATTATAATTATGTAATTAATAGTTTAAACAGATTGAAATCAATATTAATATGGATTTGAATTATATCATTAATAAGCTAGATTGAATAGATAAAATTAGCATTTAAATATAACAATTATATGATAGACATTATTTACGAACATACAACAGACCTTTAAAAAACTGACCAGAAGTTAGGAAGTCTGCCTTGCAGAGTTCTATCATTTGTTCTTCAGCTTCATTTCCATCACCAAGGTCAAACAGAACTCCTCCTCCATTCTCTTTGTTTCCAACAGCAGACTCCTTAATACAGTAAAAGCCTTTATACAATGGAGGAAATTTCCATTCAGGGTGTGGTCTACTCTTGATATAAACTGATAAGATGTGGAAGCTACTCACTCCTGCTGGATTTGGATCATTGTCAGTTTGTTGACCCCCTGTTACATTGTCTGCCAATACTAGGAGGCATCAGTGGACTGATGACCTTGAATTCATTCAGTTGACCTGGGACGAATTCAGCTAATCCTAAATCAGCCTGTGGTCTTCCTGCTTCCTGTTCATCAGCCCCTGTAGCTACAGGAGTCAGGAGAAGCCTTCAGTTTACATCTGACCCAAGAGCTTGACCTGGACTGGACTTATCCATATCTATGACTGTGTGAGCCATTTCTTGACATAAGTATCTTTTTATATACATCTTTTTAAATATACCACTGCTTTTGCTTCTCTAGAGAGCCCAACCTAATACATTTGGTACCTAGAGTGGTTATAGAGAAACAAATTATAAATAAGTTTTCCATTTTTCTCTCAAGTCTGATTAGGTCTAAAGGCAGTGAAAACCAGACTCTGTCTCTTTGGCTATCACTTTTAGTAAATAGTAAAGAGGGTGTTTTTATACCATGTCATGAAGTGACAAGTTAATACTCAAAATGTTAGGTGGCCAGAGTTGGTTCTAAGGGGGATTGTCTCCCCAAAACCTGTATAGGGCCATAACAAAGGGGTTGGAAAGAAATCAGGCACATTTATTAGACATCTATGAAAAGATCCAAATTGAGCATGCTCAGACACAACCCCCCTAGGACCAAGTGGGAGGTCCACCTGGGTGCACAGACTAGGCCCAGCCATATGACATCACCGAGCTGCACTTAAACTCAGCCAGTGAGGTCAGCCAATACCTCCAAGCCATGCCTCCCCAACCTGAGGAAATAAGAGCCCTTCACAGGAAGGCCAAGTCTCTGACTTCTCTTTGACTGCTCTCTTGTTTGGGTGAGCTCTTGGAGGTGGGAAAGCAGGGGTGGTGGGTTGGTGGGGGGTGGTGCACATACTGCCTGGGCACTGGGACCTGAGCTCCCTCTCAGGCCTCTCTCTCAGGGTGCTCTTTTGAGACTTCCTGCTCTTGGCCCCTGGGATTTCCTGTGAATACCTGCAAATTTCCTTTTCCTCACAAAAGTCACTGAAATTTAACAAAAATGCTTCTGCTGCGTGAATTCTTCCAGTGTTGCAAAGCAAGAAATGAGGTATCCACTCCCGAAACCTAATCAAAAATAGGACCACAAATAGATGATATATCTGATGCTCTGGGTAATGGTGTGTTTGATATATTTGTATAATTTTGTCATGATGAGAAATATAGGGATGCTGGGTGGTTGGTACTACTTACAGTAGACAAACTTGCAAACGAAAGAGATGAACTACCCTGTTTCCACAAAAGTAAGACATCCCATGAAAATAAGACCTACTTACAGTTTTGCCTCTTGCTGAAATATAAAGCATCCCCCCAAAATAAGACCTCCCTGAAAATAAGGGTTTGGATTGTTATGATGATGTTCCAGAAGATGATGACATGACTGTCATTGAATAAATGAGTAAATGCACCATAGATTGTTGTACATGGAAATAATGGTAGTAACAAGAAATTCTTGATACTGTAGGATTCACAATTTGTCTGGTTATGCTAGTTTGTGATGACAACTACTACCGTACCGTATACAGGTAATAAATTTCCTTTTTTGTTGTCAACAATAAATGTGTACTGTATTCTTCTTCACGGAAAAATAAGACATCCCCTGAAAATAAGACCTAGCGCATCTTTGGGAGCAAAAATTAATCTAAGACACTGTCTTATTTTCAGGGAAACAGGGCAATAGCTCCAAAAGCCTGGTTCAAATACCACATAAAAGACCACATAAAAGACCTCAAAGCTTTTAGTTGAGCTATAATTTATCTATTTTGATAACAGAACTGATATTGCTGAAAACCAAGTTCAGTTTCTTATTACATGAATTATAACACCAACTTAATTTTCAGCCTAGAAAGGGCCTGATATTAAAGTAAGGTCATTTATTAAACAGAAATGGGACCCTGAAACTTAGGCTGTAGGTATATGGGCTGATAATCCTGAAGATGGAGACACTCCAACCGCCAGCACCATCTCTCGTATCCAAAGAGTTTGATCCACTCAGCAAAACCATTATCCCCTAACCCACACTCAAAGAGTTTAGCCCAATTGTGCATGCTGATATAGCAATGGGGCTGTATCAGAAGCACTGCCTGAGGCAAAAATGCCTTACAAGATATTTCCCAATGTTCCTAGGAAACACCATCTCCAGCTCTTGTTGCTTATAGACCTATAACAAGACTTAAGTCATAGTAAATCCCCAGAAGTGAAGTCCAGATGTTGACCTGGAAAGAGGTGTGACATACTCCTAAGAAACTAATGGAATCTTATGTACAGACAGAAATCTGGAGAATATATTTGGAAATGGTTACTAAGAATGTGGGTCCATTAGTCACAGATTCTTCATTCAATGCTTTAGCTCAAGAGGTAGGAGATCTGTGTATTTGGTTAGTTGATGGAACAATGGAACAGGAGATAGCCTACTGTAAGCCTTGGTATACTGTAGAAGAAAGTATCAAAAGACAGGGAAATTGGCACGTTCAAGCAAAATTATTAAGATAAATCCATAGATTCACAAAAGGCAATGCCCTGAGGACAAACATTTTACCCAAACAATAAGAAATAAATTTGTGAAGGGAGACCCAGCATTTCTGAAAACTCCTGTGATTCTTATTTTATGTCACCAGGGCTTGACAGTGGAAACTGCTCTAACTGAATTAAGATACTTGCCTGCAAATGGGGCTGATTGGGCCCCACGTGGGTTTTGGCCAAGTGGCAAGCACTTAATTGAGAGAGGCAAGGTGGGCATGGTCCTCAAAATGGATGGTAGCGTCAAAGTAGTAATCAGAATTGCCTGAATCCTATGGACCACAGTGTTGACTACTTAGGCAGGGTGTCACTAGGAGTGAACTAAATGGGAAACCTATTCAACATTTACTCAATCAATGCAAGCAGAGGAATTGTAGATCAGGTAAATGACAGTCTAACTTGAATTGCCAGAAGAGAGAGACAAAACGCAATCAGTCCCCTGACTTGAGCCAGTTTACAGGTTGACAACATCTTGAATGAGAGGGAGGCTGCTTCCCTTTGAGGAAGGTCTCTACTACATCACCAATCTTTCTCCCTGCCTTCCCCAAAGGGATCTGTGGCCTTTCTCAAGAGAGACTGTTCATGGCAGAAAAGGAAATAATCAGACACTTAGGGATTACGAGACAGTGACTCTGAATTGACACTAATTCCATGAGACTCTCTGAAGGCTCTAGGAAATTTCCTACCAGTCAGAGTGGTAGTAAATGGAGGTCAAGTTATTAATATAGTCTTAGCTCAAATTCATCTCACAGTTGGTCCAATGGGTCCTTGAACCCATCCTGTTATAAATTCCCCAGTTCCAGAATGCATTGTTAGAATAGCCATACTAGTACAACCCCCATATGGATCCCTTAATTGTGGAATAATTAACTAAGGGATACTATGGTAGGAAAAGCTGAGTGGAAGTTAACAGAACTGCTTGTGCCTTGGAAAATAGTACACCAAGGAACATCACATTCTTGGAGGGATTGCACAGACTAATGCCATCATCAAGGACTTGAAGGATGTAAGGATGGTGATTTCCTCCACATCCTCATTTTACTCACCTATTTGGCTCTGCAAAAAATCAAATGGGTCTTGGAAATGACAATAGATTATCATAAACTTAACCAAGTTGTGACACCAATTGCAGCTGTTCCAGATATGGTTTTGTTGCTGGTATGTAGCTATTGATCTGGCCAATACTTTTTCTCAATTATGATTTCAAAGGACCATCAGAAGCATTTTGTCTTCAACTGGCAAGGGCAACAATATACTTTCACAACCCTCCCTCAGTATTGTATCAATTGTTCAGCCCTATACCATACTTAAGTGTGCAGGGAGCTTGATCACCTTTTCAGTCCACAGAATGTCATACTGGTCCGTTTCATTGATGTCATTATACTGTTTGGATCTACTAAGGAAGTCACATCAAGTTGGATTTATTGGAAAACAGCTGGGAAATTATCCTGACAAAAATTCAGTCACTTTCTGCCTGAGTGAAGCTTCTAAGGGCACAGTCATGTCAAGCTATTCCTACTGAAGTGAAGGATAAGTTGTTGACTCTGGCGCATCCCACAATTAAACAGGAGGTGCAGTGCCTGTTGGACCTCTTTGTATTTGGGGGGCAGCGCATCCTTCATTTGAGTAGGCTATGTACCAAGTGACTAAACAATCTTAGAGCTCTGAGTGGGCCCTAGACAAGAACAAGTGTCTGCAACAGGTTCAAGCTGCTGTGCAAGCCACTCTGTCACTTGGGCCTCATGACCCAGCCGATCTAATGTTGCCTGTGGCCGATAGGTATGCTGCTTAGAATGTTTGGGAATTCCCTAATGATGAATCAAAGCACAGACCCTTGGCATTTTAGAGTAAAACTCTTCCATCCTCAGCAGACAACTACTATCTTTTTGAAAAGGGCCTTAATGGAGACCAAATGCTGAACCATGGACCGTAAGTCACCATGTGGCCTGAGCTGCTCATAATAAACTGGGTGTTGTATGGCCCACAAAATAATAAAGCTGGACATGCACAGAAGCACTCCATCATTAAATAAAAATGGTATATATGAGACGGGGGTAGGGCAGAACCTGAAGGTACACGTAAGCTGCATAGAGAAGTAGCCCAAATGCCTTCTCCACTTGTGCCACAGTACCTTCTTCCTCCTAGTCAGCAACGATGGCCTCATGGAGAGTTCCTTATGACTGGGGAAGGGATAACTTGTGCTTGATTTACTTATACTTCTACATGATATGCAGGTACCACTTGAACCTGACCAGCAGCAGCACTATAGTCCCTTTCTGGGACCTCTCAAAAGGACAGCAGTGAAAGAAAATCCTCCCAATGGGCAGAATTTCTAACTGTACACCTAGCCATTGAGTTTGCTTGGAAGGAGAAACGTGTGAATTTATTTTGATTGGCCCATGGCCAATGGTTTGAATGGTCAGAGATTTGGAAGGAGCATGATTGGAAAATTGGTGACAAGGAGAAGTGGGGAAGAGATATGTGTCTAGACCTCTCTAAGTGGGTCAAAAAGTAAAGATATTTAATCTCATATGAATGCTTACCAAAAGATTATTTATACAGAGGAGGATTTTAACAACCAAGTTGATAAGGTGACATGCTATGTAGAAGCCACTCATCTTCTTTCCCCGGTCACTTTTTTCTCCTTGCTAAAAGGGCACATAAAAAATGGCCATGGAGGCAGGAATTGAGGTTATAGATGGCTTTGGCAGCATAGACTTCAACGCATCAAGGCTGACGTGGCTACTGTCACTGTGGAGAGCCCATCTGCCAGCAATAGAAATCAACACTGAGTCCAAGATGTCAGATTGTTCCTTGGTGAGACCACCCAGCAACTTGATGACAGTTTGAAATAAAGGACCAATTCTACCATGGTAAGGGCAGCATTGTGTTCTTTCTAGAATAGAAAGTTACTAAGGATAAGGATTTGCCATCTCTGCAGTGCATTGCTTCTGCCCAAACTCCCATTCATAGACTTACAGAATGTCTTATATACTGAAATAGTATCATGCACAGCATGGCCTCAAAGGGACTTACTTCACAGCAAATGAAGTGCAGCAATGGTCTCATACTCATAGAATCCACTGGTCTTACATTGTTCCCATCATCCTGAAGCAGCTGGCTTGAAAGAACAATGGAATGGCTTTATAAATTATGATGCCAGCTAGGTGACAACAAACCTTGCAGGGTTGGGGCAATGTTCTCCAGGGGGCTACATATGCTCTAAATCAGCATCCAGTATATTATCCTGTTTCTCTAATATCAAATATTTACAGATCCAGAAACCAAGGGGTGGGAAAGTGAGTAGTCACATGTGAGAAATACAGAAACAAAGGGGTGGGGAAGTGAGTATTCACTATTATTACTAAAGAGCCACTCACTGAACCAGGAATATTCATAAACCATAGATAAGTGAATAGATTTTGAGTTTTCACTTGATTGTAGCTGTAATATAAGAACAACTTGTTCTTTTGACAAGGTCCTGTTCTGTGCTAACTGATCAGTAAACAATAAAATTCAAACCTGGAGGAGGGAATGCTGTTAGTGCCTAAATTCTAAAGACCCAGTTTTCTGAGTGAAATGGATGACAGTGGAAGCCCAAAATCATTTACAGTGTCCCTAAGTGGATTGAGTTCCTGTGAATCACTACTGTCCATAGACTAGGAATATGAACAGCCCTAATATCAGATAACGAGCATTGTATAGCAATTCTTAGCAGCTGTTCTCAGACTGGAATGTAATATTTTATGTAAGAATTGACTTAGGACAGGATCATTGGAATGAAACAGTCATAAATTTGGAACTATCTGTATTTTCTATCTTCCACAAATTCTTCCCTACAACAGTGAAATAAAAGCATTCCTAATTCATTTTGGAGTCTCTGGATAGTGAAAATGGTTAAAATACTTTACTGCTTTCCACAAGGTTGAAAGTTCACATATAATCAGGTGTGCCTAGGAAAAAAGGCCTGGTGATTTACTTCTGAAAAATCAGCCATTGACAATCCTAAACATGGAGTTGGTCTACGTTGAAGTCAATATGAAGGCAAATGGTTAAATTTTTTTTATGATGCTAACAGATTTTTTAAAGTATCAGAATTAGATAAGAAAATTTCAAGAAAATCCCTGTATGAACTTGATGAGATTGTTACTATCTGTGATACAGTTATTTTACTTGATATAGCTCTTCTAGTCATAGTCTTTATATGTATTTCTCCTTTTCTTAAGGGTCTGGGGAATATAAAGCATAGGAAGATAATAAATATATGCTTCAGTTGGTAATATATGACTCAGAATTTTATATATTCAGTTATTTTATTTTGAAAAATTATATGATTCGGTTGTGTGCTATTGTGAATAGAATTCCTTGTGATTGTAAACATTTGGACTCCCTACGTGGGGATTGGTCAATTTAGCCATCCTTCTAGGTATAAAACAAATTCTTTCAAAGTCAGGAAGAGAAGATCACACTACCATCAAGAAAGAAGAGCCAGTAGTAAAGTATATCTTTTGGACACTGATATCATTGCTCATTGAATGTCCTCAACCCAGGAGACAAAGCTGTGCCACCAGAGGGGCAGCAAGGAAAAGGCAGAGGAGTAGCAGTAACAGAACCAATAGCACAAGACCAAATTTGGGGATTCCTGGCCCACGGAGCAAGTAAAGCTGAGTGACTTCTGGCAGGAAGTTTGCTTACACAGTGAGGCACTAAGTCTGAGGAGATAGCTTTGTTGCTCAACACAGATAGGGGCAAAGACCTTCAGGATGAAATGATAAGTAACAGTAAAGAAGTTTTGCAACACTTACCTGGCCTTGTGGCTGAGAAGCCAAGGACCAGAAAGAGTCATGCCTTCAGGCACAGCTGAGAAGAGGTGCTTCTAACCAAAAGAACTGTCCAGAGCATTTCGGACCCTGATTTATACCCCCATTAACTTCTGTAAGAAACCTAGAATTGTGAGTCTGGTCTGTGAGTTTTGTGTGACCATTGAAATAAATTATTGAACCCACTACAGAATGCCTTGGAAGGGATGGATGGCATCAGAATATATAAGAGGCTTGAAGGAGAGAGACATGTCTTACCTCAGACGAATAAGAATCAGCCTTGGGATAATGTGAAATTTAATTCTCCATCCCCTTTGTGAAGTCAGAGGATGTCACATGCCACTAGCACACCATTTTATACCAATACACTTAAAAAAAGAGTGGTTGTTGGTAAGTGCCATCGAGTCGGTTCTAATTCATAATGACCGTATGTATACAGCAGAAAAAAATACTGCTCAGTCCTACCACATCCTTGCAATAGTTTTCATGTTTGAGCCCATTGTTGCAGCCACTGTGTGCATCCATCTTGTTGAGAACTTCCTCTTTCTTACTGCCTCTCTACTTTAACAAGCATGATGTCCTTCTCCAGGGACTGGTTTCTCCTTAAAACATGTCCAAAGTAGGTGAGATGAAGTTTTGCCATCCTTGCCTTTAAGGAGCATTTTGGCTATACTTCTTCCAGGATAGAAAAAAAAGGGTATTGTATAATAATGTAGACCATAATAAATATGTAATATATGTTATCTAGATTATTATTCGTTATAACTTAGCTTTGAAGAAAGTTTTTTAAAAACTTCAAAAACTCACTGTCATCGAATCAATGCTGACTGACTCACAGCGATCCCCTGTGGATTTCTAAGACTGTAAATGGTTATGGGCGTAGAAAGGTCAGTCTTTCTCCTGCTGAGCTGCTCGTGATTTTGTACTCCCCACCATGCGAATCATATAGCCAAACACATAACCACTACAAAACCAGGAGAAAAGGGGGGAAAATATTATGATGGTAAACATGAGACCAAATTCCAAAATAGATGCCATGTAATGAGGAGGTGAAATAATTGCTTTGCAATTTTACTAGACAGAGATAGTTCTCTCTATATATTTCCTTCAGTGCTTAATTCAAACTTTCCAAACTCATTTCATCTCCATTGCCTCTGGCGCCATTTCCTTTTGTAAGGATAAAATAGAAATCATTGAGTCTAAAAGCTCTTATTTCTCTCTGTAACTCATCACTTTTTCCAAATATGTGCATATTTTAAGTTCCTCTCCTCCCATGTACAGAGAAAGCAACTCAGGTAATCCCTCCCCCTTTGCTGTTGCTCATCTCCTCTAGGATCTCTTTCCATAAAGTTTTCCCATTTTGTTCTACATCGTCAGTCCCATTTATTGTTTTTCTTCCCCCAGTTTTAGTTCGCTATCCATTCAGTCGGACCAATTAAAATGCCAGGGGTGTTCTTTCTTCACACTCTCTCATTCTCCCGGGCCCCAATAAAAACAATCACTGAGTATTTTTTCCAATTCCATTAGGTGACTACTTCTAAAATTTTCCTGGAAAAATGGAATATTAGACTAGTTACGGGTTGAGCTTCAATCTTGTCTCCTGCATTAGAAGCATGAGCTCTTTGAGTACACAATGGAATTGTACTTTATTTCTTTAAACCTTTAGAGTAAAAAAAGTTATGGGTACAAAATTCATATAGCTAAAAAAAGAAACAAAAGTCCATTAAAATATATATCTAAATTTTGAATATAATCCTCTTCCTACATATCAAACAGTTAATACTTTTGAAATGTCATATAGAATTTGAAGGGAGGTATAAATTGTCATTAAATTAAGAAAATGGAATTTCTGTTTTGACCTTTTTATTATTTTCTAATCATAGGCATCATCAAATTTAATTCACTGTGAAGTTTCTTAAACTGACAGGATAATATCATGCCTTAGGAAAGTCACGCCTAAGTTAATTGTGAAGGGACAAATCAAAGGAAAATCAACTCCTGCTTGAGTGGCATGTAATGCAAGAGTCAAACAAAAATGAAACATAGAAAACATCTCAAATAACTTAATTATGTGTGATAATCATGGTAGCATCACTTTGTACTCAATAAGAATTTTTCCTACAAGTATTTCACTACATTACCATATTTGTACACACATAGTCCCTGGGAGATAAAGGTATTGTAAATTAGGTAAGTAAATCTCTGTGTATATCTTCCAAAATTTTACTATCTGTACTCCAAATATTTCTGTTTATTGTGTTCAGAATACTAAGCACTTTTGGTGAGACTCATACATCTAGACAGATTGCTACCACAATATGAGCATATTCATGATCATCCTTGACCCCTAAACTACCTTATACCGTTTCTGTTTCCTTGTGAGTGCATGCTATTTTTTCCATAGTTATTTCAAATATTTCTCATTGTTCTTCAACTTCTGTGATTCATAATTCCTAAACGTTCTTTTGTTCTTAGCAGATAATCTCTAGACCTTCTCTTAAGCACATATATTCACATACAAACTCACCAAACCTATCTGAATCTACATCTCTCCTTTCTGTTTTAGTTTCTGTAACAAAAGAAGTGGTCCTCCTACCTCATAAAGTCTAACCATTCACATCTCCTCTGGTTCTAATCACTTCGACAATTCTTAGATATTTTCCAAGTTTGAATATTCTTTTTACTTTCTGATTCTTCATTTTCTCACTCTCTGTTGGATCTTCTAAAACTTGAATATACTGTACTCAGTCTTTAAAATATTGTAACAGTCCAATTTTCCCCTCCTGATATAACTTTCTTACATTTCCAAAAGAATTGTCTATATTTTTTGTTCAATTTCCTCTGGTCTCATTCATTCTTCAACCTATTTCAAGTTAGCTTTACTCTCTCAATGCATCAAAAGAACTCTTCCTAAGGTTAGTCACAAATGACTTTCCCTATCACCAAATCCATTGTACTCTCTGTTCTCATTTTATTTGACCTTTCTGAAGCAATGAAACTTATTATCAAAATGCTCCTTTTGGAAACACTATCTTTCTTTGGTTCCAAGCATATGGGATACCATAATGTTTCTCCTATCGTCTCATTTTTTAGGTTAGTTCTTCCCTATCAGACTCTAAATGTTGTCAGTGCTCAGTTATATCCTAGGACCTCTTCTCACTTTTCCTCTCTTCTATATTGAGCTATTTTCAATAAGTTCCATGGTTTTGATTACTATCTTCATGCCAGTAAACCTTAGTTTTACATATCTAACACAAATATATTTCCTTAACTCTAGACCTGAACATATAAATGCCTATTGGACATCTGTACTGGATGGATCTGTACTGAAATCTCAAAATCAAATATTCAATTCTATAGTAAATTGAACGCATCATTCCTTATTCCCTTTCTCTAAAACCTGTTTCTCCTCTAGTCTTTCTCATTGGAGTAAATGACATTATTAATTTGTCAAATTGATCAAACCCCAAACCTGCCAATTACACTTATTTATTTGCTTTCCTTAAAAATTCCTTCATATGCAACTCTCTAGCAAGTCCTGCTGGCTCTAATTACAAAGCTTTAACCCAAACCTTGTACTTTTCTCCATCCCTAGTGCCACTATCCTAGTCTAGTCCAGTATTTTTACCTCTTATATTATTTTCCCCTTACCTCTTCCAAGTCTGTCTTTAAAGCTTGCTTTCCCAAGAATGACAGGATTGTCCATCCTATTTAAAACACCACCCCAACCCCACTATGATAGTAAAGGTTTTGTGTCTACTTAGCTGGTTCTGATTTGGCAGTAGTTTTGTACTTAAGATGTAGTGATCACCCATGATGAGACCTACCACATTGCAATAAACTTCCTGATGAAATCTAATCTGTGCAGGCAATCAATTGAAAGAGTGTTTCTTCTGGAGTGTGGCCTGCTTTCTCTATGTTTGGACTCTGTGGGAAAATTTGCTTGCTTTTAGCTAGATCTAGATTCTATATCTGGCTTGTCCTCTGACCTCATGTTCTTTGGAGTTGAGTCAGTGACCTGGAACAACAGTCTGCCATCTTACCTGCCAAGTTGGATTCATTTTCCTCTACAGTAAGAAATGTGCTGTCTGACATGATGTAGAGTTCATCAGTCTTTGCAGCTATGTGAGTCAGGAGAAGCCTTCAGCTTGATAACTGACCCATGGACTTGAAACATGCCTGCCATTACAACTAGGTGAATCATTTCCTTGAGTTAAACCTGTGTATGCGTACTCATATAAGCTTCACTCATTTTCTCTATAGAGAACATGGTCTGACATCACCCTGCACCCATAGACTGGAACTCTAAACCCTGATTTCTGTAACCTCTGAATTAAAGTGGGTTTTGCTGGAGGCTAATTATGTGTGTAGTTCCTGCAAATCTATTTTGAGTCCCTACTGTCATTCATAGATTTTTGCAAAGCAGAATTTCATAATTTAAGTTCTGATACCATTCCTTCCTTTGGATTTGGATTATATAGTTCCACTCCTTGGATCACAAATGTTGGTGTGTTTCTTCCATGTGGGCTTAGTTGACATCTCATATAGATAGATGCTTTTTTGAAAACAAGCCTTTAAGACCACACCCTATTCTTTCTGATAGCTGGGCACCATCCAATTTCTTTACCACACTTTACTATAGCACCCATCTCTTCCATGTTTCTTCATGAGGGCACATATCGAGCAGTTGGAAGAACTAATTATTCTTAGATTGGAGCTAAGATTAAGTGCAAGCCCCAAATCCATATTTAAATCTTTGTTCTTTATCTGCCTCTGGTGCAACTGTGAGACATCATTGATATTTTGTGGTAGAGAATCTTATCGATCATAACTCTGGAGCATATGGTCCTTATGGTTATAGTGCCATTGATAAAACAGCGCCTTTATTATGTGATGCAGGATGACTCAAAATGAGAAGAAACTAGTGCAAACAGCACCTTTATTATGTGATGCAGGATGACTCAAAATGAGAAGAAACTAGTGCAAAAGTCTATTAATAATTGGAACTCACAAAGAAGGAATTTATGAAAATTAAAAGTCATCAGAAAATGAAATGGCTGTATTAGATATCCTTTCATAAAAAATGAAATGGAAAAAATGAGTAGTTGATGCCGGGGGCTTAAGTGGAGAGCAAATGTTTTGAGAATGATGACAGCAATGAATGTACAAATGTGCTTTACACAATTGATGTATGTATGGATTGTGATAAGAGTTGTATGAGCCCTAATAAAATGATGTTTTTAAAAAGACCACAACTCACTAACCAATACTACATTTCTAGACTTCCTTGCTTTATATTTTACATGTTTATTTTGGGGGAGTAGTTTGCATTTTAGCGTATTTGAAAGTTATTTGTGCATTCTCTTGATCTGAATAAATTATATTACTGTTTAAAACTAAAAAAAATGAAATGAAATGCATAAAAATTGATATCCTACCCTGTTTCCCCGAAAGTAAGACATCCTCTGAAAATAATACCTACCTACTTACAGTTTTGCCTCTCACTGAAATATAAGGCATCCCCCCCAACATAAGACCTCCCTGAAAACAAAGCCCCCCAAAGCTACCATAACTCTGGACACTGGGACCATAGCAGAGGGCGCCACTGCGCAGCTCTCTGTTGGCCACAGCACAGCCAGAGCAAACAGGAAGCATGAGGTCTCTTCGTATAAAACAATAAACAATAAATATGTATCGTATTCTTCTTCATGGAAAAAGAAGACATCCCCTGAAAATAAGACATAGCGCATCTTTGGGAGCAAAAATTAATATAAGACACAGTGTGGGAATTGCACCTGATCTGATCCTGTACCAAAACACTAAGGGGGTGCAACAGAACATCAAGGGAATGGAGTGGTGAGGCCCCCAGAGAATGCTGAAGGTGGACTTTGGGGCCAGAGCGTGGTGCCTCAATAGACTAGACTGGAAAACAGCCCTAAAGGCCAATAAATGATCCTTGAACTAACTACAAGCTTTTCTTTCTTGTTGCATCTTGTTTTGTTTTTTGTCAGTGGTTTGATGTTGTAGTTTTGTTGTATATTGTTGCTTGGTTTTGCTCTGTCTTTTTTGTGTGCATGTTATTATGTCCGCAGGTCTGTCTAAATAAGATAGACTGGATGAACAATCTGGAGGAGAAAACAACTGGACCGACAGTTCTGGGGGGACATGGGAGAGGGGGAGGTGAGGGGAAAGGAAGTGGTGTTAACAAACCCAGGGAAAAGGGAACAACAAGTGATCCAAATTGGTAGTGAGGAGGGTGTGGGAGGCCTGGTAGGGCATGATCAAGGGGAATGTAACAAAGAGCAAGTGCTGAAACCCTGGTGGGGACTGAGCATGATAGTGGGACAGGAGGAAAGTCAAGGGAAATATAGGAAAGAGCTGGGAGGCAAAGGGCATTTATACAGGTCTAGATAAAGACATGTCCACATGCAAATATATTTATATATGAGGATGGGGAAATAGATCTATGAGCCTACATTTATAGGTTTAGTATTAAGGTAGCAGAAGGACATAGGGCCTCCACTCAAGTACACCCTCAATGCAAGAATACTTTCTTCTATTTAATTGGCATTCCATGATGCTCACCTTCCTGACACAACCACTGAAGACAAAGCCGGTGAATAAGCAAATGTGGTGAAGAAAGCTGATGGTGCCCGGCTATCAAAAGATATAGAGTTTGGGGTCTTAAAGGCTTGAAGGTAAACAA